>NC_035174.2:12509895-12837165 GCF_001659605.2 Manihot esculenta | reverse complement strand
GGAGGAATGTCAGAAGACATGGGGGATGATATGGATGTAGAGCAGCGGAGGGATGGCAGTCTGGGAGTTAGTATGTCAGAAGAGGGAATGGGAGAGTCCCAAGGAGGCACTCAAGCCTCGGGATTTGTTCAGCCACCCTACTACCCACACTTCTCACAAAACCCTGGGTATTCGATGGGAGGTACATCGGATTACCCTAGCTTCACCCCTTATCCCACACAGATGCCATACCCACCCTACTACCCACCATATTCACAATACCCAATGTATCCACCCCCACCTTACTATCCAAATCCAACCAACCCTACCTCAGAAAATGTTGCACCACCTCCACCACCTACAGAACCAGCAGCCCCAGTTACTCAACCTTCTAGACCTAGCTCAGCCAGTGGGAGTAAGGTCAAGATGACTGACTATATGAAATTGGGTGCTCCTCAGTATGAAAAAGGGGATGACCCATTTGTGTATCTTGAAAGGGTTAAGGTGATCACAGATGAGATTGGGGCTGATGACAGTAGAGTCATTCAGATGGCCGGGTTCACGCTTAAGTGCAAGAAGGCGCGAGAGTGGTTCAAGAATTATGTGAACCCGAGGGTGGACAGCATGTCTTGGGAGGAGTTTGCAAACGAGTTTGCAGGATGGGCTCTCCCAGATAGTTCAAGGGAGCTGAAGATGATAGAGTTTGAGCAGTTGAGGCAGACTGATGATATGAGTGTAGAGGAGTTCACAGACAGATTCTTGGAGCTGTTGCCATTTGCAGGGCAAAACCTTGACTCGGACCAGAAAAGGTCAAGGAGGTATATCATGAAACTCCACTCCAGATATTCCTCCTTGATCCAGTCAGCAGATAGGGAGAGCTTCCATGCCATAGTGGATATGGCCCGGAAAATGGAGGCCAGTGCCATCGTTCAGGGAACAGTCAGACAGTCTGTGGCACAGCCTTCTGGTTCCAAGACCCCAGGCTCTTCTTCTCTGAGTGCAGCAGCTTCAGGTAGCAAAAAGTGGAGTAACACCACTAGGAAGCCCAAGAAGAACAAGTTTTGGAACAAGGTGAAGTCCAGTCTGGGATTAGGGAGTGGCTCAAGCTCTGGTGCGGATAATGCAGTTTGTGCAAAGTGTGGTAGGCCACACAGGGGAGTTTGCCGGGCTGGGACAGCAGCCTGTTTCAGATGCGGGCAAGAGGGACACATGGCTCGGGAGTGTCCTAGGGCAGCTTTTGGAGCACAGTCTCAGCAGATGGCTTCAGGTAGTGTAGCGCAGCTAGCAGCTCCAGCCACGACTCAGGCCAGTGGCAGAGGCAGAGGGAGAGGGTCAGCCTCTTCTTCAGCGGGTTTCAGAGGTGAAGGTCCATCAGCTTCAGCACGGATCTTCACAATGACTCAGCAGGAGGCAGATGCATCTAACACCGTGGTGGCAGGTAACTTAGTCATTGGTTGTTCAGATGTGTATGCCTTGATGGACCCTGGTGCATCTCATTCTTTTATTGCTCCGAGAGCCGTTGAGAGGTTGGGTCTGATGATCTCTAGGTTAGAGTGTCCTCTCTGGGTCAGTGGACCCAAGTGTGATCCATCAGTGGCAGAGTCAGTCTGCCAGTGTAGTCCTGTGTTTGTTGAGGGAAGATGCTTGTCCGCCGACCTGGTGGTTCTAGATTTGACAGATTTTGACGTCATTCTAGGGATGGACTAGTTATCTACCCATGGTGCTACCTTGGACTGCAGGGACAAGGTAGTCAGGTTCAGAGGTCAGGATGGGTCAGAGGTTGTCTTCAGGGGAGACAGGAGGGGTACACCTAGAGGTCTGATATCAGCTCTTCAGGCTCGTAGGTTGCTTAGGAAGGGATGTCAGGGGTATTTGGCTCATGTGAGAGAGCTTAGCAGTCAGGTTAGAGAGCCCGCCTCGGTGCCAGTGGTTAGAGAGTTTCTAGACGTCTTTCCAGACGAGCTGCCAGGTTTACCACCTGCTAGGGAGATAGAGTTCGAGATAGAACTGATGCCTGGAACCCGATCGAACTCTATTCCTCCCTACAGGATGGCTCTAGCTGAGTCGAAGGAATTGAAAGAACAGTTGCAAGAGCTGGTAGAAAAGGGCTTCATCCGACCGAGCACTTCACCTTGGGGTGCACCAGTTTTGTTTGTGAGAAAGAAGGATGGATCCCTTAGGCTTTGTATCGACTACAGGCAGTTGAACAAAGTCACTACCAAGAATAAGTACCCGTTGCCTAGGATCGACGATCTATTTGACCAGCTAGCCGGAGCAGGTTGTTTCTCCAAAATAGATCTGAGATCGGGGTACCATCAGTTGAGGATCAGAGAAGAAGATGTGCCGAAGACAGCCTTCAGGACCAGATATGGGCATTTCGAGTTCCTTGTAATGCCGTTCGGGTTAACCAACGCCCCTGCAGCATTCATGGATCTCATGAACAGAGTGTTTAGTCAATACCTGGATCACTTTGTTATTGTCTTCATAGATGATATCTTAGTGTATTCCAGGAATGCAGAGGAGCATGCCCATCATCTGCGGTTGGTTTTCCAGACCTTGAGGGAACATGGCTTGTATGCCAAGTTCTCTAAGTGTGAGTTCTGGCTGAGGAGCATCTCTTTCTTGGGGCATGTGGTGTCAGAAAATGGAATCGAGGTAGACCCCAAGAAAGTGGAAGCTGTGGCTAACTGGCCTAGACCCACTTCAGTAACAGAGATCAGGAGTTTCTTGGGTTTAGCAGGTTACTACAGGAGGTTCGTTCAGGACTTCTCGAAAATAGCAGCTCCTCTGACCCGGTTGACTAGGAAGAATCAGAAGTTTGTGTGGACCGACCAGTGCGAAGAGAGTTTTGAAGAGCTTAAGAAGAGGTTGACTTCAGCACCAGTGTTAGCTCTGCCATCTAGTGATGAAGACTTTACAGTCTTTTGTGATGCGTCCCGTGTGGGACTGGGTTGTGTACTAATGCAGAATGAGAGGGTGATCGCTTATGCTTCTAGACAGCTGAAGAAGCACGAGTTGAATTACCCCACGCATGACTTAGAGATGGCAGCAGTAATCTTTGCACTCAAGATGTGGAGGCACTACCTCTATGGGGTAAAATGTGAGATCTTTACAGATCATAAGAGCCTGCAGTACATCCTGAGTCAAAGAGATTTGACTTGAGACAAAGAAGGTGGATAGAGCTGCTGAGCGACTATGATTGCAAGATTCAGTATCATCCGGGTAAGGTAAATGTTGTGGCAGATGCCCTAAGCCGGAAGTCACTAGGCAGTCTATCCCACATTACGGCAGAGAGGAGACCAGTGGTGAAGGAGTTTTACAAGCTCATTGATGAAGGTCTACAGTTGGAGTTGTCTGGTACAGGTGCTTTAGTGGCCCAGATGAGAGTGACACCTGTGTTTCTGGAGCAAGTGGCTCAGAAACAGCATGAGGACCCAGAGTTAGTGAAGATTGCCAGGACTGTTCAGTCAGGCAAAGATAGTGAGTTCAGATTTGACAACAAGGGGATCCTCCGCTATGGGAGTCGATTGTGTGTACCAGATGACATAGGGCTAAAAGGAGACATTATGAGAGAGGCTCATAATGCAAGATACAATGTTCACCCCGGAGCCACCAAAATGTATCGAGATTTGAAGAAAGTTTATTGGTGGCCAGCGATGAAGAAAGAAGTGGCACAGTTTGTGTCGGCCTGCGAAGTGTGTCAGAGGGTGAAGCTGGAACATCAGAAGCCGGCTGGAATGCTTAACCCGCTACCTATTCCAGAGTGGAAATGGGAGAATATAGCTATGGACTTCGTAGTGGGGTTACCAGCGGCGTCCAACAGATTGGACTCCATATGGGTGATTGTGGACAGACTCACCAAATCTGCTCACTTCATCCCTGTCAGGAGTGGCTACTCTATGGACAAGTTGGCGCAGGTATATGTGGATGAGATCGTCAGGCTGCATGGGGTTCCTGTTTCAATAGTGTCTGATAGAGGGCCCTAGTTCACCTCCAGGTTTTGGCGGAGTCTGCAGAATGCCATGGGTACCAGGTTGGATTTCAGTACTGCCTTCCACCCCCAGACGGACGGACAGTCCGAAAGGACCATCCAGACTATCGAGGATATGCTCAGAATGTGTATGCTGGACTTTGGCGGTTCTTGGAGGCAGCATCTACCTTTGGTGGAGTTTGCCTACAATAACAGCCATCATGCTAGCATCGGGATGGCTCCATATGAAGCTTTGTACGGAAGGAAGTGCAGGTCACCTGTTTGCTGGGAGGAAGTTGGAGAGAAGGCCTTGGCAGGGCCTGAGCTAATAGAGATTATCAGCAGGGTGGTACCCATATTCAGAGAAAGAATCAAGACTGCTGCCAGCAGACAGAAGAGTTATGTAGACATCCGCAGAAGACAGGTAGAGTTTCAGGAGGGGGATCTGGTGTTGCTCAAGGTGTCTCCAATGAAAGGAGTGGTTCGCTTTGGGAAGAAAGGTAAACTAGCCCCACGATACATCGGACCCTTTGAAATCTTGCAGAAGATTGGGAATGTGTCGTACAAGCTAGATTTGCCTGCTTCAATGGAAAGAATCCATCCGGTTTTCCATGTTTCAATGTTGAGAAAGTTTGTGTCAGATCTGGGCAAGGTTCTTAGTGAGCCTGATGTGGAGATCCAAGAGGATCTCACCTATGTTGAGCAGCCAGTACGGATCATAGACACCCAGATCAGAAAGCTGAGAAACAAGGAAATCCCGATGGTGAAAATCCTGTGGAACCACCACAATATGGAAGAATGCACTTGGGAGACACGGGAGTCCATGCTCCAGCAATACCCTTATCTTTTCTGAGGTTTGTTCCTTGTGAGTTTTATGTGCCTTGTATGTATGATATGTGTATGCCATGCTATGTGCTAGTTGAGGAACATTCGGGGACGAATGTTCTTAAGGGGGGAGAATGTAATACCCGGCTAGACTCCGGTATCGAAATTCCTGCCGTCCGGTGGAATCTCGGATGTCGGAGACCTCTAGAAGGGTAAAATCATGTTTTCTTAAAATGTTTTGATGTATTTTATGGTATTTAATGAAAATAAATCCAAGTTTTGAGTGGAGAAGGCTTTGGAGACTTTGCCAGGTTCGGCCGCCGAAAGTCATGTTCGGCCGCCGAACGTGGGGAGGTTTTGGGAGCGCTTTAGGCCTCCGAAAGCCTTGTTTAAATCAGCCAAGGTTCGGCCGCCGAACCTCATGTTCGGCCGCCGAACTTGCATGCGCTGTGGGGGCACGTTAGGCCGCCGAAAGGTGGTAAGGACAGCCCTATAAAAGGACCCCATGGCCGAAACGGGCAAGCTTTTCTTCCCTTTTTTGGCCAAAGTGAGTTCTCCACCGCCCCTCCTCTGTTTTGAGCTTCTCCCTTCGAGTTTTCATGTTTTTCTTATGAGTTTTCACCTTGTTTTGAAGATTTTCGAGTTTAAAGCAAGTTTTGGAGCTTTGAGGTTCAAGAACTCAAATCTCTCCCATCTTCGAGCTAGGGTCGTTTTCCTCTCGATCTTCAAGAGGTAAGGGCCGATCTTGAGCTCACTATATGTTTTTAACAAGTTTTAAGTTGATTCTTGAAGTAGAAATGCATGTGTAGGGTTTTATGAGTTTTTGGGTTTTTGCTGGATTATGGGAAATGTATGTTGGATTTGTGTTGTTTGATGTGTTGTAGATGGGGTTTTAGCTGGTTTGAAGCCCCTAGGAACTTGTATGCTTGAGTATGTGTGTTGTAGAATAAGTTTATGCATGATTGGAAGTTTTGGAGGCAAATGTGCATAGAGGAGCCAAGTTTCTGCCCTTTGGCAGAAACCAGGTTTGGCAGCCGAAGGACTTTCGGCCGCCGAACATGGTTGGGGAGGCAAGCCTTTCGGCTGCCGAAGCCTGCCCCCGAAAAAAAACTTTCGTCTCTGTCTGGGACTTTCGGCCGCCGAAGGTGCCGCCGAACCTGCCCTGTTCAGCCTTCCTTTGCATGATTTTGCATGATTGTTTGAGGTGTTTTAGGGGGTTTTTGGGGGATGTTTTTAGAGTTATGTTCTAGTTGTTTGGTCCCTCATTTGAGTCCACCTGTGTAGGTTCGGACCCGAGGAACCGAGGACCCCAGCAGTGAGTTAGCTGCATCAGTCTTTGTCAGAGCTAGCCAAGAGGTGAGTAGAATAAACCTTTATGTTTTAAAACAAATGAATTATACAGTTGAGCATGTTGATGCATCATGAATGCCATGTGATGAATTAGGTTGTTTGCATTAGAAATCACGAATATGTTGCATTGCATTTATGATGTTGATGTGGATTGGTTATTGGATGATCCTTTAGTCCTCATATGGTATGATGATGTTACGGCATGATATGGTATGGAAGTCCAGGTTGTACCCATTCTACGTCCTTGGCACTATGTAAGAGAAAGTCCAGGTTGTACCCATTCTACGTCCTTGGCACATTGGAATGTTATGATATGTTACGTTAAGAGAAAGACCGGTTGTACCCATTCTACGTCCCGGCACTTTGGAATGTAGAGGACTATTGGTGACAATACCATCCGAGATGTGATTTGTTGTGATGTATTGCATTACATGATGGCATGAGATTTTAAATGTTGTTTTCTATTATTCTGCTCACTGGGTTCTAGTACCTCACCCCTTTTCCCTAATCCCCCAGGATTTGCAGGTACGGGCTAGACTGAGAAGTCAAGAAGAGTAAAGTCATGTGTTTGTAATAGATAGAAAGTGGACATGATAAATTGTAAGATGGTGTAAAGTTGGAATAGTCATGTTATGTATAATATTATTGAGGATTAGAAGTTGTGCTTGACCCTATGGATGTTGTTATCCTTATTAATACATGATCTTAGATGTTTATGATGTGGATGTTTAACCAATTCAACACATGTTATGCCACCCATTGGGGGCATTGATGAGATCCCACAGAGGGGTCAAGTTTACGATTATGTCTATGTTCAGTGCATGCACAGGTTGAGTTGGTGTATGATAGAATGTATGAAAGAAAAGTTTTAATTTTTATGTATGTTGTTGATCATGTATGGGATTAATCAGGTTTACAGGTTACATGTCAGGCTTGCTACGGGTCCCGGCGGCCTTAAGCCGATCTGGATCCTAGCGCCGGTAGCGGTCCGATTTTCGGGTCGTTACAGAAGTCCATAGCTATATTCTCCCATTTCCACTCTGGAATAGGTAGCGGGTTAAGCATTCCAGCCGGCTTCTGATGTTCCAGCTTCACCCTCTGACACACTTCGCAGGCTGACACAAACTGTGCCACTTCTCTCTTCATAGCTGGCCACCAATAAACCTTCTTCAGGTCTTGATACATCTTGGTGGCTCCGGGGTGAATGCTGTATCTTGCATTATGAGCCTCTCTCATAATGTCTTCTTTTAGCCCTACGTCATCTGGTACACATAATCGACTCCCATAGCGGAGGATCCCCTTGTTGTCGAATCTGAACTCACTGTTCTTTGCCTGATTGAACAGTCCTGGCAATCTTCACTAACTCTGGGTCCTCATGCTGTTTCTGAGCCACCTTCTCCAGAAACACGGGTGCCACTCTCATCTGAGCAACTAAAGCACCTGTACCAGACAACTCCAACTGTAGACCTTCATCAATGAGCTTGTAAAACTCCTTCACCACTGGTCTCCTCTCCGCCGTGATATGGGATAAACTGCCTAGTGACTTCAGGCTTAGGGCGTCTGCCACAACATTCGCCTTACCCGGATGGTATTGAATCTTGCAATCATAATCACTCAGCAGTTCTACCCATCTTCTCTGTCTCAAGTTCAAATCTCTTTGACTCAGGATGTATTGTAGGCTTTTATGATCTGTGAAGATCTCACATTTAACACCGTAAAGGTAATGCCTCCACATCTTGAGTGCAAAGATAACGGCTGCCATTTCCAGGTCATGTATGGGGTAATTCAACTCATGCTTCTTTAGCTGCCTAGAAGCATAAGCAATCACCCTTTCATTCTGCATTAGCACACAACCCATACCCACTCGGGATGCATCACAGAACACTGTGAAGTCCTCATTGCTAGCTGGCAGAGCTAACACTGGTGCTGACGTTAACCTCTTCTTAAGCTCTTCAAAACTCTCTTCGCACTGGTCGGTCCACACAAACTTCTGATTCTTCCTGGTTAACCTGGTCAGAGGAGCTGCAATTTTTGAGAAGTCCTGAACGAACCTCCTGTAGTAACCTGCCAAACCCAAGAAACTTCTGATCTCTGACACTGAAGTGGGTCTAGGCCAGTTAGCCACAGCTTCTATCTTCTTGGGGTCTACCTCTATTCCATTTCCTGACACCACATGCCCCAAGAATGAAATGCTCCTCAGCCAGAACTCACACTTGGAGAACTTGGCATACAAGCCATGCTCCCTCAAGGTCCATAGAACCAACCTCAGATGATGGGCATGCTCCTCTGCATTCCTGGAATACACCAAGATATCATCTATGAAGACAATAACGAAGTGATCCAGGTACTGGCTAAACACTCTGTTCATGAGATCCATGAATGCTGCAGGGGCGTTGGTTAACCCGAACGGCATCACAAGGAACTCAAAATGCCCATATCTGGTCCTGAAAGCTGTCTTTGGCACATCTTCCTCTCTGATCCTCAGCTGATGATACCCGGACCTCAGATCTATTTTAGAGAAACAACCCGCTCCTGCTAGCTGGTCGAATAGATCATCGATCCTTGGCAAAGGGTACCTGTTCTTGGTAGTGACTTTGTTCAACTGCTTGTAGTCGATACAAAGTCTGAGGGATCCATCCTTCTTTCTCACAAACAAAACTAGAGCACCCCAGGGTGAGGTACTCGGTCGGATGAAGCCCTTGTCTACCAGCTCCTGTAATTGCTCCTTCAACTCTTTCAATTCTGCTGGCGCCATCCTGTAAGGAGGGATAGAGATCGGTCGGGTTCCAGGCATCAGTTCTATCTCGAACTCTATCTCCCTAGCAGGTGGTAAACCTGGCAGCTCGTCTGGGAACACATCCAAAAACTCTCTGACCACCGGCACCGAGGCGGGCTCTCTAACCTGACTGCTAAGCTCTCTCACATGAGCCAAATACCCCTGACATCCCCTCCTAAGCAACCTGCGAGCCTGAAGAGCTGATATCAGACCTCTAGGTATACCCCTCTTGTCTCCCCTGAAGACGACCTCTGACCCATCCTGACTTCTGAACCTGACTACCTTGTCCCTGCAGTCCAATGTAGCACCATGGGTAGATAACCAGTCCATCCCTAGAATGACGTCAAAATCTGTCAAATCTAGAACCACAAGGTCGGCGGACAATCATCTTCCCTCAACAAACACAGGACTACACTGGCAGACTGACTCTGCCACTGATGGATCACACTTGGGTCCACTGACCTAGAGAGGACACTCTAACCCAGAGATCATTAGACCCAACCTCTCCACGGCTCTCGGAGCAATAAAAGAATGAGATGCACCAGGGTCCATCAAGGCATACACATCTGAACAACCAATGACTAAATTACCTGCCACCACGGTGTTAGATGCATCTGCCTCCTGCTGTGTCATTGTGAAGATCCGTGCTGGAGCTGATGGACCTTCACCTCTGAAACCCGCTGAAGAAGAGGCTGCCCCTCTCCCTCTGCCTCTGCCACTGGCCTGAGTCGTGGCTGGAGCTGCTGACTGCGCTACACTACCTGAAGCTGTTTGCTGGGACTGTGCCATCGGAACTGCTCTTGGACATTCTCGAGCCATATGCCCCTCCTGACCACATCTGAAACAGGCTGTCATCCCAAACCGACATACTCCCTTGTGTGGTTTACCACACCTTGCACAAACTGCATTATCCGCACCAGAGCTTGAGCCACTCCCAAATCCCAGACTGGACTTGACTTTGCTCCAGAACTTGTTCTTCTTAGTCTTGACTTTGCCCCATCTCTTACTGCCTGAAGCTGCTGCACTCAGGGTAGAGGGATCTAACCTTCCCCCACCCGGGTTTTAGGACCAGAAGACTGTGCCACTGACTGCTTAACTGTCCCCTGAATGATGGCACTGGCCTCCATTTTCCTGGCCATATCTACTATGGCATGGAAGCTCTCCCTGTCCACTGACTGAATCAAGGAGGAATACCTGGAATGAAGTTTCATGACATACCTCCTTGACTTCTTCGAATCTGTATCCAGACTCTGCCCAGCAAAAGGCAACAGCTCCAAGAATCTGTCGGTGTACTCCTCTACACTCATTTCATCTGTCTGCCTCAACTGCTCAAACTCTATCATCTTCAATTCTCTTAAACTGTCAGGGAAAGCCCATCCTGCAAACTCGTTTGCAAACTCCTCCCATGATAAGCTTTCCACCCTCGGGCTCACATAATTCTTAAACCACTCTCGGGCTTTCTTGCATTTTAATGTGAACCCAGCCATCTGGATGGCTCTACTGTCATCCGCCCCTAACTCCTCTGTAATTGTCTTGACCCTCTCAAGATACACAAACGGGTCATCACCTGATTCAAACTGGGGAGCACCCAGCTTCATATATTCAGTCATCTTGACCTTGCTCCCACCAGATGAGCTAGGCCTAGGTAATTGAGTTTCTGGAACTAGGGTTTCTGCTGATGGTGGAGGAGGTGCAACATTTTCTGTGGTAGGGTTTGCTGGATTTGGATAGTAGGGTGGGGGTGGATACATCGGGTACTGTGAGTATGGTGGGTAGTAAGGTGGGTAGGGCATGTGTGTGGGATAAGGGGTAAAGCTAGGGTAATCCGATGTACCTCCCATCGAATACCCGGGATGTTGTGAGAAGTGTGGGTAGTGGGGTGGCTGAACAAATTCTGAGGCCTGAGTGCCTCCTTGGGACTCTCCCATTCCTTCTTCTGACATGCTAACTCCCAGACTGCCATCCCTCCTCTGCTCTACATCCATATCATCCCCCAAGTCCTCTGACATTCCTCCCTGAACTATTCCCCTCACTGATCTGCTTCTACCCAGATCCAGAGACCTTCTAGGGTCTCTTGCTGCTCTTTCTCTGTTAGACCTACTAGACATTGCCCTAGGCAATGCAGGAGGACGGGCGCTCATGCCCTCATCCTCAGGTGGCACTCCAGTCAATCGTGCAGATCGACGAGTTCCTCTCATCCTGTTTTCTGAAAAAAACAGCACATAACAAACAAACATTAGCATCATATGGTTCATGTGGGAACACATGAACCCGCATCACATACATCACATATCATAACATATCATTAATGCACATGCATATTATCATGGCATTTCACATCATCATACAAGACAGGACTCCACATCCTATCCTAGTGGACATGATCTTTCCTATTGTGCTTGACCATTTATAACATCTATGAGCCCGACACTCTAGGTCCGACCATATGAACCTAGGGCTCTGATACCACTCTGTAACGACCCGAAAATCGGACTGCTACCGGCGCTAGAATCCAGATCGGCTTAAGGCCGCCGGGACCCGTAGTAAGCCTGACATATAAACTGTAAACCTGTCAAATCCCATACATGATCATACATACTCATAAACCTGTAAACTTTTCCTTTCCATAAACCAAGCTCAACCTGTGCATACTCATAACATAACATAAACCACACACTGGAGCCCTCATCAATGCTCCAATGGGGTATCATAACATACATGAATTAAGCTTGGTTGAACATAAACATCATAAAACATTCTATAGATCATGTATCAAAAGGGATTACTATACAAACTCGGTCAAGCACAATTTCTAAACCTCAATACATCATCATAACTGTATAAGACATTACATTACAATTTAATCATGTCCACTACTAGCTATTACATAACCATGACTTTACTCTATCCGACCTCCTGCTCTATCCTGTACCTGCAAGCCTGGGGGTTAAATGGAGAGGGGTGAGCTAAAAAGCCCAGTGAGTAGAACCATAAAAACATATTAACAAACATGCTCCAATGAAATGCATCATAACACAGACAATTCACATAAGGGTTGGGTGAACTTGTCACCAATTAGTCCCAGCATCATTTGTGCTAGGCCGTAGCATGGGGTCCTGGTCTTCCTGTCATGTCATACATTACTTACCATTGCCCCAGGGCCTCCTCTGGGCTCCTGGTCTTCGAGTCCCATATCCGTGCCAGGTCGTAGACTGGGGTCCCGGTCTTTCATTTCCGTGCCAGGCCGTAGAATGGGGTCCTGGTCTTCCCTCAGGGACTAATTGGGTCATCCAACATTCACCCACATCAACAATAAAGAATGCAATGCAACATATTCGTGAAATCTAATGCAATCATCCTATTGCATACTTATGATACATGAAACATGATAAACATTTAATTTCTCAATTTAAAAGATTAAGTTTAGTTCCACTCACCTCTGGCTGACTCTGACAACACCGAAGCAGCTGAACTCACTGCTGGGGTCCTCGGTTCCTCGGGTCTGAACCTACACAGGTGGACTCAAATGAGGGACCAAACATACTAGAACATGACTCTAAAATGTCCCCAAAAACCTCCTTAAAACACCTAAAAACATCATGGAAAAACATGCAAAGGAGGGCTGCACAGGGTATTTTCGGCGGCCGAAAGTCCCTCCAGAGCCGAAAGTCAGGCAGGTTCGGCGGCACCTTCGGCGGCCGAAAGTGCCCTCTAGAGACGAAAGTCACTTTTCGGGGGCAGGCTTCGGCAGCTGAAAGGCTTGCCTCCCAGCCATGTTCGGCAGCCGAAAGTCCTTCGGCTGCCAAACCTGGTTTCTGCCAAAGGGCAGAAACTTCAGCTCCTCATGCACAAATGCCTCCCAAACCTTCCAAACATGCATTTTTCCTATTCTACAACAGGCATACTCAAGCATACAAGTTCCTAGGGGATTCAACTAACTTAAACCCCATCTACAACACATCAAACATCCACATTGTTCATAAACACAACATATACCCATAAACATAACAATAACCTAACTTGCATTTCTACCCCATAGATCTACTTAAAACTTACTTAAAACATGCAATGAGCTTAAGATCGGTTCTTACCTCTTGAAGATCGAGAGAGAGACGACCTAAACTCGGAGATGGGAGAGGTTGAGTTTCTTTGTACCTCAAAGCTCCAAAACTTGCTCAAATGTTCAAAAACTTCAAAACAAAGTGAAAACTCATGAAAATCTTGAAAGATCTGAAGGAAGAAACTCAAGATTGGTGAGGGATGGCGGAGGGCTCACCTTGGCCAAAAATGGGGAGAAAGCTCGCCCATTTCGGCTAAGGGACCCCTTTATAGTGGCTGGCCAGGCCACATTCGGGAGTCGAACGTGCCTCCGCATGCATGCCATGTTCAGCGGCCGAACTTGAGTTTCGGCGGCCGAACCTGGACTTTCCTCACTTATGCCTTCGGGGGCCGAAAGCACTGCCGAAGTGCATGTATGTTCGGCGGCCGAACTTGGGGTTCGGCGGCCGAACCTGAGTTTTCCTCCAAGGCTATTTTCATGCAAAAACTCATTTCTTTCATGCTTAAAACATAAAACACATTAAAACATTTGATGAAAACCTGGTTTTACCCTTCTAGAGGTTTCCGACACCCGAGATTCCACCGGACGGTAGGAATTCCGATACCGGAGTCTAGTCGGGTATTACACGGATGGTCTCCCCAACATGGATTGTAAGTGTCATGGTAGGGATCATATCTTGACTGTCCATAGAATCCTTCACATGCATGTACTTGTTGGAGTTGTTGTACTTCAAGAGCTTATTTAGCTTGGTCTATAACAAAACTTCTCACAGCATCGATTTGTTCATAAAGTTCCGCGAGGCGAAAAGGTGTCCATTCCTCATCCATGATTTAATTCTACGATGGTGACTTACTTGGGTGAGATGATGGGCGGGGGTTGGAGTTGGGAAGTTCGGCTGCCGAAGGTTGATGAGTTTCGGCGGCCGAAGGTTGGGCAGAAGGTTCTGTGTTTAAGGCTTGCTTTCCTAGCCTTCTGATGGTGCGTTCAATTTCTGGATCAAACGGCAGTGTGTCCCTATGCTCAGATCTGGTCATGAAAGAAAATAAACAAATAAGTGAAATCAATTCCCCGGCAACGGCGCCAATTTTTGACAGGAGCGGTTGTAGAAGCCGGTCAAAAATAACCTTCTTGGTTACCTACAATTTACAATTGCAGATAGTGGTGAAGGATCGTATCCACAGAGAATTGATTACCTATTTATTTATCTCAATCAAGACCAATAGAACTAATTGAAAGCACAAGTGAAAGCAAGTGATCAAAGAGTAATAGAAACAAGTGCAATAAAAGTAAAAAGGGGGTTTTGAGATTGATTTAACTAACAACTATTGAAAGCAATTAAAACAACAAGTAATTAAAATAAAACAAGAAATCAATACGAGAAAAGTCTATTGAAGATATGGATCCACTTTGGTTGTTTGGGTTGATCATTGAAACATGGTTATCTTAATTGATTCAATAGGTTGGTTATGGGGGTGGAAGACGCTTCTCACCACCATGTCTTTCCTTATGAACAAGCTGATTAGGGAACGTCCTCTAACCAATTACTAATCAACAAATTGCCAAGGAACGTCCTTGGGCCATAGGCATCAAAACAATTGTGAATTGCATGAAGAACAAGAAAGATCCAATCCCTAGCTACTCAAACGCATGAGATGTTGCTAGATCATGCAACTTCTTAGTTTTTACACCAAGTGTTCTAAGATCAGAATATTTTCAGCAATTACGGACTAACAAATATCCTAATCCAACAATTAATTAACTTTGCAATTAAGAGTCAAGTGGCCAATTTGATCAAAACAACAAAGCAATCTTTAGATTTAAGCACAATTGCATGAATATTGAATAAAATCAAAGACAAAAGTTTCTGTTCAGATCTCACAACCCTTTAAACAACCTTAGTTTCAACCAAACTTCAACTAGAAAGAGGGTTTCAGCCACTCATGGCTGAACCAAAACAAAAAATAAAAGAAAATAAAGAAGAAGGTGAAGAACCAAAGTGTGGAGATGCCTTGGGGGCCTTGCCGATTTTGGGAGGATGAAAAAACTGCCTTTCTTGTCTTCTTGAAGCCTTTAAATAAGTCTTGAGAGGCTGCCTAGGGTTTCATGGTAGTCCAGGAGACTTTTAGAGGCTGTCCAAAGTGTCCTTGGTGTTGCATGTGCCTTGTTTGTGCATGAGTGAAGGCAAAAACGAGTCACATGTGATGGAAGGCAAGTGGGGGCACTTTGGTCTTTTCATAGTTGTCCAAGATCCTCAAGATGCTGTTCATGAAGTCCAAGAGATTGCCCATGCACTAATAAGGAAGGTGGAGCCTTCTTTGGAAACTTGAGTGAAGTGAGAAACATGTGATCTTGGGATTTGGCTTACTTAATGAGCTAGATCTTTGAGATCCAATAATTAAATGTGAATCTTGAAGATTTGGATCTCAAGATACTTCCCTTATTTGGCTCCTCAAATATGGTAACTTGGGATATGGCTTCTTGAATAAGGAAGGAGTGCAATAGAGCGCATTTTCGGCTGCCTAAGTTGAGTTTCGGAGGCTGGATTTTAGGCTATGTTTTGAAGGTTCGGCGGCCGAAAGTAGAGATTCAGCGGCCGAAAGTAGTGGACTTTCGTCTCTGGACGCATGGTTAAGCGGCCGAAAGTGCTGCCGAAGGTCTTCTTTGCATTTTTGGCACTTTTTGGTGTTTTTAAGAGCATTTTCTCCAATTTGTCTCTTCACACCTAATATTTGCAAAACATGATTAAAACCACAAAATTAGGTAGAATAGGTGCAAATAAACATCAATAAGATCATGAAAATATGGGCTAAAATATGCTCTATCAGTAACAATGTAAATGATGATGTAATTAGTAATGTAAGTCCTCTACGGACAATCTTTCCTCCTATAATCGTAGATGATTTGACAAAGTTGTAACTTAATTTTCTTTTGCTTAATGAGATCTGGCTTTTATTTGTATTTATACTTGAATTATTTTTGCTCTTGTCTGTTTTTCTGGTCTTACTGAGCTGCTTATTCTATTAAAGGCCTAATCTGTTTCTCCTATCTGTAAGCTTTTTCTGGTTTGATTTATCTTAAGGATAAAAGCTTTTAAGCCATATGTTCACTCAGTAATTTTTCAAAGAATTTAGCTATACTAGGCTAACCAGCCCTGTTGCCAATCTTTTCGCCCTTGAGTTAATCCTGGCTAGAATTCTAGTAGTTGACTAAACTTCTAACTTGTGAGTTTTTCTAATCTTGCGAAGGCATTCCTGTTTTTTATTTCGTTGATTCATCAGTAACGCGAGCTCGGGTGCATAATTTTCGTATAATCAAAGTAGGTTAGATCATGTATGTAACGACTCGGAAAATGGACCGCTATCGGCGCTAGGATCCAGATCGACTTAAGGTCGCCGGGACCCATAGCAAGCCTACTATACATCCTGTGTACCTGATCAAATCCCATACATGATCATACATTTTCATAAAAACTTTAAATTTTCCATATACCAAGCTTGACCTGTGCATGCACCATACTGTAAACATAAAACCCCACACTAGAGCCCTCATCAAATGCTCTAGTGGGGCAACATAACATATGTCAAGCCTGGTTCAACATAACTCATCATTAAAACATTTCATAAGATCATGTACAAAAGAGATTTATCATACATTAGGGCCAAGCACAATACTAATCCTCATTACAACCCTGTACAATACCTTACATTACATTACATTAATTTACATATCATGTCCACTACTAATCTGATACATATACAAGCCTTTTACCCTTGACGACTTCCCGATCTATCCTGAACCTGCAAACCTGGGGGTTAGGAAAAGGGGTGAGCTACTAAAACCCAGTAAGCAGAACAATAAAACAATTTAAATAACATATGCTTTCATGAAATGCATCACATCACAAACAAATCACATCAAGGATGGACTTGTCACCAATAACCCTCTACATAATCCAATGTGCCTGGCCCACAACGGGAGCTCCTCAGGACTTTCGCTTAACATATCGTAACATAACATATCCAATGTGCCACGGGCATAGAATGGGCCTCGACCTGGACTTTCTCTTACTCTATGCCAGGGGCGTAGAATGGGCCTCGACCTGGACTTCCATACCATATCATATCATATCATATCAAGGGCCAATGGGTCATCCAACATCCATCCATATCAACATCATATTATGCAATGCATCATATTTATGAATTCTAATGCAAAACAATCTATTTCATACATGGCATTTATGATGCATGATCATGCTTAAAAGTTTATTTGCTTGCAATAAAAGAGTTGTGTTCTACTCACCTTTGGTTGACTCTGAACTAACTCCGAAGCAGCTAACACTGCTGGCCTTCTCGGTTCCTCGGACCCGATCCTACACAGGTAGACTCAAATGAGGGACCAAACAAACTCTAAACAACTCCCTCAAAGCCCCCTAAAACACCATAAAACATTCATAGAAAACATGCAAAGGAAGGGTGAACAGGGCACTTTCGGCGGCAGGTTCGGCGACCGAAAGTCCCTCAAGAGCCGAAAGGCAGGCACTTTCGGGGGCAGGGTTCGGCGGCCGAAAGTCCTTCCAGAGCCGAAAGTCACCCACTTTCGGGGGCAGGTTCGGCGGCCGAAACTCCCCTCCAGAGCCAAAAGTCCAAACTTTCGGGGGCGAGTTTAGGCGGCCTAAACTGCCTTCCCTGGCAGGTTCGGCGGCCGAACCTTGCTTCGGCGGCCGAACCTGGACTCTCCCAAAGGGCAGAACCTGATTCTGCCTTGCAAACCCAGCCACCCACAACAACCCAACATGCATCAAAACTATACTAAAACATGCATAAACACATTTCCAAGTATATAGGGGCATAAAACTAACCTATACCCTAACAAACATCACATTTAACATACATTTAACATTTAACTAACATAAACCCTAACATTTTTTCCTTAGCCTTAACATGCATCAAAACCCTTAACCCCTTCTTAAAACTTACTGAAAACATGAAAGAAGAGAATGATCTATACTTACCTCTTGAAGATCGAGAGGAGGGTGATCCAAACTTGGAGATTGGGAGAAAACGAGCTCCGGGGGTCTCCAAGCTTCAAAAGCTTGATCTTAGCTTAAAAATCTTCAAAACAAAGTAAAAACTCATCAACACTTGAAGAGATTGAAGGAAAACATCAAATCGACCATGGAAGGGCAAAATCTCACCTATGCCCGAAAATAGGGAGAGAAAACTCGCCCATTTTCGGACAAGGGACCTTTTATAGGTGGCTGGCCAGACCACCTTCGGAGGCCAAAGGTGCCTCCGCGAGAGGCCAATGTTCGGCGGCCGAACCTGGCTTTTTCCTTCCTTGGTCTTTTCTTTCAAAACTCAATTTCTTTCTTTATTAAAACTATAAAAATACATAAAAACACTTTAGAAAACCATATTTTACCCTTCTAGAGGGTTTCGACATCCGAGATTCCACCGGAAGGTGGGAATTCCGATGCCAAAGTTTAGCCGGGTATTACATTCTTCCCCCCTTAAGAATATTCGTCCCCAAATGTTCAACACACAAGCATAGCATGGCATAACGCACATACCAACAAGGAAGCACACACACAAAAACATAAAACACTAACCTTAGAAGAAATAGGGGTATTGCTGGAGCATAGACTCCCGTGTCTCCTAGGTACATTCTTCCATGTTGTGGTGATTCCAAAGGACTTTCACCATCGGGATTTCCTTGTTCCTCAGCTTTCTGATCTGCGTGTCTATGATCCGCACTGGCTATTCAACATAAGTGAGATATCCTAGGATCTCCACATTCGGCTCATTAAGAACCTTGCCCGAATCTGACACGAACTTCCATAACATGGAAACATGGAAAATCAGATGGATTCTCTCCATTGAAGCAGGAAAATCCAGCTTGTACGATACATTCCCAATCTTCTGCAAGATTTCAAAGTCTGATGTACCGTGGAGCTAGTTTACCTTTCTTACCAAAACGAATCACTCCTTTCATAAGAGACACCTTGAGCAATACCATATCTCCCTCCTGGAACTCTACAAGCTTCCTGCGGACATTTGTATAACTTTTCTGCCGACTCACAGCAGTCTTGATCCTTTCTCTTATGATGGGCACTACTCTGCTGGTGATCTCTACTAGCTCAGGCCCTTTCTCCAACTTCTTCCCAGCAGACAGGTGACCTGCACTTCCTTCCATACAAAGCTTCATATGGAGCCATCCCTATGCTAGTATGATAGCTGTTATTGTAGGCAAACTCCACCAAGGGTAGATGCTGTCTCCAAGAACCACCAAAATCTAGCACACACATTATGAGCATATCTTCTATGGTCTGGATGGTCCTCTCTGACTGTCCATCAGTCTGTGGATGGAAAGCAGTGCTAAAATTTAGCCTGGTACCCGTAGCGTTCTGCAGACTCCGTAAAAACCTAGAGGTGAACTGGGGTCCCCTATCTGACACTGTAATACCCGGCTAGAGTCCGGCGTCGGAATTCCTGTAGTCCGATGGAATTCTGATGTCGGAAGTCGCTAGAAGGGTAAGGGCTATGTTTTCTATGGTTTTATACGCGTTTTCATGTTTTAAGTGTGTAAAAGCAATGAGGTTTTGCAAGAAAAGCACCAAGGCAGAAAAGCCAAGGTTCGGCCGCCGAAGGTGACTTTCGGCCGCCGAACGTGCATGGCATTCGGGTTCTCATTCGGCCGCCGTAGTTGGTCTGGCCAACCAACTATAAAAGGCCCTAGGTCGGTCAAATGGATAAGATTTTCTGTCCATTTGCACGAGCTGAGGTGAGACTTGATCTTCCTTGAGTGATTTATGTGTTTTCTCAAATCTTTTATGGTTTTGATGGATTTTCATGTGGTTTTGAAGTTTTTGAGCAAAAGAGCAAGTTTGGAAGCTTGGAGAGTTTGAGAGAGGATTTCTCCATATCTCCACATTGGGATCCTTTAGTCTCTTGTTTGGAAGAGGTAAGTGAAGATCCTGAACTTCCTTTCTTGATTTTTGAAGGTTTTATGGCTGTTTCATGGGTAGTATGCATGAGTAGGTTTAGATGAGGTTTTTTGGTGATTTTTGTGTTAAGCATGTGAAGTGTTGTTTGCTATGTTTGTTTGGAGGTGTGAGGAGAAGGTTAGACCTCTTTATGCATGTTATATGGTATATGCTAGTTGGGAGTAGTTGCTATGCATGTTGGATAGGTTTTGGGTAAAGTTTGCATGAAACAGAGCAGGATTCTGCCCAACGGGCAAAACCAGGTTCGGCCGCCGAAGGAAGGTTCGGCCGCCGAACCCCTTGTGGAGGCAGTTTCGGCTGCCAAAGCTTGCCCCCGAACATTTGGACTTTCATCTCTGGAGGCAAGGTTCGGCCGCCGAATGTGCCGCCGAAGGTTGAGTTTCGTCTCTGGACGAGACTTTCGGCTGCCGAAGGTGCCGCCGCACATGCATGAGTTTAATTCGTCTCTGGAGGGGAGTTTCGGCCGCCAAACCTGCCGCCGAAAGTGCCCTGTCCAGCTTTCTTTTGCATGTTTTATGTGATTGTTCTAGGATGCTTTAGAGGGTTTTTGGGGAGTTTCTTAGAGATGGTCTTGAGTTAGTTTGGTCCCTCATTTCAGTCCACCTGTGTAGGAACAGACCAGAGGAACCAAGGAGGTCAACAGTGAGCACTGCTTCAGAACCTGCAGAGTCAGTACAGAGTCAGCCAGAGGTGAGTGGAACTGAACCAAATCTTTTCATATGAGCACTCACATATTTTTAGCATGTTTCATGCATCATTTATACCATGTGTATAGTATTGCATTAGTTGCATTAGTGAGCACGGAGATGTTGCATTAATCAGTGCATGTACAGATCGGGCGTAGCTTGGATTCATTAGCCCCCTGAATGAAGACCTGAGGAGCCCTGAAAGGGCCGGGCACACGGTATCAATTGTGCTGAATGAAGACCTGAGGAGCTCCTTCGCGGGCCGGGCAATGTGGAGGAATTTTGAATTAGTCCGTCTGAGATTATGTAATTTACTTGTGTTGTGATGCATACCATGAGATCATGTTTTCTAACATGCTTTATCTGTACTACTCACTGGGCTAGTATAGCTCACCCTCTCCCTTCACCCCCAGTTTTGCAGGTCCAGAGTCCAGAAGTGTTAGCAGGGTACAGAGAAAGAGAAGAGCTATGTAATAGTTAGTGGACGTGTATTTATTCAAGAGATAGGGTTCATATACAGTGTATAGACTGGTGCTTGTTCCTAAGAGTGGTAAACCTTGTATACATGATCGTTTTATGGCAATGTTTTATGTTCTGCTATATGTATGCAAAACCAGGCTTAACAGAATATGAGTTTAGCCCACCTAGAGCAAAGATGAGAGCTTTAGTAGGGGTTCACAGTATAGAGATGTTGTATGCACAGGTTAAGCCTTGGAACAGAGGAAAGTTTTAAATTTATACAGATTTTTACAGAAAAATGTATGATCATGTATGGGATGTCACAGGTACACAGAGTTCACAGCAGGCTTACTACGGGTCCCGGCGGCCTTAAGCCGATTCGGATCCTAGTGCCGGTGGCAAGGCAGTTCGGTTTCCAGGCTGTTACAGACACTATTGAAACGAGAGCCCTATGCAGCCTGACAACCTCTTCCACATACACCTACGCCAAATTGTCCACAGAATAGCCACTCCTGACAAGGATGAAGTGAGCAGATTTGGTCAGTCTGTCCACAATCACCCATATGGAGTCTAATCTGTTGGACGTTGCCGGTAACCCCACCACAAAATCCATAGCTATGTTTTTTCATTTCCACTCTGGAATTGACAGTGGGTTAAGCATTCCAGCTGGCTTCTGATGTTTCAGCTTCACCCTCTAACATACTTCGCAGGTGGACACGAACTGTGCCACTTCTCTTTTCATAGCTGTCCACCAATAGACTCTTTTCAGATCTTGATACATTTTGGTGGCTCCAGGGTGAACGCTGTATCTGGCATTATGAGCTTCTCTCATAATGTCTCCCTTCAGACCCACGTCATCTGGTACACATAACCTGTTCCCATAGCGGAGGATCCCTTTGCTGTCAAATTTGAACTCTTCATTCTTGCCTGACTGGACAGTCCTGGCAATTTTCACTAACTCTGGGTCCTCATGCTGTTTCTGAGCCACCTGCTCCAAAAACACGGGTGTCACTCTCATTTGAGCTATCAAAGCACCTGTAGCAGACAACTCCAACTGCAGCCCTTCATCAACGAGCTTATAGAATTCCCTCACCACCGGTCTTCTCTCTGCTGTAATATGGGATAGACTGCCAAGTGATTTCCGGCTTAGGACATCTGCCACAACATTTGCCTTACCCGGATGGTACTGAATTTTGCAATCATTGTCACTAAGCAGTTCTACCCATCTCCTCTGCCTCAGATTCAACTCCCTTTGACTCAAGATGTACTGCAAGCTCTTATGATCTGTGAAGATCTCACATTTAACCCCATAAAGGTAATGCCTCCACATCTTGAGTGCGAAGATCACAGCTGCCATCTCTAGATCGTGTGTAGGATAATTCAACTCATGCTTCTTCAACTGCCTAGAAGCATAAGCAATTACCCTCTCATTTTGCATCAACACACAACCTAGTCCCACACGGGACGCATCACAAAACACTATGAAGTCTTCATTACTAGTAGGCAGAGCTAACACCGGTGCTGACGTCAACCTTTTCTTCAACTCTTCAAAGCTTTCCTCACACTGCTCAGACCACACAAACCTCTGGTTCTTCTTGGTCAATCTGGTCATAGGAGTGGCAATTTTGGAGAAGTCCTGAACGAACCTCCTGTAGTAACCTGCCAAACCCAGAAAGCTCTTAATCTCTGTAACTGTAGTGGGTCTAGGCCAGTTAGCTACAGCTTTCACCTTCTTGGGGTCCACTTCAATTCCCTTTTCTGACACAACATGCCCCAAGAAGGAAATGCTCCTCAACCAGAACTCACACTTGGAGAACTTGGCATACAAGCCATGCTCCCTTAGGGTCTGCAAAACTATCCTCAGATGATGGGCATGCTCCTCTGCATTTCTGGAATACACTAAAATATTGTCAATGAAAATGATAACAAAGTGATCCAGATACTGACTGAAAACTCTGTTCATGAGATTCATGAATGCTGCAGGGGCATTGGTCAGCCAAAATGGCATCACTAGGAACTCATTGTAACGACCCGGAAACCGATACCCCTCTGTAACGGCCCGAACCGCTACCGGCGCTAGGATCCAGATCGGCTTAAGGCCGTCGGGACCCGTAGCAAGCTAACATACCTCCTATCACCTGGTCAAATCCCATACATGATCAAAACTTTAATAAAAAAAAACTGTAACCTCTAATGTAAATACCGAGCTTGACCTGTATGCAACATAACTGAAAACATAAAGAACCCCCTACTAGAGCCCTCAAAAACTCTAGCTGGGTCAACATAACATACATCAAGCTGGGATCACATCCAAAGAACTAGAACCTAACCTGTGCATGCATCAGACCACAAACATAAAACCTCCACTAGAGTCCTCATCAAACTCTAGCATGGTAAACAACACATGCCACAAGTTTAGTTCAAACACAACTCAACATTACCATAACATACATCATGTACTAAAAAGGGACTAACCAGTGCAATCAACCTATTACATATAATCATGATGCATGAACATGCTTTAGGCATTTGATTTCGTAAAATAAAAGATTAAGTTTAGTTCTACTCACCTCTGGCAGACGCTGAACTGACTCTGCAACTGCTAACACTGATGGCCTCCTCGGTCCCTCGGGTCCAATCCTACACAGGTGGACTCGAATGAGGTGCCAAACACACTCTAAACAACTAATAAACAACTACCCAAAAACCCCCTAAAACATCACTTAAACATGCATAGAACCATGAAAAGGCTGGACAGGGCACTTTCGGCGGCACCTTCGGCGGCTGAATGTCCCTTCCAGAGACGAAAGTCATGCAGGTTCGGCGGCAGGTTCGGCGGCCGAAGTCTCACTTCAGATCCAAAAGTCAGGCACCTTCGGCGGCCGAACATCACCTTCGGCGGCTGAAAGTCTGCTCTAGATCCGAAACACAACTTTCGGGGGCAGGGTTCGGCAGCCAGAACAAGCTACCACAGGCAGGTTCGGCGGCCGAAACTACTTTCGGCGACCGAACCTGAGTTCTTCCCAGAAGGGCAGAACTCAGCTTTCACATGCACAACTGCCTCCAAAACCTTCCAAAACATGCATTAGCTATTCTACAACATGCAACCAAGCACATAGAGGTCTCAAACTATTCTAAACCCCAACAACAATACGTTCATTATACATAAACACACATTTGCATAAAGGGTAACATAAACCCTCAACCTTATGCATTTGTTCTAAAACAACCCAAATCCTCACATACTCTCTCCCCATCATGCATACTCACTCCCACATGCATAGACTAGTTTAAACTTCCAACATATCATCACATAAACACTCATAAACATCACATTTGCATAAAAACGCACATAAACCTTAACATGCATACCTACCCATACTCAACCATTAAAACCTCTTAAACTTCATTAAAAGATAAAGGAAAGCAAAGATCTACACTTACCTCTTGGAGATCGAGGGTTGGTGTGATCCCTAGCTTGGAGATGGGAGGAAACTACTCCTTGGGTCTCCAAACTCCCAAAACTTAGATATAAGCTTGAAAACTCTTCAAAACAACCATGAAACTCATAAAGACATGAAGGAAATGAAGAAAAACATGAAAACGGCCAAGGGAGGACAAAAACTCACTTGAGCTAGAGAATGGGGAGAAAACTCGCCCATTTTCGATCTGAGGGCTCTTTATAGGTGGCCTGGTCAACGACCTTCTGCAGCCTAACGTGCCCCCTAAACTCATGCATGTTCGGCGGCCGAACCTTGGCTCGTTCAAACAAGACTTTCGGAGGCAAAAAGCGCTCCCAAAATCTTCCCATGTTCGGCGGCCGAACTTCACTTTCGGCGGCCGAACCTGGCAAATGCCTCCTTGGTCTTTTCTTTTCAAAACTCAATTCTTTTCCATTTAAAACCATAAAATCAGTAAAAAAATTTTAGAAAACACATTTTACCCCTCTAGAAGCCTCTGGCATCTTCAGAACTCCCGATTCCAATGGAGATTCCGTCGGAAGGTAGGGATTCCGATGCCGGAATCTAGCCGGGTATTACACTCATAATGCCTATATCTGGTCCTGAACGCCATCTTCGGCACATCTTCTTCTCTGATTCTCAGTTGGTGGTACCCGGATCTCAGATCTATCTTGGAGAAACAATCTGCTCCAGCTAGCTGTTCAAATAGATCATCGATCCTAGGTAACAGATACTTATTCTTAGTAGTGACTTTGTTCAACTGCCTGTAGTCGATACAAAGTCTTAAGGATCCATCCTTCTTCTTTACAAATAGCACTGGAGCACCCCAAGATAAGGTACTCGGTCGGATGAAACCCTTGTCTACCAACTCCTGCAACTGCTCCTTCAGCTCCTTCAATTCTGCTGGTGCCATCCTATAGGGAGGGGTAGAGATTGGTCTGGTTCCAGGCATCAATTCTATTTCAAACTCTATCTCCCTAGCAGGTGGTAGTCCTGAAAGCTCGTCTGGAAAGACATCTGGAAACTCTCTGACCATGGGCACTGAGGCGGGCTCCCTAACCTGACTATCCAACTCTCTCACATGAGCTAGAAACCCCTGACAACCCCTCCTGAGCAACCTACGAGCTTGTAGGGCTGATATCAGACCTCTAGGCATACCCCTCCTGTCTCCTCTGAAGACAACCTCTGATCCATCCTGATCTCTGAACCTGACTACCTTGTCTCTGCAGTCCAAGGTAGCACTATGAGTAGATAGCCAATCCATCCCTAGAATGACATCAAAATCCGTCAAGTCTAGAACCACAAGGTCGGCTGGAAGGCATCTACCCTCAATAAAAACTGGACTGAACCGGCAGACTGACTCTGCCACTGATGGGTCACACTTGGATCCACTGACCCAGAGGGGACACTCTAACCCAGAGACTATCAAACCCAACCTCTCAATGGCTCTCGGAGCAACAAAAGAATGAGATGCACCAGGGTCCATTAAAGCATACACATCTGAATAGCCAATGATGAGATTACCTGACACCACGGTGTTGGATGTGTTTGCCTCCTGCTGTGTCATAGTGAAGATCCAAGCTGGAGCTGATGGACCTTCACCCCAGGAACTTGCTGAAGAAGAGGCTGCCCCTCTCCCTCTGCCTCTGCACTGCCCTGTGTCACGGCTGGAGCTACTGGCTGAGCCACAATACCAGAAGCCGTTTGCTGGGATGGTGCCATAAAAGGTGCCCTAGGACACTCCCGAGCTATATGTCCCTCCTGCCCACACCTGAAGCAGGTTGTAGACCCCAACCGATAGACCCCCTTATGCGGCTTCCCACACCTCATGCATTCAGAACCATCTGAACCTGAGCTCGAGCCACCACCTAAACCCAGACTAGACTTTAACCTGTTCCAGAACTTATTCTTCTTGGGCTTGGCTTTACCCCACTTTTTACTGCCTGAAGCTATTGTACTCAGAGATGAGAGATTTAACTTTCCCCTGCCTGGGGTCTTGGAACCCAAAGACTGTGCCACTGTCTGCTTAACTGTCCCCTGAATAATAGCACTAGCCTCCATCTTCTGTGCTGCATCCACTATGGTGTGGAAGTTCTCCCTCTCTGCTGCAAGGATCAGGGAGGAATACCTAGGGTGGAGCCTCATGGTATACCTCATGGCCTTCTTCTGATCTGTGTCATATGCTTGGCCCACATATTGCAGCAACTCCAGAAACTTGTCGGTGTACTCATCTACACTCATCTCCTCTGTTTGCCTTAGTTGCTCAAACTCCACAACTTTCAGCTCTCTGAAACTATCTGAAAATGCCCATCCCTGCAAACTCATTTGCAAACTCCTACCAGGATAAGCTCTCCAACCTCGGGTCCACATAGTTCTTGAACTATTCTCTTGCTTTCTTGCATTTCAGCGTGAACCCCACCATCTGAATGGCTCTACTATCATTTTCCCCTAACTCATCTGTAATCATCTTTACCGTTTTGAGATACTCAAACGGATCATCACCAGTCTTAAACTTGGGAGCATCCAGCTTCAGGTAATCTGTCATCTTTACCTTGCTCCCCACAGATGAACTAGGCTTGGGTGTTTGGATTTCAGGGGCTACTGGTTCTGCTGGTGGAGGAGGAGGTGCAGCATTCCTGGGTTAGGGTTTGCTGTATTTGGGTAGAAGGGTGAGGGTGGATACATAGGGTACTGGGAATATGGTGGGTAAAAAGGAGGGTAAGGCATGTAGGAGGGATATGGATTAAAGCTGGAGTAATTCGATGTACCCCCCATCGGATAACCTGGGCCCTGAGGAAAGGGTTGATACTGGGGTGGGTAACCAAACCTCGAGGCCTGAGCGCCTCCTTGAGATTCTCCCATGCCCTCTTCTGACATACTCATGCCCAAACTACCATCTCTTCTCTGCTCATCCTCCTCTGATCCCCTTACATCAGCTGACATACCACCCTGAATTGCTCCCCTTCTGCTTACATCAAAAGACCTTCTATGGTCCCTTAACGTTCCCTCTCTACTTGATCTGCATGACATTGCCTTTAGCAAAGCAGGGGGACAGGCATCCATGCCCTCATTCTCTGGTAGGACTCCAGTCAATTGTGCAGATCGATGAGTGCTTTGCATTCTGATTTCTGAAACACAACATGTACACATAAACATCAGCATCATATGGTTCATATGGAAACACATGAACCCGCATCACAAACATCACATATCATTAATGCACATGCATATTATCATGGCATTTTACAACATCATCAAGACAGGACTCTACATCCCATCCTAGTGGACATGATTTTTCCTATTGTGCTTGCCCTTCTATGACATCTATGAGTCCGACACTCTCTAGGTCCAACCATATGAACCTAGGGCTCTGATACCACTCTGTAATTACCTGGAAAATGGACCGCTATCGGTGCTAGGATCCAGATCGACTTAAGATCGTTGGGACCCGTAGTAAGCCTACTATACATCCTGTGTACCTGATAAAATCCCATACATGATCATACATTTTCATAAAAACTTTAAACTTTTCATATACCAAGCTTGACCTGTGCATGCACCATACTGTAAACATAAAACCCCACACTAGAGCCCTCATCAAATGCTCTAGTGGGGCAACATAACATATGTCAAGTTTGGTTCAACATAACTCACCATTAAAACATTTCATAAGATCATGTACAAAAGGGATTTATCATACATTGGGGCCAAGCATAATACTAATCCTCATTACAACACTGTACAATACCTTACATTACATTACATTAATTTACATATCATGTCCACTACTAATCTGATACATATACAAGCCTTTTACCCTTGACGATTTCCCGATCTATCCTGAACCTGCAAACCTGGGGGTTAGGGACTTGCAACTCGACTGGTACCACAACTTCGATACCAAATGCCAACGCGAAAGGCGTTTCCTTTTTTGGTGTCTGAGGTGTGGTTCAGAATGCCCACAGGATACTGTTAAGCTCGTCAGCCCAATTTCTCTTGGCTCCATCCAATCGCTTCTTTAACCCCTGGAGGATGGCCCAGTTTGTGACCTCTGTCTGACCATTGGTTTGAGGATGGGCCACTGAGAAAAAATTGTGCCATATGTCCATGTTTGTTGTGAATTCCTTGAAGGTCTTGTAGTCAAACTGCTTGGCATTATCTGATATGAGCACTCTTGGTATCCCAAATCTACAGATGATGTTGCCCCAGACGAAATCTATCATTTTTCTTGCTGTAATAGTGGGGACTGCCTCTGCCCCTAGCCATTTTGAAAAATATTCCACAGCCACTATTACGAACTTCTTCTGCCCCGTGGTCATAGGAAAAGGTCCCAGGAAGTCTATGCCTGATAGAGCATATTTTAGTCCATATTTTCATGATCTTATTGATTTTTATTTGCACCTATTCTATCTAATTTTGTGGTTTTAATCATGGTTTGCAAATATTAGGTGTGAAGAAACAATTTGAAGAAAATGCTCTTAAAAGTGCCAAAGAATGCCAAAAAACAGCCACTTTCGGAAGCACTTTCGGAGGCACTTTCGGAAGCCGAAAGTCACCCACTTTCGGGGGCACTTTCGGCGGCCTAAAGTCAAGTCCAGAGACGAAAGTCACCCACCTTCGGGTGCACCTTCGGCCGCCGAACCTTGCGTCCAGAGCCGAAAGTCCAGCCTCCGAAACTCATTTTAGGCAGCCGAAACCCAATGCACTCTTTCCTCATTCAAGAAGCCATATCTCAAGTTGCCATATTAGAGGAGCCAAACAAGGGAAGTATTTTGAGATCCAAATCTTCAAGATTAACATTCAAATATTGGATTTCAAGATCAAGCGTATTAAGGAAGCCAAATCTTGAAGATCACATGTTTCTCACTTAGTATCATGCACATTCAAAATTCAAAAGGAGGCTTCACCTTCCTTATTAGTGCATGGGCAGCCTCTTAACTCTTAAGGCAACATCTTGAAGACCTTGGACAGCAATTAAAAAGACCAAAGAGCCCCCACTTGCCCCCCATCACATGCATCTCGTTTTTGCCTTCACCCATGCACAAAAAAGGCACATATGGGACCAAGGGCACTTTGGACAGCCTCTAAAAGACTCATGGACTGCTACCAAACCCTAAGGAGCCTCTCAAGATCTATTTAAAGGTTCAAGAAGACAAGAAGAGGCAGATTTTGATCCAAAAAACTCTTCCAAAGTTCGGCAGCCACACTCCAAGGCTCTCCCACCACTTTTGTTCATCTTCTTCCTTCTTTTCTTTAATTTTCTGTTTTGGTTCAGCCATGAGTGGCTGAAACCCTTCTTTCTAGTTGAAGTTTGGTTGAAACTAAGGTTGTTTAAAGGGTTGTGAGATCTGAACAGAAACTTTTGTCTTTGATTTCATTCAATATTCATGCGATTGTGCTTTGATTCCAAGATTGCTTTATTGTTTTGATCAAATTGGCCACTTGATTCTTGATTGCAAAGTTAATTGATTGTTGATTAGGATATTTGTTAGTCCGTAATTGCTGGAAATATTTTGATCTAAGAACACTTGGTGTAAAAACCCAAGAAATTGCATGATCTAACATCATCTCATGCGTTTGAGTAGTTAGGGTTTGGATCTTTCTTGTTCTTCATGCAATTGGCAATTGTTTTGATGCCCATAGCCCAAGGACATTCCTTGGCAATTTGTTGATTAGTAATTGATTAGAGGACGTTCCCTAATCAGTTTGTTCATAAGGAAAGATATGGTGGTGAGAAGCGTCTTCCACCTCCATAACCAACCTATTGAATCAATCAAGATAACCATGTTTCAATGATCAACCCAAACAACCAAAGTGGATTGATATATTCAACTAGACTTTTCTCATATTGATTTCCTCTTTTATTTTAATTACTTACTGTTTTAATTGTTTTCAATAGTTGTTAATCAAATCATCTCAAAACCCCCCTTTTTACTTTCCTTGCACTTTACTTTTGTTCTATTGCGATTACTTGCTTTCCACTGTGTTTTCAATTAGTCTTATTGGTCTTGATTGAGATAAATAAATAGGTAATCAATTCTCTGTGGATACGATCCTTCACCACTGTCTGCAGTTGTAAATTGTAGGTAACCAAGAAGGTTATTTTTGACCGGCTTCGACAACCGCTCCTGTCAAAAATTGGCGCCGTTGCCGGGGAATTGATTTCACTTGTTTGTTTATTTCCTTTCATGACCAAGATCTGAATTATGGATAAGGTAAGTAGATCTGATTTTTCTTTTCTGACATCTTTTATGAAAGACCTTGCCATAGACATAGTGCAACAGGTTCAAGCATCTCAGCTACCAACACCATGTGGGAATTATGCATACGTAGGATATCCAACTAATTAATGTTCTACACGTTATGAGTATGACCAGCCTAGACATACATTTGGAGGATACTATGAACAGCCAAGGCATGATCCATACTATAACACATACAGTCCATATTGGAGAGACCAACCGAACTATGGCTATGTTGAGGCTAACAACTACCAGGATTATCAAGAATATCAAGCCCAACCAGCACCTCCAAGTTCCAATATGCACCTTGATGAAGATAAGATGAGGACATTGGCAGTTACTTTGCAAAGTATGCAACAACAAATGGATCAAATGGCCATCTCATTGAATGCACTCATGTTAAGAAGAGAGCAAGAACTTCAAGATGTGGAGGATGATGAGGAAAGTTGGCAAGTACAAGAACAAGCCTCTGAAAAAACACAACCAGAATATTGTTTGTCCAAACAAACGGAGCAAACAGAACTTGTTGATAATTCAAATATCATTGATTGTTTGAGCAAAGATAATTTTGATATAAAAGATGATATTCTAACCAATGATTCATGCAAGGAAGCTAGCCAAGAAGATGATGAAAGTCAGGAAGAACCAAAACTGAAAGAAACCAATTGCAGCGTCCAACAGGTTGAGGTTGCGCAGACAGAAGACATTCGGCCGCCGAATCCAGTCTACTTTCGGCCGCCGAACCCTGCTGAACTCCAGATGCCAGAGTCTGATGCGCCACTTCAAGAACACATTGCGCAGGCGAAAAACATTCTTCGGCCGCCGAACACTTTTTGGCCGCCGAACCCTACTGACTTGCGGAAGCCGAATCCCTCGCCACAATCCGCTCCGCAAACTGAAGACTTTCGGCTGCCAAATACAAACATTCTTCGGCCGCCGAACCAGACTACCTTTCAGACGCCAGACGCAATCAGCTTTCAGCCGCCGAACTCAGAACTCTTTCGGCCGCCGAATCCGACCACTTTTCAGCTCCCCTTTCATTCCGGTCTTGCGCATAAGGAGCAATCTGAAACTCCTTTCAGCCTTCCAACGCAAACAGCCAATGCTCACAAGGAACAAATGGTGTTCCAAGCACCTAAACCAAAGGAGCATGCAGATCAATGTCTTCCCAAACCTCCGGATAAGGTAGAGTTTGTTTTACCAAATTTTAGTACTAAATTACAGCTACACATAGAGAAACATGAATTGGAGTGCAAAGTTCTGCCCAATCATCTCAAGAATGCAAAAGCTAGAAACACACCTCATCTGAAAGAGGAAAAGCTAATCATGTTACTTCATGAGTACATGGAGAAAGTAGGATGGTTCATGACCAAATCAAAAGGAGTGCTACACTTTTTGCTCAATGCAGTTGGGACGCTTTTCCCTTCCCCAATTACTTGAGCCTTGATCAAGAGGATCGCACCATGCACACCACACCCAGGGGAGTACTCAGTTTCCTTTGTTCTTTTATGTTTCTTATACATTGAGGACAATGCATGATTTAAGTGTGGGGGTGCATATCTCTTAATTTTTACTTTTCAATTTATTTTTGCTTTAATCTTTTGTTTGCTTGCATTAGGAAAATTTTTTCATTTTTGTTATTTATACTTTCAATAAAACACACACAACCACAACCTTCTTCTTCTTTTTGTTTTGCTCTACTCAAACTGATGAACTATATTGAATGAGTCTTTCTTTCCATGACCCCATTGATGTGATAACTCTTTAAACTTATGTTGAATCAATTGCAGTGAGTTGTATTCATGTTTGAGAATTGCCTTTTGAATTGAATCTTAGAGCTTGCCAATGGTGAAAAATATATTGATGACCCTCAATTGATTGAGAATAAATTAAAATTGTGTGAATGAACTTAATGTGACTTGATTTAGCAATTGGTATTGATTTGCCCAATTCATTGAGAGAAAGAAAATTCAGCAAAGGCAGACCTCAAAAGCACAAAATCAAAAACTGTTCCAATGGTCAAAAGACTATGAACAAGGCTAGTAGCCACTTGGATGGGTGACCAACTGAAAAATATAAACCATGACATCAAAAATAGGTTGGTGACCTTTTCAAGCAAGATCTAAAGTGCAAAAGCCTGAATAAAGTACTTCAAGGTAGGGGCAAGTCAATCCAAAAGCTAGAAAAAGTCTTAACAAATTAATGTGCATGTCTCTCTTGAGGAAAACAAATCCTAGCCATGATAAGCAAAGGGAAAAAAGGAAAAGAGGTAAGTAATCTTCATGCATATATTCTTCACTGCAATGCTTCAAAATAAGTGTCTAGAGTATGAGCTTAAGTGGAAACAAGGATCTAGAGTAAGAAAGCTTATTTGACTATGTTTATTTGCTTGAGGACAAGCAAAAGCTTAAGTGTGGGGGTATTTGATAGAGCATATTTTAGTCCATATTTTCATGATCTTATTGATGTTTATTTGCACCTATTCTATCTAATTTTGTGGTTTTAATCATGTTTTGCAAATATTAGGTGTGAAGAAATAATTTGAAGAAAATGCTCTTAAAAGTGCCAAAGAATGCCAAAAAATAGCCACTTTCGGAAGCACTTTCAGAGGCACTTTCGGAAGCCGAAAGTCACCCACTTTCGGAAGCCGAAAATCACCCACTTTCGGGGGCACTTTCGGCGGCCTAAAGTCAAGTTCAGAGACGAAAGTCACCTACCTTCGGGGGCATCTTCGGCCGCCGAACCTTGCGTCCAGAGCCGAAAGTCCAGCCTCCGAAATTCATTTTAGGCAGCCGAAAATGCCTCCCAATGCACTCTTTCCTCATTCAAAAAGCCATATCTCAAGTTGCCATATTAGAGGAGCCAAACAAGGGAAGTATTTTGAGATCCAAATCTTCAAGATTCACATTCAAATATTGGATTTCAAGATCAAGCGTATTAAGGAAGCCAAATCTTGAAGATCACATGTTTCTCACTTAGTATCATGCACATTCAAAATTCAAAAGGAGGCTTCACCTTCCTTATTAGTGCATGGGCAGCCTCTTAACTCTTAAGGCAACATCTTGAAGACCTTGGGCAGCAATTAAAAAGACCAAAGAGCCCCCACTTGCCCCCCATCACATGCATCTCGTTTTTGCCTTCACCCATGCACAAAGAAGGCACATATAGGACCAAGGGCACTTTGGACAGCCTCTAAAAGACTCATGGACTGCTACCAAACCCTAAGGAGCCTCTCAAGATCTATTTAAAGGCTTCAAGAAGACAAGAAGAGGCAGATTTTGATCCAAAAAACTCTTCCAAGGTTCGGCAGCCACACTCCAAGGCTCTCCCACCACTTTTGTTCATCTTCTTCCTTCTTTTCTTTAATTTTCTGTTTTGGTTCAGCCATGAGTGGCTGAAACCCTTCTTTCTAGTTGAAGTTTGGTTGAAACTAAGGTTGTTTAAAGGGTTGTGAGATCTGAACAGAAACTTTTGTCTTTGATTTCATTCAATATTCATGCGATTGTGCTTTGATTCCAAGATTGCTTTGTTGTTTTGATCAAATTGGCCACTTGATTCTTGATTGCAAAGTTAATTGATTGTTGATTAGGATATTTGTTAGTCTGTAATTGCTGGAAATATTTTGATCTAAGAACACTTGGTGTAAAAACCCAAGAAATTGCATGATCTAACATCATCTCATGCATTTGAGTAGTTAGGGTTTGGATCTTTCTTGTTCTTCATGCAATTGGCAATTGTTTTGATGCCCATGGCCCAAGGACATTCCTTGGCAATTTGTTGATTAGTAATTGATTAGAGGACATTCCCTAATCAGTTTGTTCATAAGGAAAGATATGGTGGTGAGAAGCGTCTTCCACCCCCATAACCAACCTATTGAATCAATTAAGATAACCATGTTTCAATGATCAACCCAAACAACCAAAGTGGATCCATATCTTCAACTAGACTTTTCTCATATTGATTTCCTCTTTTATTTTAATTACTTACTGTTTTAATTGTTTTCAATATTTGTTAATCAAATCATCTCAAAACCCCCCTTTTTACTTTCCTTGCACTTTACTTTTGTTCTATTGCGATTACTTGCTTTCCACTGTGTTTTCAATTAGTCTTATTGGTCTTGATTGAGATAAATAAATAGGTAATCAATTCTCTGTGGATACGATCCTTCACCACTGTCTTCAGTTGTAAATTGTAGGTAACCAAGAAGGTTATTTTTGACTGGCTTCGACAACCGCTCCTGTCAATGCCCCATTGTGAGAATGGCCACGGGCTGGATGTGCTGGATTGAGGGGTGGCTGGAATGTTGATTGCATTGGCAAACCTTTGGCACACATCGCATCTTCTAACAAATTCCTCTGTTTCCTTCTTGACTGTGGACCAGTAGTATCCCTGCCTAAAGATTTTGTTTGCCAATGTCCCTACTCCTTCATGAGCCCCGCATATTCCCTGGTGAATTTCTTCCATAACCCTGGTTGCTTTTTCTGGGCCTACGCATCGGAGCCATGAGCTAGATTTCCCTCTTCGGTATAGGGTTCCTCTTAACGTTTGGTAGTTGGCAGCCCGAGCTGCGATTTTCTTTGCCTCGGCTTTATCCTCAGGGAGCTTTCCCTTCTCCAAATATTCGAGGTACGGGGTCATCCAGTTCCGTCTTTTCTCAATCTCCATTATGGTGTTTGCCTTGTCAAAGGCAGGAGTGTTGATGTACTGTATGTACACCTCATCGGGGAGTTGTTCTAGCTCTTCCCTAGATAATCGACTGAGTAAGTCTGCCTCTTCATTTTCTTCCCGAGGTATTCTCTGGTATCTTACCATGATTCCTTGGCTTCTGAGTTCGGCTTCTATGGCCTTTACCCTCGTCAAGTAGTTCTGCATGGTCGGGTCTCTTGCATGATATGCCCCCGTTATCTGACTGATCACTAGCTGGGAGTCGCTATTTATCTCGAGGTCGGTTGCCCCTACTTTCATTGCGATCAACATCCCATTTATCAGGGCTTCATATTCTGCTACATTGTTGGAGGCATTGAAATCCAGGCGCAGAGCATAACAAACTTTGAACCCTTCAGGTCCACTCAGCATTATTCCCACGCCGCTGCCCCCAGCACTGGATGCCCTGTCCACATACAACTTCCAGCTGAATTCCCGGAGGATTGCCTTTCCTTCTCTCCTTCCAATGCTCCTGAGGATGTGTTACCAGGTTCTGCTTGTTTTTCGTTGAAGGAGCACTCTGCTATGAAGTCGGCGAGGACTTGAGATTTTCTGGTTGTGCGAGGTCGGTACTCTAAGCAGTAAGGACTGATCTCAATAGACCAAGCAAGCATCCGACCTGAAGTTTCTGGTCTGTGGAGAATTTTCTTCAACGGCTGGTCTGTCATCACTACTCCTTGATGGCTCTCTAGGTACACCTTGAATTTTCTGACCGCCAATAATAGAGCATAGGCTATTTTTTCGATGTTTAGATATCTTGTCTCAGCATCTTTGAGCACTTTGCTGACATAGAATACTGGCTTCTACTCTCCTCCTTCCACTCTCACCAGTACGGCGCTGACAGCTTGTCCGAGGCTGATAAGTAGATCAATAGCTCTTCCCCTTCCAGCGGACTACTGAGTACATGTGGCGAACTGAGATAGCACTTGAGCTCTTTGAAAGCTTCTTGAAAATCCTCGGTCCATTCGAAATTTGGAACTTTTCTCAACTTCTTGAAGAATGGCAGGCACCTTTCTGCCGACCTTGACATGAAACGATTGAGCACTATTACCCTTCCAGTTAGTCTTTAGACGTCCCTCACATAGGTCGGCTCAGACATTTTTAATATGGCTTCCACCTTCTCAGGATTGGACTCAATACCTTTTCCACTCACCATGTAACCCAGGAATTTTCCGCCTCTAATGAAGAAAGCCCATTTTGCTAGGTTCAACCTCATTCTGTACCGCTCCAATACCTCGAATACTTCCTTCAGGTCTATCAAGTGTTGTTGAAAAGTTGGACTCTTCACCACCATATCGTCTACGTATACTTCGATATTCCTACCAATCTGATCTTTGAAAATTTTGTTCATCAGTCTCTGGTATGTTGCCCCAGCGTTCTTCAGCCCAAAAGGCATGGCCTTGTAACAGTAAGTCCCATTTTCTGTTATGAACGAGGTCTTCTCCTCATCCGACCTGTACATTGGGATTTGGTGGTAACCAGACATTACATCCAGAGATGACATATAATCAAAACCGACCGTAGAGTCGACCATTTTATTAATATCAGGGAGGGGGTAACAATATTTGGGGCAGGCATTGAGAGGGGTCAGGGTCTCAGGAATTCGTGGAGGAAATGGTCTTTGGTCCCTCTGGTCCCAGGGTTGTCTGTACGTCTCAGGCTTTTTGTTTTGCCTCTTTTCATGTCTTTTCGACCTCTTTTCCTCCGGGGCTTTTCCTCTGTCTGCTGCCTCCTTGGCGAATCTATTCGCCATCAAGGAATTATCCTGCCTTATGTATTTTTCTGCCCTCTTCATCAGTTCTACCAGCAAGGTAGGGGGCTTTATGCTCAACGAGCCGAAGAAGTCGAGAGAGTTGGTCCTTTTTTGCATGGCCTCCATTGCCCTACCTTCATCTAGTTCAGGGATCTGTAGGGCCTCCGTATTGAAACGGGCTACATATTCCCTCAGAGATTCATTCCTTCTCTGTCTCATTATTTCCAAGTAACTGGTTTTTTTGTCAGCTGGTACCCCGGCTATAAACCGACTGATGAAAACATTGGCGAGGTCGCCAAAACTCTTGATACTCCCGGCTTTCAGACTATTAAACCACGCCCGTGCTGGCCCCATGAGCGTCGTGGGGAGTACCTTGCACATCAAGGCATCCGATAAGGTCTGCAGCTCCATGAAAATTTTATAGTTAAGGACATGCTCCCTTGGATTTCCCGTTCCATCGTATGCTGCCACAGGCGGCATCATGAATTTTTTGGGGATGGTCTCCTGCTGTATCCATCTCGAGAAAGGCGAGGATGCGAGTACTGACTGTGATCCTTCGCCCCTAACTCGGCCAGAAGCAGTTCTCTCATCTTTCGCATCTTTTGATCTGCATCTTCTTCTTCTTGTCTGAGCCTCTTCTCCATGCGATACTCCTCCTTCCATTCTTCATTCTCTGTTCTTTTGGTTGTTCTGGCAGAGTAACTTTCCACCTCGTCATTTTCTATCAGCTCCCTTACCCTTCTTCCATGGACTCTAGCTTCCGGCTCCTCCTCTTCACCGGCACTTCTGCCTCTTTCACCGGTTTCCCTACTGTTTTGTTGGGGGTGATTGAAGGTAGGCTGGGGCTCATTGGTTTGGATTGCTTCTGTCACAGGCAACACATTCGATGGGGTGCTGAGGCCCTTTTATTGCATCATTTGCCCCCAACCAGTGGGCGTTATTTTGTAACTGGAGGGCCATGGTCTGTAGGTTTTGGTTAGATAAGGTGGCTCTGGGTACATTCCCTGCCGAGCTTGGCGAGGGATTAAAAGGGGTTGGTGGTTGATTATTGGGAGTTGTGGGGCTAGAGAAAGAGAACTTTTGCCCTTCTTGGGCAGAGCTCAGGTCGTTGAAGATATTGGTAGTGCTGTTTTCGTTATGGTTGGCCATTGTGGATCTCAGTGGTTTTGTAAGAGTGGAACTCCGGTGATGGAAAGATCTGCTTCGTTTCTACAGATGGCGCCAATTGATACTCTGAATCCAGAGAAAATAGGGTTTACAATAGTTGAGTAAGCTTGGTCTGAGAGGAGGATGCTCCTCTCCTTTTATTCTTTTCTTTTGTCTGCTAGTGACATCCAACGGCCTTACTGCTACTGGGCCACCTGTCTCTGTCATATGGATATGTACGTACAAAAGCGTCAGACGTCTACTCCATGCTGAATGGCCATTTAATTTTCACCCTGGCACGCGTGTAAATAGATCTATTAGGTGAAGGGGCCGGTTATCTCCTCTCTTGCTAGGCCTCTTGACCGAGCTGGGAGTGAAGAGACTGAGGCCTAAGGGAGGCCTGATTTCAAGGCCGAATGGCCTGGGCCGACGCATTTAAGAGGTTTCATAAACCTTGGACTAGAGTTGTCATCATGGGTCCGGCCTCATATCAGGGTGGTGAAACCCAGCGGTCATAACGAGGATTAAAAGAACTTTTCTTATATAACATCACATTCATTTAACATATTCAAACAACTTTAAAATATGTTGAAAATACGACACATGATATATATTTAGTTTTAAAAAATAATCTAACTAGTTAATATTTTTGAATTGGATATGATGATCTGAGATCCAGAAAATAGGGTTTTACAAGGGTTCTAAAAGCTTAGTTTGAGAGGAGAATGCCCCTCTCCTTTTATTCTTTTCCTTCGTCTGTCAGTGACATGTAACGGCCTCGTTATCATTGGGCCACCTGTCTCTGCCACACAGATACGGACGTACGAGAATATCAGATATCTGCCTCATGCGTAACGGCCATTTAATTCCCCCCTGGCACGCATGCGGATGGATCCACTAGGCGAATGGGTTGGCTACCTTTCTCCTCTGGGATGGGCTGGAGGTGAGATTAGGACTGGGGCCCAGGGGAAATATGATTTCAGGGCCGAACGGACTGGGCCAGCCCATCAAGAAGATTTAGAGGCCTTAAAATGGGGACTGCTGTTATGAGCCCGGCCTCGTAACGAGATGGTGAAATCCAGCGGTCATCAATTGCCCCTTTACCTTCTCATCAGTTATTGCACGAATGATGAGGGGTAAATATCGAGAGCCATTATGACCGCGCCGCCCAAGGACAGTTCTTCTCAAAACATCTTTTCGTCTCATTGCTGTTTCAAATTTTGAGTTCTCTCAGTCTTCTCAAAACTTTTTTGCTCTCCTCTATTCTTCGTGCGCCTTGCTAGCTCTATTCTTCCGCCTTCATTTCTTTCAAGGTACGCTCTTCATCCTTCTATGGATATCCTAAGTCTCCCCGACATTGTTAACCTAGAGTCTAGCATCACTCCGTCCACCATTAGAAACTTCTTTTCCAGGGAATACCTGGATACCCCCCTTTTTCACATTCAGGCCCCTTACCGGAATGAGGGGATCGTTCTTTCCGATCCTCCTCCCTCTGGTCTAATCGACCCTCAGAAGAACCTCAGTTTGGTTTTCTTCGCTAAACAGAAGGAATACAATTTGTCCTTTCCTTTCTCTCCCCTCTTCATCGAGATCTTTCGGTATTTCGAGATAACCCCTCGAATGCTTACCCCCAACTCGGTCTTGTTCATGTGTTCTTTCGAGTCAATCTGTCTGAGCTGGGGGTTCACACCCACAGCGCGTCTGTTCGTCGCCTTCTTTAGGCTAGTGAAAACGAGTCAAGGCTTTTACTATTTTGCCCCCCGTGGGGGGCTGTCCATCTTTACGGGTCACAAAGACTCGATAAAAGGCTGGGTCGAGGGGTTCACAGTAGTCGAACTGAAGAAGGAGTCTGGGTTGTCATGGGAGGTAGATCTCCCCTGGGAGGACGTCCCTCTAGGCTGCAACGACCTCCCCCAACTGAGCCTTACTGAGTAGGTCAGGTACGTTCGACTGACTTCTGTTGAAAGGAAGTATGACGTCGAAAAGTGCATGTTTGCGTCCAATCTTAGGGATATCAAAGACGCGGGTATTATACCTTTTTTAATTGTTTTGTCTACTTTTGTGATTCTTATTGAGTGATGTTCTAATTTGTCTGGGTTTTGAATCTTTGCAGCCTCTAACGTGAAAATGGACCAGATCAAGCCTTCAAAGAACTTTACACTATCCCGGGAGAGCATGAACGCTGCTCTGGAGGCCCTCCTGGCCGGGAGATCCATGGGAGAAACGGCTCAGAGGGTGGCAGAAGTTATTTCCTCCAGGTCGGCTAGCCGGCCTTCTGCCCCAGCTTCTACCCGAGCTCCCAAGCCGAGCTCCCGAGGTACCAAGTCTTCAAGGCCACCCAGCTGCAGCAGGTCGAGCTCGGCCCCTCAATCTTCTCAAGTCCCCAGGTCCCAACGGGCTCCTACTGAGGGGGCGAAGAAGGCACCGAAGGTTACAGTCAAGCCGGTCGGAGGCACCGTGATGGTGAGGACGAACCCCATTCTTCCTTCTGAAGAGGTTCCTGTGGGGAGATTGGAGACCTCCACAACTAAGGAGGGGGTTCTCGGGATGGAGATTATCCCGGCTGACGATAGGGTTCCCGAGGGCGAGGCGAGGGTCGTCCCTGTGGATGAGGGTGCTCAGGGAGTCGCTACTGAGGGCACTCCTATCATCGAGAGCACCCTTATGGAGAGGGCTGAGTCTGAGCCCGTAGATGAGGTCCTTCCTCAGGAGAAGTCATCGATTGCCCCCGAGGGCATTGCAAAGAGGGCTGGGAGCAAGTGTCCTCCTCCCTCTGACGCTCCTGTCCCAGTTCCTAAGAAATCCCGGGCCTCTAGACGTACTGCCCCAGCTCTGCCTCCGCTCGAGAAGAAGAAAACCCCAGTGGTGCCCCTACTTTCTGCCCCTGACAATGACATCCTGAACGTAGAGGACATCACCCATCAGTCCCCGGCGAACGTGGTCGCAGAAATAATCTGGGAGCAATGTTTAGTGGGGTCACGGAGGCTTCGGATCCTTGCCTGCTGGCTCTCACTGGCCTCTTGGCCAGCTCTACTCAAGAGTAGGTGGCCTTCCGGGCTCGGTCCAGAGAGCAGCTTGGGGATACTGCCAGGGAGATACTCTTGATGGTAATTCGCGCTTGTTCCTTTTCTGTTTTAATTTAGTTTTACCTTTCTTTACCTTCTGACTTCATTTATTTTCTCTTTTGTCAGGCAATGGACGTTTTCATGGAGATAGGTGCCCGGGATCGCGCTCTCAGGGACTCCTTGGACCACCATATCGAGGAGGCGCGTCTCGAGGAGAACTTGTCGGTGATTAGCAATGCCTGGAGAAATCTTACGGCTGCACAAGAGCACTCCAAGTCCCTTCAGGTGGAGCTATCTACTCCGCTGGAGGCCCTCAAGAGGGCTGATGGGAGGGCAGCTGCAGCTGAGATTAGTCGAGATAAAGCATTGGAGCAGCTGTCCTCCCTGGAGGAGGTCCGGAAGGAGAGGAATGAGGCCATGAGCCAGAAAGAGGAGGTCCAGCATCAATACGAGGCCTTGAAGACAAATTTTGATGCTGCGCGGGCTCAGAGAGAAGAAGCCCGAGCTCGGGTCGTGGTTGTAATACCTGGCTAGACTCTGGTATTGGAATTCCTACAGTCCGGTGGAATCTCGGATGTCGGAAACCTCTAGAAGGGTAAAACCATGTTTTCATAAGATGTTTTAATGTATTTTATGGTTTTAAGCAAGAAAGGAAATGAGTTTTTGTATGAAAATAACCTTGGAGGAAGACCCAGGTTCGGCCACCGAACCTCAAGTTTGGTTGTCGAACATGCATGCACTTCGGGAATGCTTTAGGCCCCCGAAGGCATAAGTGAGGGAAGTCCAGGTTCGGCCGCCGAACATGGCATGCATGCGGGGGCACGTTAGGCCCCCGAAAATGGCCTGGCCAGCCACCTATAAAGGGGTCCCCATGTTCGAATGGGTGAACTTTTCTCCCCGTTTTCGGCCAAGGTGAGTTCTCCGCCATCCCTCATAAATTTTGAGCTTCTTCCTTTGAATCTTCATGATTTTCTTATGAGTTTTCACTTGGTTTGAAGATATTTGAGCAAAAGAGCAAGTTTTGGGAGCTTGGAGACCAAGAGTTGATTTCTCCCCATCTCCAAGCTAGGATCGTCTTTCCTCTCGATCTTTAAGAGGTAAGCTTAGATCCAACCTTCCTTGTATGTTTTAAACAAGTTTTATGAAGAATTTGGGGTAGAAATGCATGTTTAGGTTATTGTTAAGTTTATGGGTTTATGTTATGTTTATGAGCAATGTGGGTTGTTTGATGTGTTGTAGTTAGGGTTTAAGATAGTTTGAAGCCCCTAGGAGCTTGTATGCTTGAGTTTGCATGTTGTAGAATAGGTAAATGCATGATTGAATGAGTTGGGAGGCGTTTGTGCATGTTGAGGCTGAGTTTCTGCCCTTTGGGAGAACTCAGGTTCGGCAGCTGAAGGCTCTTTCGGCCGCCGAACCTGTCTGTGGTAGCATGTATCGGCTGCCAAACCCTGCCCTCGAAAGTGGACTTTCGGCTCAGGAAGGGAGTTTCGGCCGCCGAAGGTGCCGCCGAACATGCATGAGTTTCGTCTCTGGAGGGAACCTTCGGCCGCCGAAAGTGCCGTCGAAGGTGCATGACTTTCGGCTCTGGAGGGCCTTTCGGCCGCCGAACCTGCCGCCGAAAGTACCCTGTTCAGCCTTCCTTTGCATGATTTATGTGATTGTTTTAAGGTGTTTTAAGGGGTTTTTGGGGAGTATTTTAGAGTCATGTTCATGGATGTTTGGTCCCTCATTTGAGTCCACCTGTGTAGGTTCGGACCCGAGGAACCGAGGACCTCAGCAGTGAGATAGCTGCTTTAGAGTCATTAGAGCTTCAGCCAGAGTTGAGTGGAATACCTTATTACGTTTCAAAGCAAATAAATAAACTTTGAGCATGATACATGCATCACGTATGCCATGAGATACACTCGGTTGTTTGCATTAGAATTCACGAATATGTTGCATTGCATAACTTGATGATGATGTGGATGGATGTTGAATGATCCTTTAGTCCTCGTATGTTATGATATGATGATGATACGGCACGGAAAGACCAGTGAGGCCCATTCTACGCCCCTCGCACCATGTTAAGAGAAAGACCAATGAGGCCCATTCTACGCCCCTGACACTATGGAATGTTATGCTATGTTATGTTATCTAAGAGAAAGACCAGTGAGGCCCATTCTACGCCTCTGGCACAGTTGGACCATGTAGAGGACTATTGGTGACAAGTCCATCCTTGATGTGATTTGTTTGTGATGTGTTGCATTTCATGAAAGCATAAAAATTAAATTGAATGTTTTATTATTCTGCTCACTGGGCTTTATAGCTCACTGATAGAGCATATTTTAGTCCATATTTTCATGATCTTATTGATGTTTATTTGCACCTATTCTACCTAATTTTGTGGTTTTAATCATGTTTTGCAAATATTAGGTGTGAAGAAACAAATTGGAGAAAATGCTCTTAAAAAGGCCAAAAAGTGCCCAAATTCAGCAACCTTCGGAAGCACTTTTGGAAGCCAAAATCCAGTCACCTTCGGCGGCACTTTCGGTGGCCGAAAGTGGACTCCAGAGACGAAAGTCGACCACCTTCGGCGGCACCTTCGACCGCCGAACCTTGCGTCCAGAGCCGAAAGTCCAGCCTCCGAAACTCATTTTAGGCGGCCGAATCTCCCTCCCAATGCACACTTTCCTTATTCAAGAAGCCATATCCCAAGTTGCCATATTTGAGGAGCCAAACAAGGGAAGTATTTTTGAGATCCAAATCTTCAAGATTCACATTCAAATATTGGATTTCAAAGATCAAGCTTATTAAGGAAGCCAAATCCAAAGATCACATATTTCCCACTTAGTATCATGCACATTCAAAATTCAAAAGGAGGCTCCACCTTCCTTATTAGTGCATGGGCAGCCTCTTAACTCTTAAGGCAACATCTTGAAGACCTTGGGCAGCAATTAAAAAGACCAAAAAGCCCTCTCTTACCCCCCATCACATGCATCTCTTTTTTGCCTTCATCCATGCACAAAGAAGGCACATATGGGGCCAATGGCACTTTGGACAGCCTCTAAAAGACTCATGGACTGCCACCAAACCCTAAGGAGCCTCTCAAGATCTATTTAAAGGCTTCAAGAAGACAAGAAAGGCAGATTTGGTTCCACCACTTCTCCAAGAAATCGGCAAGGCTCCAAGGCCTCTCTTCCTCCCTTAGTTCTTCATCTTTTCTTCTTTCTTCTTCTATTTTTCTGTTTTGGTTCAGCCATGAGTGGCTGAAACCCTAATTCTAGTTGAGGATTGGTTGAAACTAAGGTTGTTTAAAAGGTTGTGAGATCTGAACATAAAGTTTTTGCTTTTGATTTATTCAATATTCATGCAATTGTGCTTAATTCCAAGATTGCTTTGTTGTTTTGATCAAATTGGCCACTTGACTCTTAATTGCAAAGTTAATTGATTGTTGGATTAGGATATTTGTTAGTCCGTAATTGCTAGAAATATTCTGTCCATAGAACACTTGGTGTAAAAACCCAAGAAATTGTATGATCTGGCAACATCTCATGCGTTTGAGTAGCTAGGGTTTGGATCTTTCTTGTTCTTCATGCAATTGGCAATTGTTTTGATGCCTTTGACCCAAGGACGTTCCTTGGCAATTTGTTGATTAGTAATTGGTTAGAGGACGTTCCCTAATCAGTTTGTTCATAAGGAAAGACATGGTGGTGAGAAGTGTCTTCCACTCCCATAACCAACCTATTGAATCAATCAAGACAACCATGTTTCAATGATCAACCCAAACAACCAAAGTGGATCCATACCTTCAACTAGACTTTTCTCATACTGATTTCTTGTTTTATTTTGATTACTTACTATTTTAATTGCTCACAATAGTTGTTAGTTAAATCAAATCTCAAAACCCCCCTTTTTACTTTTATTGCACTTGTTTCTATTTCTCTTTGATTACTTGCTTTCAATTGTGTTTTCAATTAATTCTCTTGGTCTTGATTGAGAAAAATAAATAGGTAATCAATTCTCTGTGGATTTGATCCTTCACCACTATCTGCAGTTGTAAATTGTTGATAACCAAGAAGGTTATTTTTGACCGGCTTCGACAACCGCACTATCAAAAATTGGCGCCGTTGCCGGGGAATTAATTTTACTTGTTTGTTTATTTTTCTTTCATGACCAGATCTGAAAGTAGGGACACACTGCCCTTTGATCCAGAAATTGAACGCACCCTCAGAAGGCTAGGAAAGCAAGCCTCTGCGCCTGAAGAGCATTCTGCCCAACCTTCGGCCGCCGAACCATCCCAACATTCGGCCGCCGAAAGTCCTGCACTCCAGCAACCGAGTCTTTCACCGATGGCAGAACCTAAAGCACCAGCTGCTGTCCAAGATGGACATGATGTCCAAGGCCAGATAGTCCAAGAAAATCCAGCAAATAGGCCACAAGCACAAAGAGAAAGAACCATGAGGGAGTTAGCAACTCCTATAGGTGATTATGCTCCACTTTGCATCACCTATCCACCTCTTACAGTTCCTTTTGAACTCAAGACAGGTTTGATACATACTCTTCCTAAGTTTAGAGGTAGAGAAAATGAAAATCCACATAAGCACTTAAAAGAATTTAAAATTATTTGTTCATCTATGAAACCTCAAGGGATCTCTGAAGATCATGTTAAACTAAGAGCTTTTCCCTTTTCATTAGATGACCATGCTAAGGATTGGTTATTTTATTTGCCACCTGGATCTATAACTTCTTGGGATGATATGGTCCAAGTCTTTTTAGACAAATACTTCCCACCATCTAAATCAATTGGCATAATAACGGAAGTCACTAGCATAAGGCAAAGACCAAATGAGGACTTATACGATTATTGGGAAAGGTTTGAAAGACTATGTACAGGTTGTCCACAACATGATATGTCAGACAAGGCCCTCATACAATTCTTCTATGGAGGATTGATTCCATCAGAAAGGAAACTCATAAATGTAGCCTGTGGAGGATCCATCCTAGACAAGTCACCAAAGGAGATGAAAGAGTTGATATCTACTCTTGCAGCCTCATCTAGGCAGTATGGAGAAGAGAGGCAACTACAAAGGGCCAACGAGGTAAGTTTTCCCACCATGTTTGAACTAACATCTGTTATGAAAAATATTGCCATAGACATAGTGCAACAGATTCAAGCACCCCAGCCTCCTAGGCCATGTGGTATCTGCTCATATGTAGGACACCCCACTGATCAATGTCCTACCCTCCAAGAAGACAATCAGAAAGTCAATGCGATTGGGAGGTACAACAACCAGCCTAGATATGATCCATATTCCAATACATACAATCCAGGTTGGAGAGATCACCCCAATTTCAGCTATGGAAAGGCCAACAATGATCAGAATTACCAAAGAAATCAAGCCTAACCAGCACCTTCAAATCCAAATCAGAACCTTGAAAAGATGATGCAAACAATGATGGAAACAATGGTAAACACCATGCAAGGCATGCGACAAGAGATAGGCCAACTGGCTGCATCCATCGGCAGATCTGAATCCCAAGGTAAGCTCCCTTCTCAAACTGAAACTAACCCTAGACAAAATGTTAGTACCATCACTTTAAGAAGTGGCAAAGAGCTTCAAGATGCTAATCATGAGAAAGAGAAGGAAGTTGAACCAAAGACACCCCCTGCGCAAGAACCAAGGCCACCTGAAGCCTCTCCATCTCAATCTGAACCACCTCTTGCACCCAGGACTGATCCAAAGGAGAACTTTCACATTCCACCTCCTTTTCCAAAAAGATTTGAAAGAACACAGAAAGAAAAGGAAGAAAAGGAGATCCTTGAGACTTTCAGAAAAGTGGAAATCAACATACCACTGCTAGATGCTGTCAAGCAAATTCCTAGGTATGCAAAATTTCTGAAGGAGCTTTGCACCAATCGAAGAAAGCTTGCTGAAAGAGAAAAAGTAAGTGTAGGTGAGGTAGTCACTGCTGTTATTAAAAGAGAACTCCCTACCAAATGTAAGGACAAAGGTATGTTTGCTATCTCTTGTAAAATTGGGAATGTTGGTATCAAGAAAGCCATGTGTGATCTTGGTGCATCCATTAATGTCATGCCTCTCTCCATCTATAAATCTCTCAATGCATGTACACTCAAAGGAACAAGAGTTGTGATACAACTGGCTGATAGATCTGTGGTATACCCCATAGGTGTTCTAGAAGATGTCTTAGTCCAAGTAGATGAACTTGTCTTCCCTGCTAATTTTTATGTAATTGATACTAAGGAAGATAGTTGCAATACTAGTTCTGATATTCTTCTTGGACGTCCTTTCTTAAGTACTGCTAGAACTAAAATCGATGTGCATGATGGTACTCTTACCATGGAATTTGAAGGGGAAGTCATTAAGTACAATGTCTATGATGCCATGAAATATCCACATGATATGTCCCCAGTTTATGGTCTTGATATTATTGATTGTTTAAGCCAAGATGTGTTTAATGAAAATCAAGATTCTGTTTTAGATGATGATTTTTGCAGGATTGAAAACCTGAAACTGAAAGAAACCATCTGCAGCATTCAGCAGGTTGAGATCGAGCCGACAGAAGACATTCGGCCGCCGAACATAGCCCATTTTCAGCCGCCGAACTCTACTGACCTTCAGACACCAGATTTTGTTGCGCCACTTTTGTAACACATTGCGCAAAAAGAAGATATGCTTCGGCCATCGAACATCCTTCGGTCGCCGAACCCCACTGACTTGCGGAAGCCGAATCCATTGCCACAGCTCGTTCCGCAAACTGAAGGAATTCGGCCGCCGAATGCAGAACCTTTTCGGCCGCCAAACCTCTCCCAGCAGTCCCCATCGCAGGCAAGTTCCTCCGAACCTCCCTTGCAACACTCTCCTGAATCTGAAGAATCCAAGGAAGACCTCCTTGAACAAATCTTCCTTGCTCAGTCTGATGAACCATGGTACGCCGATATGGTAAACTACTTGGCCACAGGTAACTTACCTTCTGACATGCCTAAGCACACTAAAGATAAAATAAAAAAAGATGCCAAATACTATGTTTGGGATGAACCTTATTTGTGGAAACATTGTGCTGACCAAATGATAAGGAGATGCATTCCTGATCAAGAAATAGTCTCTGTACTTACTTTTTGTCATTCATATAGTTGTGGAGGACACTTTGGTCCAAGGAAAACTGCTCATAAGATACTTGAAAGTGGCCTGTTTTGGCCCACCATGTTTCGAGATACTTTTCTGTTTTGCAGGACATGTGCTAGGTGCCAACAGACTGGAAATCTGAGCAAAAGAAACCAAATGCCACAGAACCCCATCATGGTCTGTGAGGTATTTGACGTTTGGGGTATAGACTTCATGGGACCATTCCCACCATCCTTTGGATACACTTATATCATCCTTGCAGTGGATTATGTATCCAAGTGGGTGGAGGCTAGAGCAACTAAGACTGATGATGCCAAGGCAGTGGTAGACTTTGTAAAGACCAACATCCTTGCCAGACATGGAGTACCAAAAGCAATTATCAGTGATAGAGGGACCCATTTTTGCAATAGGATAGTAGAAATCCTTCTCAGAAAACACAATGTGATCCATAGAACATCCACAGCCTACCACCCTCAGACGAATGGACAAGCTGAAGTGTCCAACAGAGAAATCAAAGCCATCCTTGAAAAGACAGTTTCTCCCAACCGAAAGAACTGGAGCTTAAGACTAGAGGATGCCTTATGGGCCTACAGAATAGCCTACAAGACTCCCATAGGTATGTCTCCTTATAGACTTGTCTATAGGAAAGCTTGTCACCTTCCCGTTAAGCTTGAGCACAAGGCATATTGGGCTGTAAAGAATTGCAATATGGACCTCAAAGAAGCTGGCCACCATCGACGTTGCAACTGCAAGAGCTTGAAGAAATAAGACGAGATGCATATGAGAACTATTAGAACTACAAAACAAAGACCAAAGCCTCCCATTACAATCATCTTTCAAGAAAACAATTTGAGGTTGGTAATAAAGTCTTACTCTTTGACTCTCGTTTAAAATTATTTCCAGGAAAGCTACGATCTAGGTGGATTGGACCATTCATTGTAGAACGTGCTTACCCACATGGAGCTATAGACATCCGAAGCATAGAAACGATAAACATCTTCAAGGTGAATGGACATCGTCTGAAACCATACTTTGAAGGGTTCACAGTACAAGTGGTGGAAGAAATTCCACTACAACATCCTTCTGCCTAGAGGATCATGCCATGCACACCACACCCCAGGGGAGTATTCAGATTCCTTTGTTCTCTTTTTTCTCTCTTCTCTTTTACATTGAGGACAATGCATGATTTAAGTGTGGGGGTGCATATCTCTATCTCTTCTTCTTCTTCCCTTCTTCTTCCCCCTTTTCTTTTCTCTCTTCCTCTTCCCTTCTCTCTTTCTATAATTTCTCATGCTTTCAGATTGCAAAAAATTTTTCTTTTCCCTTTCGGTTTTAAAGTTCCTTTTAGTTAATTAGCCACAGCTAAATTTTAATTTGTTATTTTAATTTTTTTATGCTTTCAATAAAACACACACAACCACAACCTTCTTCTTCTTTTTATTTTGCTCTACTCAAACTTACGAACTATGATTGATGAGTTTTTCTTGCCATGACCCCATTAATGTGATAACTCTTTAAACTTATGTTTAATCAATTGCAGTGAGTTGTATTCATGTTTGAGAATTGCCTTTTGAATTGAATCTTTGAGTTTGCCATTGGTGAAAAATATATTGATGACCCTCAATCGATTGAGAATAAATTGAAATTGTGTGAATGAACTTAATGTGACTTGATTTAGCAATTGGTGTTGATTTGCCCAAATCATTGAGAGAAAGAAAATTCAGCAAAGGCAAAGATCTTAAAAGCACAAAGTAAAAAAAAAAATTGTTCCAATGGTCAAAAGACTATGAACAAGGCTAGTAGCCACTTGGATAGGTGACCAACTGAAAAATATAAACCATGACATCAAAAATAAAGGAAGCCAAATCCAAAGATCACATGTTTCCCACTTAGTATCATGCACATTCAAAATTCAAAAGGAGGCTCCACCTTCCTTATTAGTGCATGGGCAGCCTCTTAACTCTTAAGGCAACATCTTGAAGACCTTGGGCAGCAATTAAAAAGACCAAAGAGCCCCCTCTTGCCCCCCATCACATGCATCTCGTTTTTGCCTTCACCCATGCACAAAGAAGGCACATATGGGGCCAAGAGCACTTTGGACAGCCTCTAAAAGACTCATGGACTGCCACCAAACCCTAAGAAGCCTCTCAAGATCTATTTAAAGGCTTCAAGAAGACAAGAAAGGCAGATTTGGTTCCACCACTTCTCCAAGAAATCGGCAAGGCTCCAAGGCCTCTCTTCCTCCCTTAGTTCTTCATCTTTTCTTCTTTCTTCTTCTATTTTTCTATTTTGGTTCAGCCATGAGTGGCTGAAACCCTAATTCTAGTTGAGGATTGGTTGAAACTAAGGTTGTTTAAAAGGTTGTGAGATCTGAACATAAAGTGTTTGCTTTTGATTTATTCAATAGTCATGCAATTGTGCTTAATTCCAAGATTGCTTTGTTGTTTTGATCAAATTGGCCACTTGACTCTTAATTGCAAAGTTAATTGATTGTTGGATTAGGATATTTATTAGTCCGTAATTGCTGGAAATATTCTGTCCATAGAACACTTGGTGTAAAAACCCAAGAAATTGTATGATCTAGCAACATCTCATGCGTTTGAGTAGCTAGGGTTTGGATCTTTCTTGTTCTTCATGCAATTGGCAATTGTTTTGATGCCTTTGGCCCAAGGACGTTCCTTGGCAATTTGTTGATTAGTAATTGGTTAGAGGACGTTCCCTAATCAGTTTGTTCATAAGGAAAGACATGGTGGTGAGAAGCGTCTTCCACTCCCATAACCAACCTATTGAATCAATCAAGACAACCATGTTTCAATGATCAACCCAAACAACCAAAGTGGATCCATATCTTCAACTAGACTTTTTTCATACTGATTTCTTGTTTTATTTTGATTACTTACTGTTTTAATTGCTCACAATAGTTGTTAGTTAAATCAAATCTCAAAACCCCCCCTTTTTACTTTTATTGCACTTGTTTCTATTTCTCTTTGATTACTTGCTTTCAATTGTGTTTTTAATTAATTCTCTTAGTCTTGATTGAGAAAAATAAATAGGTAATCAATTCTCTGTGGATTCGATCCTTCACCACTATCTGCAGTTGTAAATTGTTGATAACCAAGAAGGTTATTTTTGACCGGCTTCGACAACCGCACTGTCACTCACCCCTCTCCCTTAACCCCCGGGCTTGCAGGTACAGGGTAGACCAGGAGGTCAGCAGGAGTAGAGTCATGTTTTATGTAATAGCTAGATGTGGACATGAATATGATGTAATGTAAAAGTATAGTATAGAAATGTAATGTATTGATGGTTATGGAAGTTTAGTGTTGTGCTTGACCATAGTATGTTGTTAATCCCTTTTTTTTGTACATGATCTTAAATGTTTAATGATGATTATGTAAACTAAGCTTAACATATGTTATGTTACCCCATTGGAGTATTTGATGAGGACTCCAGTGAGAGGTTTTATGTTATGTTTGTGCATGCACAGGTTAAGCTTGGTGAAAGAATGAATGAATGAATGAGAAAGTTTTAATTTTTATGTATATGTTGATCATGTATGGGATTAAACAGGTATTCAGGATGTATGTTTGGCTTGCTACGGGTCCCGGCGGCCTTAAGCCGATCTGGATCCTAGCGCTGGTAGCGGTTCGGATTTTCGGGTCGTTACAGATTGGTATCAGAGCCCTAGGTTCATATGGTCGGACCTAGAGTATCGGGCTTATAGAGGTTATAGAAGGTCAAGCACAATAGGAAGATCATGTCCACTAGAATAGGATGTAGAGTCCTGTCTTGAATAATGATGTGAAATGCCATGATTATATACATGTGCATTAATGATATGCTATGTATATGATGTATGTGATGCGGGTTCATGTGTTTGCACATGAACTGTTTGATGCTAATGTTTATGTGATGTGTGCTGTTTTTCAGTAAACAGGATGAGAGGAACTCGTCGATCTGCACGATTGACTGGAGTACCACCTCAGGACGAGGGCATGGATGCCCGTCCCCCTGCATTGCCAAGGGCAATATCTAGCAGGTCTAATAGGGAAAGAGCAGTGAGAGACCCTAGGAGGTCTTTGGATATGAACAGAAGCAGATCAGTAAGGGGAACAGTTCAAGGAGAAATGTCAGAGGATGTGGGGGATGATATGGATGTGGATCAGAGGAGGGACGGCAGTCTTGGAGTGAGTATGTCGGAGGAGGGTATGGGAGAGTCCCAAGGAGGCACTCAGGCCTCGGGATTTGTTCAGCCACCCCACTACCCACCCTTTTCACAAAATCCTGGGTATTCGATGGGAGGTACATCGAATTACCCCAACGTTAGCCCTTATCACTCACACATGCCATACCCACCTTTCTACCCACCATACCCATAATACCCTATGTACCCACCCCCATCCTTCTACCCAGGTACAACAAACCCTACCCCAGGGGATGCTGCACCTCCTCCACCACCAGCAGCACCTACTGTCCCATAAACCCAAGTACCAAAACCTAGCTCATCTGGAGGGAGCAAGGTCAAGATGACCGACTACATGAAGCTGGGTGGTCCCCAGTATGAAACCGGTGATGACCCGTTTGTGTATCTTGAGAGGGTCAGAATGATTACAGATGAGATAGGAGCTGATGATAGTAGAGCCATTCAGATGGCTGAGTTCACTCTAAAATGCAAAAAGGCCCGAGAGTGGTTTAAAAACTATGTGAACCCGAGATTGGACAGCCTATCATGGGAAGAGTTTGCAAACAAGTTTGCAGGATGGACTTTCCCTGACAGTTCAAGGGAGCTAAAGATGATTGAGTTTGAGCAGTTGAGGCAGACGGATGAGATGAGTGTGGATGAGTATACAGACAGGTTTTTAGAGCTGTTGCCGTTTGCCGGGCAGAATCTGGATACATATCAGAAAAAGTCAAGGAGGTATATCATGAAGCTCCATTCCAGGTACTCCTCCTTGATTCAGTCAGTAGAGAGGGAGAGTTTCCATGCCATAGTGGATATGGCTCGGAGGATGGAGGCTAGTGCAATCATCGAAGGGAAAGTTAAGCAGTCAGTGGCACAGCCTTCTGGTTCCAAGACCCCAGGTGGGGGAAGGTTAGACCCTTCTTCTCTGAGTTCAGCTAGTAAGAGGTGGAGCAGCACCACCAAGAAGCCAAAGAAGAACAAGTTCTGGAACAAGATCAAGTCGGGTCTGGGATTAGGCAGTGGCTCGAGCTCAGGTGCAGATAATGCAGTATGTAGGAAGTGTGGGAGGCCGCACAAGGGAGTATGTCTGGTTGGGACGACAGCCTGCTTCAGATGTGGGCAGGAGGGACACATGGCTCAGGAGTGTCCTAGTGCAGCTTTTGGGGCACAGTCTCAGCAGACAGTTTCTAGTAGTGTGGCTCAGCCAGTAGCTCCAGTCGCAACTCAGGCTAGTGGCAGAGGTAGAGGGAGAGGAGCAGCCTCTTCTTCAGCGGGTTTCAGGGGTGAAAGTCCATCAGTCCCAGCACGGATCTTCACCATGACACAACAGGAGGCAAATGCATCGAACACCGTGGTGGCAGGTAATCTCATCATTGGTTGCTCAGATGTTTATGCCTTAATGGACCCTGGTGCATCTCATTCTTTTATTGCTCCGAGGGCTGTCGAGAGGTTGGGATTGATGGTCTCTGGGTTAGAGTGTCCCCTATGGGTCAGTGGACCCAAGTGCGATCCATCAGTGGCAGAGTCAGTCTGCCAGTATAGTCCAATTTTTGTTGAGGGGAGATGCCTTTCTGCCGACCTTGTGGTTCTAGATTTGACAGATTTTGACGTCATTCTAGGGATGGATTGGCTATCTACCCATGGTGCTACCTTGGATTGCAGAGACAAGGTAGTCAGGTTCAGATGTCAGGATGGGTCTGAGGTTGTCTTCAGTGGAGACAGGGGGAGTACACCTAGAGATTTGATATCAGCCCTATAGGCTCGTAGGCTACTCAGGAGGGGTTGTCAGAGTTTTCTAGCTTATGTGAGAGAGCTGGATAGTCATGTCAGAGAGCCCGCCTCAGTGCCCGTAGTCAGTGAGTTCTTAGATGTTTTCCCAGACAAGCTGCCAGGTTTACCACCAGCCAGGGAGATAGAGTTCGAAATTGAGTTGATGCCTGGAACTAGACCGATCTCTATCCCTCCCTACAGGATGGCACCAGCAGAATTGAAGGAGCTTAAGGAGCAGTTGCAAGAGTTGGTAGATAGAGGCTTCATCCGACCGAGTACCTCACCTTGGGGTGCTCCAGTACTATTTGTGAAAAAGAAGGATGGATCCCTCAGGCTTTGTATCGACTACAGGTAGTTGAACAAGGTCACTACCAAGAATAAGTACCCGTTGCTAAGGATCGACGATCTATTCGACCAGCTAGCAGGAGCAGGTTGTTTCTCTAAAATAGATCTGATATCGGGGTATCATCAGTTGAGGATAAGAGAAGAGGATGTGCCGAAGACGGCGTTCAGGACCAGATATGGGCACTATGAGTTCCTTGTGATGCCGTTCGGGTTAACCAATGCCCCTGCAGCATTCATGGATCTCATGAATAGAGTGTTTAGCCAGTACCTGGATCACTTTGTTATTGTCTTCATAGATGATATCTTAGTGTATTTCAGGAATGCAGAGGAGCATGCCCATCATCTGAGATTAGTTCTGCAAACCTTGAGGGAACACGGCTTGTATGCCAAGTTCTCTAAGTGTGAGTTCTGGTTGAGGAGCATTTCATTCTTGGGGCACGTTGTGTCAGAAAATGGAATCGAGGTAGACCCCAAGAAAGTGGAAGCTGTAGCTAACTGGCCTAGACCCACTACGGTGACCGAGATCAAAAGCTTCTTGGGTTTGGCAGGTTACTACAGGAGGTTCGTTCAGGACTTCTCTAAGATTGCAGCTCCTATGACTAGACTGACTAAAAAGAACCAGAGGTTTGTGTGGACCGACCAGTGTGAAGAAAGCTTTGAAGAGCTCAAGAAGAGGTTGACTTCAGCACCAGTGTTAGCTCTGCCAACTAGTAATAAAGACTTTACAGTTTTCTGTGATGCGTCCCGTGTGGGACTGGGTTGTGTGCTGATGCAGAATGAAAGGGTGATTGCTTATGCTTCTAGACAGTTGAAGAAGCATGAGTTGAATTACCCTACACATGACCTAGAGATGGCAGCGGTAATCTTTGCACTCAAGATGTGGAGGCACTACCTTTATAGGGTAAAATATGAGATCTTCACATATCATAAGAGCCTGTAGTACATCTTGAGTCAGAGGGAATTGAATTTGAGGCAGAGAAGATGGGTAGAATTGCTTAGTGACTATGATTGCAATATTCAGTACCATTCGGGTAAGGCAAATGTTGTGGCAGACACCTTAAGCCGGAAATCACTTGGCAGTTTGTCCCATATTTCAGCAGAGAGGAGGCCAGTGGTGAAGGAGTTTCATAAGCTCATTAACGAAGGTTTGCAGTTGGAGTTGTCTGGTACAGGTGCTTTGATAGCCCAGATGAGAGTGGCACCTGTGTTTCTGGAGCAGGTGGCTCAGAAACAGCATGAGGACCCAGAGTTAGTGAAGATTGCCAGGACTGTTCAGTCAAGCAAGAACGAAGAGTTCAGATTTGACAGCAAGGGGGTCCTCCGCTATGGGAACAGATTATGTGTACCAGATGACGTGGGTTTGAAGGGAGACATTATGAGAGAGGCTCATAATGCCAAATACAGCGTTCACCCTGGAGCCACCAAAATGTATCAAGATCTGAAGAGAGTTTATTGGTGGCCAGCTATGAAGAGAGAAGTGGCACAGTTTGTGTCAGCCTGCGAAATATGTCAGAGGGTGAAGCTGGAACATCAGAAGCCAGCTGGAATGCTTAACCCACTACCTATTCCAGAGTGGAAATGGGAGAATATTGCTATGGACTTCGTGGTAGGGTTACCGGCAGCGTCCAACAGATTGGACTCCATATGGGTGATTGTGGACAGACTCACCAAATCTGCTCACTTCATTCCTGTTAGGAGTGGCTATTCTGTGGACAAGTTAGCGCAGGTGTATGTAGATGAGGTTGTCAGGCTGCATAGGGTTCCTGTATCAATAGTGTCTGATAGAGGACCTTAGTTCACCTTCAGGTTTTGGCAGAGTCTGCAGAACGCTATGGGTACCAGGTTGGATTTTAGCACTGCTTTCCATCCACAGACGGACGGACAGTCAGAGAGGACCATCCAGACAATAGAGGATATGCTCAGGATGTGTGTGCTGGACTTTGGCAGTTCTTGGAGGCAGCATCTACCCTTGGTGGAGTTTGCCTACAATAACAGCCATCATGCTAGCATAGGGATGGCCCCATATGAAGCTTTGTATGGAAGGAAGTGCAGGTCACCTGTCTGTTGGGAAGAAGTTAGAGAAAAGGCCTTGGCAGGGCCTGAGTTAGTAGAGATCACCAGCAGAGTGGTGCCCATAATCAGAGAAAGGATCAAGACTGCGGCAAGCAGGCAGAAGAGTTATGCAGACATCCGCAGAAGGAAAGTAGAGTTTCAGGAGGGGGATTTGGTATTTCTCAAGGTGTCTCCAATGAAAGGGGTGATTCGATTCAGGAAGAAAGGTAAACTAGCTCCGCGGTACATCGGACCTTTTGAAATCTTGCAAAAGATCGGGAATGTATCGTATAAGCTGGATTTACCTGCTTCAATGGAGAGAATCCATCCGGTTTTCCATGTTTCTATGTTAAGAAAGTTTGTGTCAAATCCAAGCAAGGTTCTTAGTGAGCCTGATGTGGAGGTCCAAGAGGATCTCACCTATGTTGAGCAGCCAGTGCGGATGTTAGACACTCAGATCAGAAAGCTAAGGAACAAGGAAATCTCGATGGTGAAAGTTCTTTGGAATCACCACAATATCAAGGAGTGTACCTGAGAGACACGGGAGTCCATGCTCCAGCAATATCCTCATCTCTTCTAAGGTGAGTTTTATGTGTTCTTATTGCATGTTGATGTTTTATGCTTTGCATGTTCATGTTATATGTTATGCCCTGTGTTGTTTGGTGAACATTCGGGGACGAATGTTCTTAAGGGGGGAAGAATGTAATACCCGGCTAGACTCCGGTATTGGAATTCCTACCGTCCGGTGGAATCTCGGATGTCGAAAACCTCTAGAAGGGTAAAACCATGTTTTCATAAGATGTTTTAATGTATTTTATGGTTTTAAGCAAGAAAGGAAATGAGTTTTTGTATGCAAATAACCTTGGAGGAAGACCCAGGTTCGGCCACCGAACCTCAAGTTCGGCTGCCGAACATGCATGCATTTCGGGAGTGCTTTAGACCCCCGAAGGCATAAGTGAGGAAAGTCCAGGTTCGGCCGCCGAACCTTATGTTCGGCCGCCGAACATGGCATGCATGTGGAGGCACGTTAGGCCCCCGAAAGTGGCCTGGCCAGCCACCTATAAAGGGGTCCCTATGTCCGAACGGGTGAACTTTTCTCCCCGTTTTCGGCCAAGGTGAGTTCTCCGCCATCCCTCATCGATTTTGAGCTTCTTCCTTTGAATCTTCATGATTTTCTTATGAGTTTTCACTTGGTTTGAAGATATTTAAGCAAAAGAGCAAGTTTTGGGAGCTTGGAGACCAAGAGTTGATTTCTCCCCATCTCCAAGCTAGGATCGTCTTTCCTCTCGATCTTCAAGAGGTAAGCTTAGATCCAACCTTCCTTGTATATTTTAAACAAGTTTTATGAAGATCTTTGGGGTAGAAATGCATGTTTAGGTTATTGTTAAGTTTATGGGTTTATGTTATGTTTATGAGCAATGTGGGTTGTTTGATGTGTTGTAGTTAGGGTTTAAGATAGTTTGAAGCCCCTAGGAGCTTGTATGCTTGAGTTTGCATGTTGTAGAATAGGTAAATGTATGATTGAATGAGTTGGGAGGCGTTTGTGCATGTTGAGGCTGAGTTTCTGCCCTTTGGCAGAACTCAGGTTCGGCAGCCGAAGGCTCTTTCGGCCGCCGAACCTGTCTGTGGTAGCATGTATCGGCTACCGAACCCTGCCCCCGAAAGTGGAATTTCGGCTCAGGAAGGGAGTTTTGACCGCCGAAGGTGCCGCCGAACATGCATGAGTTTCGTCTCTGGAGGGAACCTTCGGCCGCCGAAAGTGCCGCCGGAGGTGCATGACTTTCGGCTCTGGAGGGCCTTTCGGCCGCCGAACCTGCCGCCGAAAGTGCCCTGTTCAGCCTTCCTTTGCATGATTTATGTGATTGTTTTAAGGTGTTTTAGGGGGTTTTTGGGGAGTATTTTAGAGTCATGTTCATGGATGTTTGGTCCCTCATTTGAGTCCACCTGTGTAGGTTCGGACCCAAGAAACCGAGGACCTCAGCAATGAGATAGCTGCTTCAGAGTCATTAGAGCTTCAGCCAGAGGTGAGTGGAATACCTTATTACGTTTCAAAGCAAATAAATAAACTTTGAGCATGATACATGCATCACGTATGCCATGAGATACACTAGGTTGTTTGCATTAGAATTCACGAATATGTTGCATTGCATAACTTGATGATGATGTGGATGGATGTTGAATGATCCTTTAGTCCTCGTATGTTATGATATGATGATGATACGGCACGGAAAGACCAGTGAGGCCCATTCTATGCCCCTGGCACCATGTTAAGAGAAAGACCAGTGAGACCCATTCTACACCCCTGACACTATGGAATGTTATGCTATGTTATGTTATGTAAGAGAAAGACCAGTGAGGCCCATTCTACGCCCCTGGCACAGTTGGACCATGTAGAGGACTATTGGTGACAAGTCCATCCTTGATGTGATTTGTTTGTGATGTGTTGCATTTCATGAAAGCATGAAAATTAAATTGAATGTTTTATTATTCTGCTCACTGGGCTTTATAGCTCACCCCTCTCCCTTAACCCCCAAGCTTGCAGGTACAGGGTAGACCAGGAGGTCAGCAGGAGTAGAGTCATGTTTTATGTAATAGCTAGATGTGGACATGAATATGATGTAATGTAAAAGTATAGTATAGAAATGTAATGTATTGATGGTTATAGAAGTTTAGTGTTGTGCTTGACCATAGTATGTTGTTAATCCCTTTTTTTTGTACATGATCTTAAATGTTTAATGATGATTATGTAAACTAAGCTTAACATATGTTATGTTACCCCATTAGAGTATTTGATGAGGACTCTAGTGAGAGGTTTTATGTTATGTTTATGCATGCACAGGTTAAGCTTGGTGAAAGAATGAATGAATGAATGAGAAAGTTTTAATTTTTATGTATATGTTGATCATGTATGGGATTAAACAGGTATTCAGGATGTATGTTTGGCTTGCTACGGGTCCCGGCGGCCTTAAGCCGATCTGGATCCTAGCGCCAGTAGCGGTCCGGATTTTCGGATCGTTACAGTGGTCCTCGAGCAAGAGCTGACCAGGCGTGCTGCTCTGGCAGCAGAATCATCTAGACTTCAAAACCAGCTTCTCTGCCAGGAAGTCGAGGCTCTTAAAAAGAGATGTGTGGCCTTGCTGAGGACAGGGTCCAGTTGGAGTGTGAGGAGCGCCTGAGGGAGTACAAGGAGTCAGCTGAGCTGAAGAAAGAGATTGAACAGGCCTGTGAAGCTCATCTTCAAAGATATAAGGACTCTTCTGAGCTGAAAACCAAGATAGCTGAGACTTGTGAGGAGCGACTTGCGGAATTTAGAGCCTCTGGTGAGATGAAGACGGCGATATGGAATAAGAGCTTCCGCATGTTCGTCTCTGGTTATAATCGAGGCTTAAGAGAGGCTAGATAGGTCCCTTCCACCCCGTTGGCTGAACTCCGAGCTACTGAGAAAGACTTTGATGGCGAAGAGGTGCTTTACTGGGAGGATGACAGACCCTTGCCCAAAGGAGCTCCTCGCACTGCGGCTGGACCTTCTGAAGTAGATGCCGAGCTAGGAGAGGAGGACGACGAGGCTGCCAAAGATGCTGGGCCTCAGGGGCGGGAGATTGTGCCCTTTGTGGGTACTGGGGGGTCTGAGCAAGAGGGTGTCGGGCCTCCCATAGACAGTAGTATAGGTGATAGTGTAGATAATGTAGATGTACCCAGGCATGTGAGTCCCTTAAAGACAGTTTTTCCTTCAGTAGAATAGGTGCTTAGAATAGGTTGTAATTTTGTTTTTGTTTAATGAAATCTAAATTTTGCCTATGTTCGTGTTTGAATTGTTCTTGCTGTTTATTTTGCTGGTTTTTCTGAGTAGCTTAATCTGAAAAAGTTAATCTTAAGGATTAACTTGTTAAATCGCCCATTCATTTTCCAGGGACTAATTATACTAGGGAGTCAATCTTTTCATTCTTAACTTAATCCGATTTGGAACTTCAGCCATTAACTAACTTTTAACTTATAAGTTTTTCTAATTTTTGCAAAGGCATTCCTATCTGTGAGCCTTCTCCGAGCTGGATTTGCTTTAAGGATAAAAACATTTAAGCCTCATGTTTACTTAATCTCCCAAAGGGTTCAACCATATCAAGTCTTCACCTCGAGCTCAATTTTTAACAGTTGACTGAACTTCTAATTCACAAGTTTTCATGATTCTCGCAAGGTCATCCTCATTTTTCTTTCATTACTTCATTAATATGAGCTCGGGCGTATAGCCTTCACAAAATAACAATAAGTTAGATCATGTACCTTTTAATATGACGGGCTTAACTCCCATGTTTTGTTCTCCGTCCTTCGTTGAGTAGGACTGAATCCATGGTTTTATTCACCGCTTTGTGCCTTTAATTTATTTTGCCTAGGTCATGGAGGATTTGTAACCTCTATTCTGTCGTTTGCATTCCCTTGGCCTTGGTTATTCTCTCGCTTGTTTTATCTGAGCTCAGATCTGTGTATCTCAGCCCGGCTTTGTGGTGCCGGGGACGTTTGGAGAGCTCAGTTGCCTACCTCCCTGAGGTCTTGCTCAAGATTCAGGCACTGTGGCCTTATTGTCGCTTCGTCATCTCAGGCCGGTTTTGTGGTGCCGAGAGATCTTGGGGATCCCGGTCACCTACCTGGCTGAGGTCTTTGAACAAGATTCAGGCACTGTGGCCTTACTGTCGCTTCGTCATCTCAGTTCGGTTTTGTGGCACCGAGAGATCTTGGGGATCCCGGTCACCTACCTCCCTGAGGTCTTGCGCAAGATTCAGGCACTGTGGCCTTACTGTCGCTTCGTCATCTCAGTTCAGTTTTGTGGTGCCAGGAGATCTTGGGGATCTCGGTCACCTACCTCCCTGAGGTCTTGGGCAAGATTCAGGCACTGTGGCCTTATTGTCGCTTCGTTATCTCAGTTCGGTTTTGTGGCGCCGGGAGATCTTGGGGATCCCGGTCACCTACCTTCCTGAAGTCTTGGGCCAGATTCACGCACTGTGGCCTTACTGTCGCTTCGTCATCTCAGTTCGGTTTTATGGCGCCGGGAGATCTTGGGGATCCCGGTCACCTACCTCCCTGAGGTCTTAGGCCAGATTCAGGCACTGTGGCCTTACTGTCGCTTCGTCATCTCAGTTCGGTTTTGTGGCGCCGGGAGATCTTGGGGATCCCGGTCACCTACCTCCCTAAGGTCTTGGGCCAGATTCAGGCACTGTGGCCTTACTGTCACTTCGTCATCTCATTTTGGTTTTGTGGCGCCGGGAGATCTTGGGGATCCCGATCACCTACCTCCCTAAGGTCTTAGGCCTTTGTGCCTGTTTTATTTTTCTTTTCTATTTCTTTCAATGGAAGCAATGTAAGTTATGGCAAATGAAGAATTGGACGATAACCACGTCTATTTTATTACCATGCTTTTAAAATATGATCAATCTTTTTACATTTGATAACATCTTAGGAGAAGTACCTTTTCAAATGCTGGATATTCCAAGCATGAGGCTCAGGGTTTCCCCGTAAGTCTTCAATCCGATATACCCCTGGTTTGACCACTTTGACTATTTTGAACGGGCCCTCCCAGGTCGGTGCCAGCTTTCCTACAACCACTCTTTTTCCCGTAGCTTCCAGATTTCTCCGAGCTAGATCTCCTACCTTCAGGCTTCTTTCTCTGACCCTTTGATTGTAATAACAAGCTGCTCTTTGTTGGTAAGCGGCTGTACGAACTTGAGCTTCCTCCCTGATTTCCTCTAAGGCATCCAGGTTACTTCTCAATTTATCACTGTTAGCGTTCTCGTCATTGAACTGGACCCGATGTGTATGGACTTGTAGCTCGATTGGGACTACGGCCTCAGTACCAAATGCGAGTGCAAAAGGCGTCTCTTTGGTGGACGTCCTAGGGGTAGTTCGGAGTGCCCATAGGATGCTGTTGAGCTCCTCTGCCCAATTTGCCTTTGCCCCATCCAGCCGCTTTTTCAATCCCTGGAGGATAGCTCTGTTAGTGACCTCTGTTTGGCCGTTGGTCTGAGGATGGGCCACCGAGGAGAATTTGTGCCATATGTCCATATTCGCTATGAATGCTCTAAAGGCACTGCAGTCAAATTGTCTGCCGTTGTCTGAGATGAGTACCCTCGGTATTCTGAACCTGCAGATGATATTGCCCCATACGAAGTCTATCATCTTACGGGCTGTGATTGTGGGGATTGCCTCTGCCTCTAGCCATTTCGAGAAGTACTCCATAGCCACCACTATAAATTTCTTCTGCCCCGTGGTCTTAGGGAAAGGTCTTAAGATGTCTATTCCCCACTGTGAGAACGGCCACGGGCTAGATATGCTGGATTGAGGAGTGACTGGGACATTGATGGTATTAGCAAACCTCTAGCATACATCGCATCTTCGGACAAACTCTTCTGCCTCCTTTTTAACAGTGGGCCAGTAATATCCTTGCCTGAATATTTTGCTTGCCAGGGTTCCTGCGCCTTTATGGGCTCCACACATTCCCCGGTGTATTTCTTCCATCACCTTTATTGCCTCTTCAGGGCTCATACATCGGAGCCACGGACTAGATTTTCCCCTTCTGTACAAGGTCCCCCTTACTGCTTAGTAATTAGCAGCTCGAGTAGCTATTTTCTTCGCTTCCTCCTTGTCTTCAGGGAGCTTTCCCTTCTCCAGGTATTCCAGGTATGGGGTCATCCAGCTTTGGCCTTGCTCCACCTCCAATACAGCGGCTATTTTGTCAAAAGCAGGTGTGCTAACATGTTGTATGTACACCCGGTTCTATCTGCTTTTCATTGAAAGAGCACTCTGCTATGAAGTCAGCAAGGGCTTGAGATTTTATGGTGGTCCAAGGTCGGTATTCTAAGCAGTAAGGGCTGATCTCGATGGACAAGCGAGCATCCGAACTGAAGTTTCTGGCCTGTGGAGTATCTTCTTCAACGGCTGGTCTGTCATCACTACTCCTTGGTGGCTTTCTAAATAAACCCTGAATTTTCTGACTGCCAGCAATAGAGCATATGTTATTTTTTCAATGTTCAGGTATCTCATCTCGGTATCTTTGAGCACTTTGCTGACATAGAAAATAGGTTTTTGCTCTCCTCCTTCCACTCTCACCAGTACGGCACTGACAGCTTGCTCTGAGGCTGATAAATAGATCAGGAGCTCTTCCCCCTCCAACGGACTGTTGAGTACATAAGGCGAGCTAAGATAGCTTTTGAGCTCTTTGAAAGCTTCTCGACAGTCTTCAGTCCATTCGAAGTTCGGAACTTTCCTCAACTTCTTGAAAAACGGCAAGCATCTCTCTGCTGACCTCGACATGAAGCAGTTAAGCGCTACTATCCTTCCAGTGAGCCTCTGGACGTCTCTTACACAGGTCGGCTCGGGCATGTTCAAGATAGCTTCCACCTTCTAGGGATTGGGCTCGATGCCTTTTCCACTCACCATGTATCCCAAGAACTTTCCTCCCTTAATAAAGAAGGCACACTTCGCTGGGTTCAGCCTCATTCTGTACTATTCCAGTACCTCGAACACCTCTGTCAGGTCAATCAAGTGCTGCTGAAAAGTCAGACTCTTCACCACAATATCATCCACATATACTTCAACATTCCTGCCGATCTGATCTTTGAAGATTTTGTTCATCAATCTTTGGTACTACTCCGGCATTCTTCAGCCCAAAAGGCATGGCCTTATAGCAGTAGGTCCCATCTTCTGTTATGAATGAGGTATTCTCTTCATCCGACCTGTCCATTGGAATTTGATGATAACCAGACATTGCATCCAAAAACGACATGTACTCAAAACCGGTCGTGGAGTCGACCATTTTATTAATAACAGGGAGGGGGTAACAATCTTTGGGACATGCTTGATTGAGGTCTGTAAAATCTATACACATCCTATATTTTCCATTGGCTTTTTTGACTAATACAGGATTTGCTAGCCACTGTGGGTACATAACTTCCCTGATAAACCCTGCCTCCTCTAACTTCTGCACCTCCTCCCTGGTGGCCTGTTGCTTCTCCCTTCCTACCACCTTCTTCTTCTGCTTCACCGGCCTGACCTCTGGGAGGACATTCAGCTTGTGTGTCATCACTTCAGGGTCAATCCCGGGCATGTCAGAAGGCTTCCAGGTGAAGCTTGATGCGTGACCTCGGATCAGGGCCATGACTTCTATTTTCTGCTCTTCAGTGAGGCCGGTGTTAAGACTGAAGACCTTGTCTATCTCTGCTTCTGATAAGGGAAAGGTCTCCAACTCTCTGACCGGCTCTATTTTGGCCTATTTTTTCTCATCTCGGACCTCCAGAACTTCTGAGTCAAGCTTCTCTCCTGCCGAGCTCGGCTCTGATACCGTGGCCAGGTACACTGCTCTTGCCTCTTCCTGGCTTCCTTTGACTACTCCCACTCCATCTTCTGTTGGGAATTTCATAGCCAGATATCTAATGCTGGTTACGGCCTCAAAGTCAAACAGCGTAGGTCTTCCCAATATTGCGTTGTAGCTCAGGAGGAGTTTGACTACTAAGAACACCGCATAATAAGTGCGAGTCCTTGGCGCTTCTCCTAGAGTGAGAGCCAACTTCACTTTCCCCTCCACAGGCACTGGGACTCCTCCGATCCCTTTGACTGGGGCCTGGTCCCGAACCAACTGCTCTTCAGGGATTCCCATCTGCTGGAAGACCCTGTACGGCAATAAGTTCACCTTACTCCAGTCATCCACCAAGATCTTCTTAACCCGGTAGTTGTGGATGACGGCTTCAATAACAAGGGCGTCGTCATGAGGCATCTGAACACCCCGGGCATCCTCCGGAGAGAAGGTGATTGTAACGACCCGAAAATCGGACCGCTACCGGCGCTAGGATCCAGGTCGGCATAAGGCCGCCGGGACCCATAGCAAGCCTAACATTCAACCTGTGAACCTGTTTAATCCCATACATGATCAACAACATACATAAAAATTTGAACTTTTCTTAATGGTCATTCATTCATTCTTTCATTCATTCACCAAACTCAACCTGTGCATGCACTATAGATAAACATGATCATAAACATTAACCCCTCCTTGGAGTCTCATCAATGCTCCCATGGGGTGACATAACATGTATTGAGTTTGGTTCATATAAGCATCATTACACATCTAGGATCATGTACAAAAAAAGGGATTTACATCATACTATGGTCAAGCTGTAACAGCCCGGCCCCGTACGACCGGCCCTGTTACCGCTCACAGCCCGTGACCTACCTCTGGGCCCAGCCACTGTGAGCAGCTCTTAACATCCCTTCACCCTCACGGGTTCCAGGCAGGATTTGTCCCCTTGGTTCGCGGGACTCTAACCCGTTCTTCCCAAGTGGATTTGGCCCAAATTTCCCTTTGGAAATTAGGTCGCCTCCCCCACTGCTCGAACCCTTGACCTCCCACTTTAAGGGAATAGTCTGGTGAGAGTGAGTACCAATTGTTCCAATTTGGAACAATTGGTACTCACTCTCACCAGACTATTCCCTTAAAGTGGGAGGTCAAGGGTTCGAGCAGTGGGGGAGGCGACCTAATTCCCAGAGGAAGGAATTGGGCCAAATCCACTCGGGCTAGGGCGGGCCGTAATGGCTCCCCCGAGGGACAAATCCTGCCTGGAACCCGTGAGGGTGAAGGGATGTTAAGAGCTGCTCACAGTGGCTGGGCCCAGAGGTAGGTCACGGGCTGTGAGCGGTAACAGTGCCGGGGTTCACGTCCGGGCTGTTACACAAGCACTACTCTAACATCCATAAACATCGTTACATAACATTTCTATACTATACTTTTACATTACATCATATTCATGTCCACAACTATCTATTGCATGCATCATGACTCTACTCTTGCTGACCTCCTGGTCTACCCTGTACCTGCAAACCTGGGGGTTAAGGGAGAGGGGTGAGCTACTAGAGCCCAGTGAGCAGAAAAGTAAAAACATATATTAACATTCATGCTTTCATGAAATGTGTCACATCATAGACAATTCACATCAAGGGTGAACCTGTCACCAAATAGTCCCAGCATCATATCCGTGCCAGGCCGTAGAATGGGGTCCTGGTCTTCCTGTCATATCATAACATTACTTACCATTGCCCCAGGGCCTCATCTGGCACCTGGTCTTCGCGTTCCATACCGTGCCAGGCCGTAGAATGGGGTTCTGGTCTTTCATACCGTGCCAGGCCGTAGAATGGGGTCCTGGTCTTTTATACCGTGCCAGACCGTAGAATGGAGTCCTGGTCTTTCCTTAGGGACTAATTGGATCATACAGCATTCACCCACATCTACAACCAAGAATGCAGTGCAACATATTCGTGGATTCTAATGCAACAACCTATTATATCTCATGGCATTCGTGATGCATGAATCATGCTGAAATATTTATTATTTACTTTAAAACATAAAGAGTTATTCCACTCACCTCTGGTTAGTTCAGACCTGACACTGGGGCAGCTGACTCACTGCTAGGGTCCTCGGTTCCTCGGGTCCAAACCTACACAGGTGGACTCAAATGAGGGACCAAACATCTATGAACATGACTCTAAAAATACTCCCCAAAAACCCCCTAAAACACCTTAAAACATCCATAGAAAACATGCAAAGGAGGGCTGAACAGGGCACTTTCGGCGGCAGTGTAACGACCCGAAAATCGGACCGCTACCGGCGCTAGGATCCAGATCGGCTTAAGGCCGCCGGGACCCGTAGCAAGCCTGACATGTAACCTGAAAACCTGTTTAATCCCATACATGATCAACAATCATACATAAAAATTAAAACTTTTCTTTCATACATTCTATCATATACCAAACTCAACCTGTGCCTGCACTGAACATAGTCATACTCATAAACTTGACCCCTCTGTGGGATCTCATCATTGCCCCCAATGGTTGGCATAACATATGTTGAGTTGGTTTACATCGTCATCCATAAACATTAAGATCATGTATCAACAAGGGATTACAACATCTATAGGGTCAAGCACAACTTCTAATCCTCAATATCATTTATACATAACATAACTATTCAGTTATACATCATCTTACAATTTAACATGTCCACTTTCTAATTATTACAAATACAAAACTTTACTCTTCTTGACTTCTCTGTCTAGCCCGTACCTGCAGTCCTGAGGGATTAGGGAAAAGGGGTGAGCTACTAGAGCCCAGTGAGCAGAATAATAAAAAACAATATTTAAAATCTCATGCCATCATGTAATGCAACACATCACAGCAAATCACATCTCGGATGGTATTGTCACCGATAGTCCTCTACATTCCAAAGTGCCGGGACGTAGAATGGGTACAACCGGTCTTTCTCTTAACATAACATATCATACATACCAATGTGCCAGGGACGTAGAATGGGTACAACCTGGACTTTCTCTTACATAGTGCCAGGGACGTAGAATGGATACAACCTGGACTTCCATACCATATCATGCCGTAGCATCATCATACCATATGAGGACTAAAGGATCATCCAATAACCAATCCACATCAACATCATAAATGCAATGCAACATATTCATGAATTCTAATGCAAACAACCTAATTCATCACATGGCATTCATGATGCATGAACATGCTCAACTGTATAATTCATTTGCTTTAAAAACATAAAGGTTTATTCTACTCACCTCTGGCTGAAACTCTACTGACTCAGAAGCAGCTGAACTCACTGCTGGGGTCCTCGGTTCCTCAGGTCCGAACCTACACAGGTGGACTCAAATGAGGGACCAAACAACTAGGACATAACTCTAAAAACATCCCCCTAAAACACCTCAAACAATCATGTAAAAATATGCAAAGGCTGAACAGGGCAGGTTCGGCGGCCGAAAGTCCCAGACAGAGACGAAAGTCTCTTTTCGGGGGCAACTTCGGCAGCCGAAAGGCCTGCCTCCCCAGCCATATTCGGCGGCCGAAAGTTCCTTCGGCTGCCGAACCTGGTTTCTGCCAAAGGGCAGAAACTTGGCTCCTTTATGCACATTTGCCTCCCAAATCATGCAAATATACATACATTGGCTCCTAGGGGCTTCAAACTAACTTAAACCCCAACTACAACACACAACAACAACACATTGCTCAAAAACACAACATAAACTCAAAAACCTAACCATGAGCTAAACATGCATTCTACCCCATAGATCTTGCATAAAACTTACTTTAAACATGAAATGAGCTTAAGATCGGCTCTTACCTCTTGAAGATCGAGAAAGAGACGTCCTAAACTCGGAGGTGGGAGATTTTGAGTTCTTGAACCTCAAAGCTCCAAAACTTGCTTTAAACTTGAAAATCTTCAAAACAAAGCGAAAACTTGTGAAAATCATGAAAGATTGGAAGGAAAAAACTCAAGGATGGTGAGGAATGGCGGAAGGACTCACCTTGGCCGAAAATGGGGAAAAAGCTCGCCCGTTTTCGGCTAAGGGACCCTTTTTATAGTGGCTGGCCAGGCCACGTTCGGGGGCCGAATGTGCCTCCGCATGCATGCCATGTTCGGCGGCCAAACTTGAGGTTCGGCGGCCGAACCTAGGCTTCCCTCACTTATGCCTTCGGGGGCCTAAGGCTCACCCGAAATGCATGCATGTTCGGTGGCCGAACTTTTGAGTTTCGGCAGCCGAACCTGAGTTTCCTCCAAGGGTGTTTTCATTCAAAAACTCAATTCCCTTTTTTTACTTAAAACCATGAAATACATTAAAACATTTTATGAAAATATGTTTCTACCCTACTAGAGGCTTCCGACATCCGAGATTCCACCGGATGGTAGGAATTCCGATACCGGAGTCTAGCCGGGTATTACATTCTCCCCCCCTTAAGAACATTCGTCCCCGAATGTTCCTCAACTAACACATATAGCATGGCATACACATAACATACACATAAAACACATAAGAAACCAACCTTAGAAAAGATAAGGGTATTGCTGGAGCATGGACTCCCGTGTCTCCCAGGTGCACTCTTCCATATTGTGGTGGTTCCACAGGACTTTCACCATCGGGATTTCCTTGTTTCTCAGCTTTCTGATCTGGGTGTCTATGATCCGTACTGGCTGCTCAACATAGGTGAGATCTTCTTGGATCTCCACATCAGGCTCACTAAGAACCTTACTCGGATCTGACACGAACTTTCTCAACATTGAAACATGGAAAACCGGATGGATTCTTTCTATTGAAGCAGGTAAATCCAGCTTGTACGATACATTCCCAATCTTTTGCAAGACTTCAAAGGGTCCGATGTATCGTGGAGCTAGTTTACCTTTCTTTCCGAACCGAACCACTCCTTTCATTGGAGACACCTTGAGCAATACCAGATCCCCCTCCTAAAGCTCTACTTGCCTTCTGCGGATGTCTGCATAACTCTTCTGTCTGCTTGCAGCAGTCTTGATCCTCTCTCTGATTATGGGTACTACCCTGCTGGTAATCTCTACTAGCTCAGGCCCTGCCAAGGCCTTCTCTCCAACTTCCTCCCAGCAAACAGGTGACCTGCACTTCCTTCCATACAAAGCTTCATATGGAGCCATCCCGATGCTAGCATGATGGCTGTTATTGTAGGCAAACTCCACCAAGGGTAGGTGCTGCCTCCAAGAACCGCCAAAGTCCAGCACGCACATTCTAAGCATATCCTCTATCGTCTGGATGGTCCTTTCTGATTGTCCATCAGTCTGGGGGTGGAAGGCAGTGCTGAAATCCAACCTAGTACCCATGGCATTCTGCAGACTCCGCCAAAACCTGGAGGTGAACTGGGGCCCTCTATCAGACACTATAGAAACAGGAACCCCATGCAGCCTGACGATCTCATCCACATATACCTGCGCCAACTTGTCCACAGAATAGCCACTCCTGACAGGGATGAAGTGAGCAGATTTGGTGAGTCTGTCCACAATCACCCATATGGAGTCCAATCTGTTGGACGCCGCTAGTAACCCCACTACGAAGTCCATAGCTATATTCTCCCATTTCCACTTTGGAATAGGTAGCGGGTTAAGCATTCCAGCCGGCTTCTGATGTTCCAGCTTCACCCTCTGACACACTTCGCAGGCTGACACAAACTGTGCCACTTCTTTCTTCATCGCTGGCCACCAATAAAACTTCTTCAGATCTTGATACATCTTGGTGGCTCCGGGGTGAACGCTGTATCTTGCATTATGAGCCTCCCTCATAATGTCTCCTTTTAGCCCTATGTCATCTGGTACACACAATCGACTCCCATAGCGGAGGATCCCCTTACTGTCGAACCTGAACTCACTATCTTTGCCTGACTGAACAGTCCTGGCAATCTTCACTAACTCTGGGTCCTCATGCTGTTTCTGAGCCACCTGCTCCAGAAACACGGGTGCCACTCTCATCTGGGCCACTAAAGTACCTGTACCAGACAATTCCAACTGTAGACCTTCATCAATGAGCTTGTAAAACTCCTTCACCACTGGTCTCCTCTCTGCCGTAATGTGGGATAGACTGCCTAGTGACTTCCGGCTTAGGGCGTCTGCCATAACATTCGCCTTACCCGGATGATACTGAATCTTGCAATCGTAGTCACTCAGCAGCTCTACCCATCTTCTCTGTCTCAAGTTCAAATCTCTTTGACTCAGGATGTACTGCAGGCTTTTATGATCTGTAAAGATCTCACATTTTACCCCATAGAGGTAGTGCCTCCACATCTTGAGTGCAAAGATTACCGCTGCCATCTCAAGGTCATGTGTGGGGTAATTCAACTCATGCTTCTTTAGCTGCCTAGAAGCATAAGCAATCACCCTCTCATTCTGCATTAGTACACAACCCAGTCCCACACGGGACGCATCACAAAAGACTGTAAAGTCCTCATCACTAGATGGCAGAGCTAACACTGGTGCTGAAGTCAACCTCTTCTTAAGCTCTTCAAAACTCTCTTCGCACTGGTCGGTCCATACAAACTTCTGATTCTTCCTGGTTAACCTGGTCAGAGGAGCTGCTATTTTTGAGAAGTCCTGAACAAACCTCCTGTAGTAACCTGCCAAACCCAAGAAACTCCTGATCTCTGTCACTGAAGTGGGTCTAGGCCAGTTAGCCACAGTTTCTGTCTTCTTGGGATCCACCTCTATCCCATTCTCTGACACTACATGCCCCAAGAACGAAATGCTCCTCAGCCAGAACTCACACTTAGAGAACTTGGCATACAAGCCATGTTCCCTCAAGGTCTGTAGAACCAACCTCAGATGATGGGCATGCTCCTCTGCATTCCTGGAATACACTAAGATATCATCTATGAAGACAATAACAAAGTGATCCAGGTATTGGCTAAACACTCTATTCATGAGATCCATGAATGCTGCAGGGGCATTGGTTAGCCCGAACGGCATTACAAGGAACTCAAAATGCCCATATCTGGTCCTGAAAGCTGTCTTCGGCACATCCTCTTCCCTTATCCTTAGTTGATGGTACCCCGATCTCAGATCTATTTTGGAGAAACAACCTGCTCCGGCTAGCTGGTCAAATAGATCGTCGATCCTTGGCAATGGGTACTTATTCTTGGTAGTGACTTTGTTCAACTGTCTGTAGTCGATACAAAGTCTAAGGGATCCATCCTTCTTTTTCACGAACAAAACTGGTGCACCCCAAGGTGAAGTGCTCGGTCGGATGAAGCCCTTTTCTACCAACTCTTGCAACTGTTCCTTCAATTCCTTCAACTCAGCTGGAGCCATCCTGTAGGGAGGGATAGAGATCGGTCGGGTTCCAGGCATCAGTTCTATCTCGAACTCTATCTCCCTAGCAGGTGGTAAACCTGGCAGCTCGTCTGGGGAGACGTCTAGAAACTCTCTAACCACTGGCACCGAGGCGGGCTCTCTAACCTGACTGCTAAGCTCTCTCACATGAGCCAAATACCCCTGACATCCCTTCCTAAGCAAACTACGAGCCTGAAGAGCTGATATCAGACCTCTAGGTGTACCCCTCCTGTCTCCCCTGAAGACAACCTCTGACCCATCCAGACCTCTGAACCTGACTACCTTGTCCCTGCAGTCCAAGGTAGCACTATGGGTAGATAACCAGTCCATCCCTAGAATGACGTCAAAATCTGTCAAGTCTAGAACCACAAGGTCGGCGGAAAGGCATCTTCCCTCAACAAACACAGGACTACACTGGCAGACTGACTCTGCCACCAATGGATCACACTTGGGTCCACTGACCCAGAGAGGACACTCTAACTCAGAGATCATCAACCCCAACCTCTGGACGGCTCTCGGAGCAATAAAAGAATGAGATGCACCAGGGTCCATCAAGGCATACACATCTGAACAACCAATGACTAAATTACCTGCCACCACGGTGTTAGATGCATCTGCCTCCTATTGAGTCATCGTGAAGATCCGTGCTGGAGCTGATGGACCTTCACCTCTGAAACCTGCTGAAGAAGAGGCTGCCCCTCTCCCTCTGCCTCTGCCACTGGCCTGAGTCATGGCTGGAGCTGCTGGCTGAGCCACACTACCAGAAGCGGTCTGCTGAGACTGTGCTCCAAAAGCTGCCCTAGGACACTCCCGTGCCATGTGTCCCTCTTGCCCGCATCTGAAGCAGGCTGCTGTCCCAGCCCGACAAACTCCCCTGTGTGGCCTATCACACTTTGCACAAACTGCATTATCCGCGCCAGAGCTTGAGCCACTCCCTAGTCCCAGACTAGACTTGACTTTGTTCCAAAACTTGTTCTTCTTGGGCTTCCTAGTGGTGTTATTCCACTTTTTGCTACCTGAAGCTGCTGCACTCATAGAAGAAGAGCCTGGGGTCTTGGAACCAGAAGGCTGTGCCACTGACTGCTTAACTGTTCCCTGAACGACGGCACTGGCCTCCATTTTCCTGGCCATATCCACTATGGCATGGAAGCTCTCCCTATCTGCGGACTGGATCAAGGAGGAATATCTAGAGTGGAGTTTCATGATATATCTCCTTGACCTTTTCTGGTCTGAGTCAAGATTTTGCCCTGCAAACGGCAACAGCTCCAAGAATCTGTCTGTGAACTCCTCTACACTCATATCATCGGTCTGCCTCAACTGCTCAAACTCTATCATCTTCAGCTCCCTTGAACTATCTGGGAAAGCCCATCCTGCAAACTCGTTTGCAAACTCTTCCCAAGACATGCTGTCTACTCTGGGGTTCACATAATTCTTGAACCACTCTCGTGCCTTCTTGCACTTAAGAGTGAACCCAGCCATCTGAATGGCTCTACTGTCATCAGCCCCAATCTCATCAGTGATCACCTTAACCCTCTCCAGATACACAAATGGTTCATCCCCTTTTTCATACTGAGGAGCACCCAGTTTCATGTAGTCGGTCATCTTGACCCTGCTCCCACTGGCTGAGCTAGGTCTAGGAGGTTGAGTAGCTGGGGCTGCTGGTTCTATAGGTGGTGGAGGTGGTGCAACATTTTCTGAGGTAGGGTTTGCTGGATTTGGATAGTAGGGTGGGGGTGGATACATTGGGTATTGTAAATACGGTGGGTAGTAGGGTGGGTATGGCATCTGTGTGGGATAAGGGGTGAAACTAGGGTAATCCGATGTACCTCCCATCGAATACCCGGGGTTTTGTGAGAAGTGTGGGTAGTGGGGTGGCTGAACAAATTCCGAGGCCTGAGTGCCTCCTTGGGACTCTCCCATTCCCTCTTCTGACATGCTAACTCCCAGACTGCCATCCCTCCTCTGCTCTACATCCATATCATCCCCCATGTCCTCAGACGGTCCTCTCTGAACTGTTCCTCTGACTAATCTGCTTCTACCCAGATCCAGAGACCTTCTAGGGTCCCTTACTGCTCTGTCCCTGTTGGACCTGCTTGACATTGCCCTAGGCAATGTAGGAGGACGGGCGCTCATGCCCTCATTCTCAGGTGGCACTCCAGTCAATCGTGCAGATCGACGAGTTCCTCTCATCCTATTTTCTGAAAAACAGTGCACATAGCAAGCAAACATTAGCATCATATGGTTCATGTCGGCACACATGAACCCTCATCATATACATCACATAGCATTAATGCACATGCATATAATCATGGCATTTCACATCATAAAACAAGACAGGACTCCACATCCTATCCTAGTGGACATGATCTTCCTATTGTGCTTGACCTTCTATAACATCTATGAGCCCGACACTCTAGGTCCGACCATATGAACCTAGGGCTCTGATACCATTCTGTAACGACCCGAAAATCGGACCGCTACCAGCGCTAGGATCCAGATCGGCTTAAGGCCGCCGGGACCCGTAGCAAGCCTGACATGTAACCTGAAAACCTGTTTAATCCCATACATGATCAATAATCATACATAAAAATTAAAACTTTTCTTTCATACATTCTATCATATACCAAACTCAACCTGTGCCTGCACTGAACATAGTCATACTCATAAACTTGACCCCTCTGTGGGATCTCATCATTGCCCCCAATGGTTGGCATAACATATGTTGAGTTGGTTTACATCGTCATCCATAAACATTAAGATCATGTATCAACAAGGGATTACAACATCTATAGGGTCAAGCACAACTTCTAATCCTCAATATCATTTATACATAACATAACTATTCAGTTATACATCATCTTACAATTTATCATGTCCACTTTCTAATTATTACAAATACAAAACTTTACTCTTCTTGACTTCTCTGTCTAGCCCGTACCTGCAGTCCTGGGGGATTAGGGAAAAGGGGTGAGCTACTAGAGCCTAGTGAGCAGAATAATAGAAAACAATATTTAAAATCTCATGCCATCATGTAATGCAACACATCACAGCAAATCACATCTCGGATGGTATTGTCACCGATAGTCCTCTACATTCCAAAGTGCCGGGACGTAGAATGGGTACAACCGGTCTTTCTCTTAACATAACATATCATACATACCAATGTGCCAGGGACGTAGAATGGGTACAACCTGGACTTCCATACCATACCATATCATGCCGTAGCATCATCATACCATATGAGGACTAAAGGATCATCCAATAACCAATCCACATCAACATCATAAATGCAATGCAACATATTCGTGAATTCTAATGCAAACAACCTAATTCATCACATGGCATTCATGATGCATGAACATGCTCAACTGTATAATTCATTTGCTTTAAAAACATAAAGGTTTATTCTACTCACCTCTGGCTGAAGCTCTACTGACTCAGAAGCAGCTGAACTCACTGCTGGGTTCCTCGGTTCCTCAGGTCCGAACCTACACAGGTGGACTCAAATGAGGGACCAAACAACTAGGACATAACTCTAAAAACATCCCCCTAAAATACCTCAAACAATCATGTAAAAACATGCAAAGGAAGGCTGAACAGGGCAGGTTCGGCGGCACCTTCGGCGACCGAAAGTCCCTCCAGAGCCGAAACCCAGGCAGGTTCAGCGGCACCTTCGGCGGCCGAAAGTCCCAGACAGAGACGAAAGTCTCTTTTCGGGGGCAACTTCGGCAGCCGAAAGGCCTGCCTCCCCAGCCATGTTCGGCGGCCGAAAGTTCCTTCGGCTGCCGAACCTGGTTTCTGCCAAAGGGCAGAAACTTGGCTCCTTTATGCACATTTGCCTCCCAAATCATACAAATATACATACATTGGCTCCTAGGGGCTTCAAACTAACTTAAACCCCAACTACAACACACAACAACAACACATTGCTCAAAAACACAACATAAACTCAAAAACCTAACCATTAGCTAAACATGCATTCTACCCCATAGATCTTGCATAAAACTTACTTTAAACATGAAATGAGCTTAAGATCGGCTCTTACCTCTTGAAGATCGAGAAAGAGACGTCCTAAACTCGGAGGTGGGAGATTTTGAGTTCTTGAACCTCAAAGCTCCAAAACTTGCTTTAAACTCGAAAATCTTCAAAACAAAGCGAAAACTTGTGAAAATCATGAAAGATTGGAAGGAAAAAACTCAAGGATGGTGAGGAATGGCGGAAGGACTCACCTTGGCCGAAAATGGGGAAAAAGCTCGCCCGTTTTCGGCTAAAGGACCCTTTTTATAGTGGCTGGCCAGGCCACGTTCGGGGGCTGAATGTGCCTCCGCATGCATGCCATGTTCGGCGGCCGAACCTGGGCTTCCCTCACTTATGCCTTCGGGGGCCTAAGGCTCACCCGAAATGCATGCATGTTCGGCGGCCGAACTTTTGAGTTTCGGCGGCCGAACCTGAGTTTCCTCCAAGGGTGTTTTCATGCAAAAACTCAATTCCCTTTTTTTACTTAAAACCATGAAATACATTAAAACATTTTATGAAAACATGTTTCTACCCTACTAGAGGCTTCCGACATCTGAGATTCCACCGGACGGTAGGAATTCCGATACTGGAGACTAGCCGGGTATTACAGGCAGGTTCGGCGGCCGAAAGGCCCTCCAGAGCCGAAAGTCATGCACCTTCGGCGGCACTTTCGGCGGCCGAAGGTTCCCTCCAGAGACGAATCTCATGCATGTTCGGCGGCACCTTCGGCGGCCGAAAGTCCCTTCCAGAGCCGAAAGTCATCTTTCGGGGGCAGGGTTCGGCAGCCGATTTATGCTACCACAGGCAGGTTCGGTGGCCGAAAGAACCTTTGGCTGCCGAACCTGGTTTCTCCCAAAAGGGCAGAAACTCAGCTCAACATGCATAAATGCCTCCCAACTCATTCAATCATGCATTTTCCTATTCTACAACATGCATACTCAAGCATACAAGCTCCTAGGGGCTTCAAACTATCCTAAACCCCATCTACAACACCTCAAACATATATAACCAAAAACTCAACATAAACCTACACATGCATTTCTACCCCAAGAAACTTCATAAAACTTACTTAAAACATGAAAGGAACTATGGATCTACTCTTACCTTTTGAAGAACGAGAGGAGAGACGATCCGACTCGGAGATGGGAGAGATCCGCTCTTTGGTCTCCAAGTTTCCAAAACTTGCTCTTTTTGCTCAAATCTCTTCAAATCAACATAAAGCTTGTTAAAACATGAAAGATCGGAGGAAAAACATCAAAAACGAACCAAAGGAGAGCATGAACTCACCGTGGCCGAAAATGGGGAGAAAACTCACCCGTTTCGGCCATGAAGCTCTTATATAGGGCTAGCAGACCACCTTTCGGCAGCCGAATGTGCCCCCACATCTCATGCAAGTTCGGCGGCCGAACATGAGGTTCGGCAGCCGAACCTTTGAGACTTTCGAAAGCCTAACATGCCCCCTAAACCATCCCACGTTCGGCGGCCGAACTTGAGGTTCGGCGGCCGAACCTGGAAATGCCTCCTTGGTCTTTTTCATACAAAACTCAATTTCCTTTTTGCTTAAAATCATAAAATGCATTAAAATATTTTATAAAAACGTGATTTTACCCTTCTAGAGGTTTTCGACATTCGAGATTCCACCGGCCGGTAGAAATTCCGATACCGGAGTCTAGCCAGGTATTACAGTGATGGTCACTGGAGTCAGTCAAAGGGACACGGCGCCAATTGATGTGAGATCCAGAAAATAGGGTTTTACAAGGGTTCTAAAAGCTTAGTCTGAGAGGAGAATGCCCCTCTCCTTTTATTCTTTTCCTTCGTCTGTCAGTGACGTGTAACGGCCTCGTTACCATTGGGCCACCTGTCTCTGCCACACAGATACGGACGTACGAGAATATCAGATATCTGCCCCATGCATAACGGCCATTTAATTCCCCTCTGGCACGCATGCGGATGGACCCACTAGGTGAATGGGCTGGCTACCTTTCTCCTCCGGACTGGGCTGGAGATGAGATTAGAACTGGGGCCAGGGGAAATCTGATTTCAGGGCCGAACGAACTGGGTCGGTCCATCAAGAAGACTTAGAGGCCTTAAAATGGGAACTGTTGTTATGAGTTCAGCCTCATAACGGGATGGTGAAATCCAGCGGTAATCAGGATATAAGAATTATAAATTAAATAATGTGTCAATTATTAATTAGATGGATGCATATTCGGTAAAAATCACATAATATTTATAAAAAAAAAAATCTAAAAGTATTTTATTGTGAAAATAATGAAGTCACAAAATTTTCGATTTCGTAAACTTATTGAAAGTTGAGAAAACTACAAAACTTTCATGATGAGGAACCTGCTAGTAGGGCCCATTCAGTTTTGATTTTAGTATGATATGGTTTTTAACGTAGGATTTTAAATAATTTCAGTATAATTGTAGTTTTTATTTTGATTATTTTTTAATTTTATTTTTAGTTTCAATTTTAATATAAATCTTTTTATTTGAATAAAATTACAATATTTTTATATTTATTTTAAAATTATAAAAATAACTAAAATCGAAATAATAATAAAAATTTTAATACTAATATTTAAAAGCTAAATATACACTATAAGAATTTAAAAAATTACTAACAGAATTTAAAAAATTACTAACAGAAATTTCTTTGGGTAAACATTGATATTCTGTTAGTGAAAAATTTCACTCATAGATTTGTGACGGATTCATTCCGTTGAGAAAATTCTCGTTGATAAATTATTCACTAACGGAATTTATATCCGTTAGTGATACTAACGGATCATCAACGGAAATTTCTGTTGGTGACACTAACTGATTATTAACGGAATGCAATTCCGTTGGTAATACTAACAGATTTTGCGTTAGTAATCCGTTAGTGAATTAAAAATGGCGTTGTTTTCCTTTGCGATGGACATGGATCCGTTAGTGACACCAACCGAAATTCTGTTGGTAATCCGTTGGTAAATCATAAAATTGCAAAATCATCCCTATATTTTCATACATTATGCACCTGTACTTGTACCCTGTACATTCATATACATCCATCATCATCAATCATCATCCTGGACATTAATAATACTATAAACGTAAAAAATCAAATTACTCATTAAAAAGTATTTAAAACTTAAAGAATTTATACTACAATTATAATTTGAAATAAAAATTATCAACTGGTCATAACAAAAGATATATACTAAACTAAACTAGCAAGCTCATCATTTGTTTCATCATCATTGTCTGTATGATAATCACCAATGACAGGGGCATCATCATGCCGCCGCTGTGGAGACGAAGCTGGAGGTACCCTAGGAGCAGATGTTTGAGTGGATGTCCCAATACCCTGTTGTGCCATCATCTTATGCATAAACGTCTGCCACGCGTCCAGCACTGTGGTAATTCGACCGTTCTCTGTCTCTAGCCGATCAATTTTATTATGCATCATGTTCATTGTTTCAATTGTAGGACGATCCACTGGGGGTGCAGATGTGCATGAAGCGGAACAATGAGATGGCTCATAAAAATATGCTGAAGTCTGGGACCCTAATCCATAAACTCGACTCTTTTTCTGCCCGCCAACCGCTTCTTAGTACATCTGGGTCTCATTTATGGGCGTCGGCTCATTGCTTTCCTCCTGTTGCTGTGTTACAGCCTCCTTCAGTTGTACGTATTTATCCTGCATTATAAATTTAAAGTAATGTATTAGTAAAAGGATTTAAGTACATCAAGATTGTTAATAACTACATTTAATATCAACTTATATAAATAGCTTTTGACCTAGTATCAACAAACTCCTCCGTCCCCTTTCTCTTATGTGTGGCCTCGAAAAGCTCATGAGGATGTGGTTCTCTGCCTAGTCTTTCTCTCTGTTATCAATTATAAGAAGTGTAGCATTTATCATCGAAACAATATTTATAAGAAGATAATTATAAAATAAAAATATTTATTAATACCATCCTCTGCTGGTGGGTATACTGTGAAACTGATCTGCATGCGTGCCTGGAAATACCAGATCCTGACCCTTCAGCCTCACTGCGCCTATTGACAGAAAACTTGCCACATTTCTCTTTGTATTTAGAAGTGTACCAAGTTTCCTGCCACTTCCTCAAAATAGAATCTAGTATAGCCAGATTCTTCGTCTTCCCTTTCTTGATTTCCCACATTAAGCCATACTCTTTTAAGTTTGTCGATTTATAAAAATTCATAAGACAATTACAAAGATTTAGAGTATATTAAATAATATATATGATCAATTTTCACTTTTTTTTAAAATTAATTATCAGTAATATAAATTTGTGTTTAATTGTAATTTTTTATAAGTTGTTAAGGTTATTGTAAAATTTTCATTAATTTATTATAAAATATATATTTTATAACAAAATTTGTAAATTTTAAAAATATATTTTCATTTAAAATTTATAAAATTAATTTTTATAATTAATTCTATAAGAAATAAATAGTAAATTACTTTTCGTATTTTTTTAAAAAAATTTCAGGTACTAAAAAATTAAATTATTTTAAAAGATAACAATTTAAAAAAAATAAATATTTTTATTCCAACAATCTTATCAATAATCAATATTACCAAATTTTATATACATAATTTTATTAATGTTATTTATTTTTAACGATTCAGGAATTAAATTTGATTGGAGTTGTTGTAATTTATTGAATTTAATAAATTTCAATATTTAAATGTTTTAATTATAATTTATATTTATTTAATTAGTTATAAATATATAATTAAAATTTAAGTAGATAATAATTTTATTATTTAAATTAATTGAAAGTTATTAAAATTTAAAATGTATATATATTTAAATTTATAAAAGGACGGTAATTTTATAACTGAAATTAAATTTTTATTAAAGAAGATAATAATTTCATTGTTTAAATATCATTAACAAAAATTTAAATTTTGATTTGTATATAAATAATAAAAATTCAATTTTATGGCACAAAATTATTAAAATAATAAATTTAAATATTAAATATTATTAAAAAATAAAAAATAATTATAAAATTTTTAAATAATATATATATAACTTAAAGTATTGTAACGAGTATTAAAGATTAGTATTATGTAAATTAATTTAAAATTTATTTAAATTTAAAAGTGAATAATATTCTATAATTGAATTTAAACTTTAAAGTACATAATAATTTTATTATTTAAATTAATTTAATATTAGAAAATGTTGAATTTCGATATATATATATATAAACTAAAAAATAAATTTTTAGCATGAAAGTATTAAAATAACACATATAAATATTTTTAAAAAAAATTGATAATATAAAATTATGAGATAATAAGAATTATATTTAAATTTTAAATTAAATGTTGAATAATACTAAAAAATCTCATATAAAACTGTTAGATAATATGTTGTCTTTTGATTTTTTACGATTATACTTAAATTTTAATGTTAGTAAATGAATATTTATATTTTGATTTATACCTAAATAATAAAAATTTAAAATTTTGAGATAAAATTATTTTAATAAATTTAAATTTTAATAATATTAAATTATTAAATAATATTTTTAATTAAAAATATAATAAAATTTCTACACGTTTATCATGTAATAAATAATTCATTTTACATTTCAATAAATTTTAATAAATTTAAATAAAATTTATAAACGTTAGAATTATAATATACTCTTTATTAAGGATAAATTACAATATCATCTAATTTATTAAATATAATAATAATTTTGATAATAAATTTATTTAATTTTTATAAATAACATCAAAATATTAAATAATTAAAATTAAAATATCACGATTTTTTTTTGAAACTTTATACTCATAAATAATAGGGAGTAATGCAAATACACATGGCTTATACACAAAGCCTTATTGCAAGTAATATACATAACAGAAGTCTCCTTTCTCTCTGTTCCAACATGTCTATGCTCCCCATGTAGATGCAGCTGCCATGCCAAAAACATTCAAAATTTATATTACTAATCTCATTCTTTTAATTAATTAATTAATTAATTTTGTGATTTTAATAATTAATTAATTAATTTAACCCCTTATATATGAAAATTATGATAAATGTGAATTTTAATTTTTACTAATTTTTTTTAAATTCGATATAAATATTGAATATAAATGTAAATTATAGTAAAGGTTTTGAATTTTTCTTTTAAAATAGTCCTAAATTTTATGTTAAAAAAATCCATACTGACCTTCGCGAGAAAGAGTCCAATTATCGTCATCGTTGGAAACTTGCCAAGCGAAGTAACCAAGCAATCCTTTATTTTTAATATAAACAACCTTAGCAGAAATGCTGTCTGTATCATCGTAACCTATCCATGTCGTACCAGAATAACAATAATTCGAAACATAAGTTTCATCGTAAATAGTTTTAATACCATTATCATTAATAAAATCCTTGATCCCTGAATATGCTACGGCGTCGGTCAAGGCTGCTCCGACGGCGGGTGCAAAGAACCCATTTTCATTAGGATTTGCAAGCTGCCAAGCTCGACCATAGAAAGGAAACCCTAATACTATTTTACTAGCTTGCAAACCAGCATTAATCCAACTTGTGACCCCATAATCTCCACTAATTGTATTCCCTGGATTGAATAATGCTGCCGGAGGTCCGGTAACTGTTGACCACCCAGGTCCGTAAAAATCATACGCCATTACGTTGATCCAATCCAGGCTGTTTGATATAGCCTGAATTGGATAAGCCACTGAGGTTGAGTAGTAATAAGATAAGTAAAGAACTGCTGCAGATAATTGCAGTGGTGTTCTGCCGGAGTTCTGAGCCTCGGCAGCCACAGCAGCTCTCCACTCATTGAGAAGCAAACCGAAGTTGGTCATCTGGGTGGTGGTGTTGGGGTATTCCCAGTCAAGGTCTAAGCCATGGAAATTATAAGACCTTGCTAAATTTATCGAAGAGTCGATAAATGTTTTGCGTGAACTTGCTTGACTTGCCATGGATTCAAAGGCGGCAGCAATCTGATCACCGCCTCCTCCACCGATAGATAAGAGAGTCTTGATGGAAGGATTTTTCAGCTGGACGGTTTGTGTGAAGGTGGAGAACTGAGCTTGAGATCCAGATGGGATGGTAACTTGGTTGGTTTGGGGATCAAGTTCAGCAAATGCGCAGAAAAGATGAGTGAAAAGGGATGATTCTATCTTAGAAACTGGGAACTCGGATCCATAGTACCAATAAACTCCTCGAACAGCGTTTTGGGACGCCATTGGAGACAAACTAGATGAGAGTGGGAATATGAAATAGCCAAGCCTTCCTCTCCACATATATATATATATGGGTAATTTACGATTTAGTCCCTGGATATTACCATTATTAACAAGTCAGTCCCTGTATTTTTAGAAACCTATTAAAACGTCCTTATGTTTTCTCTCCGTCAACGAAATAGTCCTTCTGTCTATTTTTGCCGTTAAAAATATAGTAAAAGACTATATTACCCCCCATTATTTTTCTCCTTCTCCTCCTTCCTTTTCTTCTTCATCAATTCTTCTTCCTTCTGCTTCTTCTTCTTCCTTCTGCTTCTTCTGCTTCTTCTTCTTCTCCTTCTTCTTCTGCTTCTTCTCCTTCTTCTCCTTCTTCTTCTGCTTCTTCTCCTTCTTCTTCTTTTGCTTCTTTTTCTTCTTTCTCTTCTTCTTCTTCTCCTCATTCTTCTTCTTCTTCTTTTTCTTCTTTCTCTTCTTTTTCTTCTTTCTCTTCTTCTTCTTCTTCTTCTTCTCCTTCTTCTTCTTCTCCTTCTTCTTCTTCTCCTTATTCTTCTTCTCCTTCTCCTTCTTCTTCTTCTCCTTCTTCCTCTTCTTCTTCTTCTTCTTCTTTCTCTTCTTCTTCTTCTTTCTCTTCTTCTTCTTCTTCTTCTTTTTCTTCTTCTTCTTTTTCGGAGGAGGAGGAGGAGGAGTGTAATACCCGGCTTGAGTCCGGCCTCGGAATTCCTGTCGTCTGGTGGAATCTCGAGTGTCGGAACCCTCGAGAAGGGTCACACATATGTTTTCTGAGGTATTTTGACTTGTTTTACGGTTTTAAGTATAAAGGAAAATGAGTTTTGAAAGAAAAGCAAAAAGGGAGAAATGCAAAGGTTCGGCCGCCGAAGGTCACTTTCGGCCGTCGAACATTGCATGGTTTCGGATTTACGTTCGGCTGCCGAAGGTGGTCTGGCCAGCCACCTATAAAAAGGGCTAAAGGGTCGGTGGAAGGAGGATATTTCTCCTCCACTTGCAGCCAGAGGTGAGTTCCAGCCTCTCCTAAGTTGACTTTCATGTTTTTCATGTTTTTCACCAAATCTTTCAAGAGTTGTAAGAGTTTTGATGTGTTTTGAAGGTTTTGAGTAAAAATCGCCAGTTTGGAAGTTTGGAGCTTTGGAAGAGCTTTTCTTCATATCTCCACGTTAGGATCCCTTGATCTCTTGTTTGGAAGAGGTAAGTCAAGATCCAGAACCTCTTTTACTGATTTTTGAAGGTTTTATGGGAGTTGTATGAGTAGTATGCATGAATAGGGTTTTGGTTGAGGTTTTGCATGAGTTAGTGTTTAAGCATGTGTAAGTGTTGTTTGATGTGTTGTTTTGGGTTCTAAGTGAGTTTTAGTCCTTTTTATGCCTATTTTCTGGTATATGCTAGTTGGGAGTAGTTGATATGCATTGGGTAAGTTTTGCATGAAGCAGAGCATGGTTCTGCCCTTCGGGTAAAAGCCAGGTTCGGCCGCCGAAGGAAGGTTCGGCCGCCGAACGTGCTAAGGAGGTGGTTTCGGTTGCCTAAGCTTGCCCCCTAAAATTAGGACTTTCGTCTCTGGAGGCAAGGTTCGGCCGCCGAAGGTGCCGCCGAAGGTAAGGGACTTTCGTCTCTGGAGAGCCTTTTAGCCTCCGAACCTTGCCCCCGAAGGGGTTCGGCTGCCGAAGAAAGGAGTTCGGCCGCCGAACATGCATGAGTTTCGTCTCTGGAGAGGGGTTTCAGCCGCCGAACCTGCCGCTGAAAGTGCCCTGTCCAGCCTTCCTTTGCATGTTTTATGTGATTGTTCTAGGATGGTTTAGAGGGGTTTTGGGGAGTTTCTTAGCTATGTTCTTGAGTTAGTTTGGTCCCTCATTTGAGTCCACCTGTGTAGGGACGGACCAGAGGAATCAGGGAGGTCAGCAGTGAGTCCAGTGTCAGAACCTGCAGAGTCAATTCAGAGGGAGCCAGAGGTGAGTGGAACTGAACTTAATGTTTTCATATGTGAAATGAATCTTTATCATACTTCATGCATCATGAATATGCTATAGGGTGAGTGCATTAGTGTACACGAATCTGACGCATTGCATCTATCCTTGTACTTGGCATGGCTCCTTGTACATTGCTTCTATGACGGTATGGACTTTGTGAGGATTCATTAGCCCTCAGAGGAAAGACTTGGAACAGCCCTACGGGGACCAGGCAGAAAGACCTGGAACAGCCCTACGGGGACCAGGCACATGGTACTTTAGTACCCCAGATGAGATACAGTCCTATGGGCTAAACACAGATAGAGGGAGTTTTGATCCGTCCTACTGAGATGATGTGATTTACTTGTGATGTGATGCATTCCATGAGATCATGTTTTATAGTTCTCCTCATTGGGCTTGTATAGCTCATCCCTCTCCCTCTACCCCAGTTTTGCAGGTTCAGAGTTCAGAGAGAGTCCAGCAGGGTATGGAAGAAGAGAAAGTATTGTAATAGATAGTGGGGACATGAAATTGTAAAGAGATAGTAGTCTTGTAATAAGATGTATAGAAAGGTGCTTGACCATTGCTAGTATCCCTTTTGTATTGTATATATACATGATCAGTTTGTGTATGTTTTATGTTATGTATATGAGAAAACCAGGCTTAACATTATGAGTTTGATCCGCCTAGAGCAAAGATGAGAGCTCTAGTAGGGATGTTTATAGTACAGAGTTATTGCATGCACAGGTTAAGCCTTGGAACAAAGAAAAGTTTTATTTGTTTACAGAAAATGTATGATCATGTATGGGATTTCACAGGTACACAGAGTTCACAGAAGGCTTGCTACAGGTCCCGGCGGCCTTAAGCCGATCTGGATCCTAGCGCCGGTAGCAGTTCGGTATCCGGGCTGTTACAGATTGGTATCAGAGCACTAGGTTCACATGGTCGGACCTATAGAGAGAGAGTTGGGCTCATAGAGGTTTTAGTAGGTCAAGCACAATAGGAAAACATGTCCACTAGGATAGGATGTTAGTCCTGTCTGTGTGATGCTGTGGAATGCCATGATTTATGCATGTGCATTGTTTATATGTGATTGATGTTTGAGGGTTCATGTGTTTCCACATGGACTAATTGTTGTTGATGTGTTATGTTTTGTGCTGTTTTCAGAAAGAGTTAAGATGAGAGGAACTCGTCGATCCGCGAGATTGACTGGAGTCCCACCTGAAAGTAAGGGTACAGCTGCTCGTCCACCTGCATTGCCAAGGGCAAGGACTCAGAGGTCTAGCAGGGAGGGAACGTCACGAGGCCCTAGAAGGTCTTCTGACGAGAGCAGAAGAGGAGTAGGTAGAGGGGGAAGTTCAGAAGAAAGAGTTGGGATGGAAGGTGAGCAGAGTAGAGATGAATGTATGGGAGTAGGAAGGTCGGAAGAAGGTATGGGGGAGTCTCAGGGAGGCGCACAGGCCTCGGGGTTTGGCTATCCACCCTTTCCACAGGGCCCAGGGTATCCGATGGGAGGCACGTCGGATTACTCCAGCTTCGCCCCATATCCACCCTACATGCCATATATGCCCTATCCTTCCTTCTATCCACCATATCAGATGTATCCACCTCCACCTTTTCAATCAAGTCCTACACAGCCTGAATCAAGAGAAACAGTACCTCCACCACCACCAGCAGAACCAGTAGCCCCTGTTGCCGAAGTGCAGCAACCCAGTTCTTCAGGGGGAAGCAAGGTGAAGATGACTGAGTACTTGAAGTTGGATGCTCCTAAATTCAATACGGGAGATGATCCCTTTGAGTATCTCAGTGCAGTCAGAATGATCACAAGTGAGTTGGGAGCAGATGATAGCCAAGCCATTGAGATGGCAGGGTTCACCTTGAAGTGCAAGAAAGCCAGAGAATGGTTCAAGAATTATGTGGACCCCAGAATCGATAGTATGTCATGGGAAGAGTTCGCCAATGAATTTGCTGGGTGGGCTTTCCCTGACAGTTCCAGAGAGCTAAAGGTTGTGGAGTTTGAACAGTTGAGACAGACGGAGGAGATGAGCGTTGAGGAGTATACAGATAAGTTCCTAGAATTGTTACCATACATGGGTCAGGCGTATGATACGGATCAGAAGAAGGCAAAGAGATATGCCACGAGACTTCATCCCCGGTATTTCTCTTTGATTCTCCACGCGGAGAAGGAGATTTTCCACTCCATTGTGGATGCTGCTAGAAAGATGGAGGCCAGTGCCATAAGTCAAGGAGTAGTCAAGCAGACAAAGGCACAGTCTTCTGGTGCTAAACCAGGTTCCTCCTCACAGAGTACGGCTAGTGCGAGCAAGAAAAGATGGGATAGATTCAGAGGAAAGAGAGGCAAGTTCTGGAACAGGATTAAGACGGGTCTGGGAATGAGTAGCGGCTCCAGCTCTGGCACGGAGCTTCCAGTGTGCAATAGGTGTGGGAGACCACACAAAGGAGCTTGTTTGTTGGGATCTACAGCCTGCTATAGATGTGGGCAGGAGGGACATTATGCACGAGAATGTCCTCAGGCGACTTTGGTTGCACCATCCCAGCAGATGACCTCAGGTAGTGTCGTCCAGTCAGCAGCTTCAGCCCGACCACCAAGTAGGGGCAGAGGTAGAGGAAGAGGGGCAGCCTCTTCTTCAGGGATGGGTTCCCGAGGTGCCGGTCCGTCAGCACCAGCGCGGATTTTCACCATGACACAGCAGGAGGCAGACACTTCGAACACAGTGGTGTCAGGTACTCTCCTCATTGGGTGTTCTGAGGTGTATGCTTTAATGGACCCCGGTGCTTCTCACTCTTTCATTTCTTCTAGAGCCGTAGAGAGATTGGGGTTGATCATCTCCGAGTTAGAGTGTCCTCTCTGGGTCAGTGGACCTAGATGTGACCCATCATTGGCAGAGTCAGTCTGTCAGTTCAGTCCAGTGTTTATAGAGGATAGATGCCTTCCAGCTGACCTAGTGGTTCTAGAGTTGACAGATTTTGATGTCATTCTAGGGATGGATTGGTTATCTACCTATAGTGCTACCTTGCACTGCAGGGACAAGGTAGTGAGTCTCAGAGACCAGGATGGGTCAGAGTGTGTCTTCAGAGGAGACAGGAGAGGGACACCTAGGGGTTTGATCTCAGCCCTCCAGGCTCGTAGGATGTTGAGGAAAGGGTGTCAGGGGTTCCTAGCTTATGTGAGAGAGCTAGACAGTCAGGTTAGGAAACCGTCCTCAGTACCAGTTGTTAGAGAATTCCCAGATGTGTTTCCTGAAGAGCTTCCAGGACTACCACCTGACAGGGAAATAGAGTTCGAGATAGAGTTGATGCCCGGTACCAGGCCGATCTCTATTCCTCCCTACAGGATGGCACCAGCAGAGCTAAGAGAGTTGAAAGAATAGTTGCAGAATTTGGTAGACAAGGGTTTCATCCGCCCGAGTACCTCACCTTGGGGTGCTCCAGTACTCTTTGTCAGAAAGAAGGATGGACCTCTGTGACTTTGTGTCGACTACAGACAGTTGAACAAAGTCACTATCAAGAACAAGTATCCTCTACCCAGGATCGATGATCTTTTTGACCAGCTGTCAGGAGCAGGATGTTTCTCTAAGATAGATCTGAGATCCGGATACCATCAGTTGAGAATCAGGGAAGAGGATGTACCCAAGACCGCTTTTCGGACCAGATATGGGCATTATGAGTTCCTGGTAATGCCGTTTGGGTTAACTAACGCCCCTGCAGCATTCATGGATCTCATGAACAGAGTTTTCAGAGCGTACCTGGATCACTTTGTAATTGTCTTTATCGATGATATTTTAGTGTACTCCAGGGATGCAGAGGAGCATGCCCAGCATCTAAGGATAGTTTTGCAAACTTTGAGAGAGCATGGCTTGTATGCCAAGTTCTCCAAATGCGAGTTCTGGCTGAGGAGCATTTCCTTTTTGGGGCATGTAATTTCCGATGAAGGTATAGCAGTGGACCCCAAGAAGGTAGAGGCAGTAGCCAACTGGCCTACACCCACCACAGTGTCAGAGATTAAGAGTTTTCTGGGTTTGGCAGGCTACTATAGGAGATTCGTTCAGGACTTCTCAAAGATAGCTGCTCCTATGACCAGACTGACCAGAAAGAATCAGAAGTTTGTATGGTCAGAGGAATGTGATGACAGTTTTGAAGAGTTAAAGAGACGGTTGACTTCAGCACCGGTGTTAGCTCTGCCGAGTAGTGATGAAGACTTCACAGTGTTCTGTGATGCGTCCCGAGTGGGCTTAGGTTGTGTGTTGATGCAGAAAGACAGAGTGATAGCTTATGCTTCTAGACAACTGAAGAAGCACGAGTTAAATTACCCGACACACGATCTTGAGATGGCAGCAGTTATCTTTGCACTCAAGATGTGGAGGCATTACCTCTATGGGGTAAAATGTGAAATCTTTACAGATCATAAAAGCCTGCAGCACATCTTGAGCCAGAGGGACCTAAACTTAAGGCAGAGACGGTGGGTAGAATTGCTCAGTGATTACGATTGCAAGATCTAGTATCATCCGGGTAAGGCAAATGTGGTAGCTGATGCCTTAAGCCGGAAGTCACTTGGCAGTTTATCCCACATTTCAGCAGAAAGGAGGCCGGTGGTGAAGGAGTTCTATAAGTTAGTCAGTGAAGGGCTACAGTTGCAGTTGTCTGGTACAGGTGCTTTGATTGCACAGATGCGAGTTACACCAGTGTTTCTAGAGCAAGTTGCTCTGAAACAGCACGAGGACCCTGAGTTAGTGAAGATTGCCAGGACTGTTCAGTCAGGCAACAGTGCAGAGTTCAGATTTGATAGTGAGGGGATTCTTCGTCATGGGCACAGGTTATGTGTACCAGATGACCCGAGTTTAAAAGAAGACATTATGAGAGAGGCTCATAATGCGAGGTATAGCGTTCACCCTGGAGCCACCAAGATGTATCAAGATCTGAGAAGAGTGTATTGGTGGCCAGCGATGAAAAGAGAAGTGGCACAGTATGTGTCAGCCTGCGAAACATGTCAAAGGGTGAAGCTCGAGCACCAGAAGCCGGCTGGAATGCTTAACCCACTGCCGATTCCAGAATGGAAATGGGAGAATGTAGCGATGGATTTTGTAGTGGGGTTACCGGCGACGTCCAACATGCTAGACTCCATCTGGGTGATTGTGGATCGATTGACTAAATCTGCTCACTTCATTCCAGTCAAGAGTAATTATTCTGTGGACAAGCTAGCGCAGGTTTATGTGGATGAGATAGTCAAGCTGCATGGAGTTCCAGTGTCTATCGTATCAGATAGAGGACCTCAGTTCACCTCCAGGTTTTGGCGGAGTCTACAAGCTGCTATGGGCACAAGGTTGGATTTTAGCACTGCTTTCCATCCACAGACGGACGGACAGTCAGAAAGGACCATCCAGACCATCGAGGATATGCTCCGGATGTGTGTGTTAGACTTTGGCGGTTCTTGGAGGCAGCATCTACCGTTGGTGGAGTTTTCCTACAACAACAGCCATCATGCTAGCATAGGGATGGCTCCTTATGAAGCTCTGTATGGAAGGAAGTGCAGAACACCTGTTTGCTGGGAAGAGGTAGGAGAGAAGGCTCTTGCAGGGCCAGAGATCGTAGAGATTACCAGCAGATTAGTGCCAATCATCAGAGAGAGGATCAGAACAGCTGTAAGCAGGCAGAAAAGCTATGCAGACATCCGTAGGAAGCAGATAGAGTTCCAGGAGGGGGATATGGTATTGTTGAAGGTGTCTCCAATGAAGGGAGTGGTACGGTTTGGGAGAAAGGGTAAGCTAGCGCCCCGGTACATTGGTCCCTTTGAAATCTTGCAGAAGATCGGGAATGTGTCGTACAAGCTAGATTTACCAGCTTCCATGAAACGAATCCATCCGGTTTTCCATGTTTCTATGCTCAGGAAGTTTGTGTCAGATCCAGAGAAGGTTCTCAGTGAGCCTGAGGTGGAACTTCTAGGAGATCTCACCTATGTAGAGCAGCCAGAGCGGATCATTGACACCCAGATCAGAAGGTTAAGAAACAAGGAGATTCCAATGGTAAAAGTTTTGTGGAACCACTACAACCTAGAAGAGTGCACCTGGGAGACACGGGAGTCTATGCTCCAGCAATACCCATATCTGTTTTAAGGTTAGGTTTTCCCCTTTTTCTATGTGTTTATGTGTTTAGTTGTTTGAGGAACATTCAGGGACGAATGTTCTTAAGGGGGGAAGAATGTAATACCCGGCTTGAGTCCGGCCTCGGAATTCCTGTCGTCTGGTGGAATCTCGGGTGTCGGAAACCTCGAGAAGGGTCACACATGTTTTCTGAGGTATTTTGACTTGTTTTACGGTTTTAAGTATAAAGGAAAATGAGTTTTGAAAGAAAAGCAAAAAGGGAGAAATGCAAAGGTTCGGCCGCCGAAGGTCACTTTCGGCCGCCGAACATTGCATGGTTTCGGATTTACGTTCGGCTGCCGAAGGTGGTCTGGCCAGCCACCTATAAAAAGGGCTAAAGGGTCGGTAGAAGGAGGATATTTCTTCTCTACTTGCAGCCAGAGGTGAGTTCCAGCCTCTCCTAAGTTGACTTTCATTTTTTTCATGTTTTTCACCAAATCTTTCAAGAGTTGTAAGAGTTTTGATGTGTTTTGAAGGTTTTGAGTAAAAATCGCCAGTTTGGAAGTTTGGAGCTTTGGAAGAGCTTTTCTTCATATCTCCACGTTAGGATCCCTTGATCTCTTGTTTGGAAGAGGTAAGTCAAGATCCAGAACCTCTTTTACTGATTTTTGAAGGTTTTATGGGAGTTGTATGAGTAGTATGCATGAATAGGGTTTTGGTTGAGGTTTTGCATGAGTTAGTGTTTAAGCATGTGTAAGTGTTGTTTGATGTGTTGTTTTGGGTTCTAAGTGAGTTTTAGTCCTTTTTATGCCTATTTTCTGGTATATGCTAGTTGGGAGTAGTTGATATGCATTGGGTAAGTTTTGCATGAAGCAGAGCATAGTTCTGCCCTTCGGGTAAAAGCCAGGTTCGGCCGCCGAAGGAAGGTTCGGCCGCCGAACGTGCTAAGGAGGTGGTTTCGGCTGCCTAAGCTTGCCCCCGAAAATTGGGACTTTCGTCTCTGGAGGCAAGGTTTGGCCGCCGAAGGTGCCGCCGAAGGTAAGGGACTTTCGTCTCTGGAGAGCCTTTTGGCCTCCGAACCTTGCCCCCGAAGGGGTTCGGCCGCCGAAGAAGGGAGTTCGGCCGCCGAACATGCATGAGTTTCGTCTCTGGAGAGGGGTTTCGACCGCCGAAAGTGCCCTGTCCAGCCTTCCTTTGCATGTTTTATGTGATTGTTCTAGGATGGTTTAGAGGGGTTTTGGGGAGTTTCTTAGCTATGTTCTTGAGTTAGTTTGGTCCCTCATTTGAGTCCACCTGTGTAGGGACGGACCAGAGGAATCAGGGAGGTCAGCAGTGAGTCCAGTGTCAGAACCTGCAGAGTCAATTCAGAGGGAGCCAGAGGTGAGTGGAACTGAACTTAATGTTTTCATATGTGAAATGAATCTTTATCATACTTCATGCATCATGAATATGCTATAGGGTGAGTGCATTAGTGTACACGAATCTGACGCATTGCATCTATCCTTGTACTTGGCATGGCTCCTTGTACATTGCTTCTATGACGGTATGGACTTTGTGAGGATTCATTAGCCCTCAGAGGAAAGACCTGGAACAGCCCTACGGGGACCAGGCAGAAAGACCTGGAACAGCCCTACGGGGACCAGGCACATGGTACTTTAGTACCCCAGATGAGATACAGTCCTATGGGCTGAACACAGATAGAGGGAGTTTTGATCCGTCCTACTGAGATGATGTGATTTACTTGTGATGTGATGCATTCCATGAGATCATGTTTTATAGTTCTCCTCATTGGGCTTGTATAGCTCATCCCTCTCCCTCTACCCCAGTTTTGCAGGTTCAGAGTTCAGAGAGAGTCCAGCAGGGTATGGAAGAAGAGAAAGTATTGTAATAGATAGTGGGGACATGAAATTGTAAAGAGATAGTAGTCTTGTAATAAGATGTATAGAAAGGTGCTTGACCATTGCTAATATCCCTTTTGTATTGTATATATACATGATCAGTTTGTGTATGTTTTATGTTATGTATATGAGAAAACCAGGCTTAACATTATGAGTTTGATCCGCCTAGAGCAAAGATGAGAGCTCTAGTAGGGATGTTTATAGTACAGAGTTATTGCATGCACAGGTTAAGCCTTGGAACAAAGAAAAGTTTTATTTGTTTACAGAAAATGTATGATCATGTATGGGATTTCACAGGTACACAGAGTTCACAGAAGGCTTACTACGGGTCCCGGCGGCCTTAAGCCGATCTGGATCCTAGCGCCGGTAGCAGTTCGGTATCCGGGCTGTTATAAGGAGGACGACGAAGAAAAGACAGGGACTAATTCGTTGACAAAAAGAAACGATAAGGACGTTTTAATAGATCTGAGAAAAGATAAGGACTATTTGGTTGACAAAAAGAAACAATAAGGACGTTTTAATAGATTTCTAAAAATATAGGGAGGGATGATTTCGTTGACAGAAAGAAACGATGAGGAGGGACTATTTCGTTGACATAAAAAAACGATAAGAATGTTTTAATAGATATGAGAAAAGATAGGGACTATTTCATTGACGGAAAAAAACGATAAGGACGTTTTAATAGATATGAAAAAAGATAAAAATATTTTAATAGATTTTTGAAAATGTAAGGACTAACTTGTTAATAATTGTAATATACAATGACTAAATAAATGGTTTTATTTGAGGGTAAAATTGGATTTTAAAAATTTTTTCTCTCCTTCTTTATCTAATTTTAACGGAAAATAGGACGGAAGGACTATTTCGTTGACGGAAATAAAACATAAGGACGTTTTAATAGGTTTCTAAAAATACAGGGACTGACTTGTTAATAATGGTAATACCCATGAACTAAATTGTAAATCACCCTATATATATATATATTAAAATTGATTATATTGAAAGTGAACTTAGAATTTTTTAGACCGAATTTAATTTTTTGTATCTACGTCATAATAATATTTAAAAAAAAAATTTCGAAATATATGACTTTCAAAAGTGTAATGGATGACGCAGGTTTGTTACAAAATTCGATATTTAAAGTTTATTATTTAGGGAGTTAATTTTATATTTTAATTATTTTTTTAAATATTTTAAATATTTTATATATTAATATTTTATTTTTATTATAAATGCCCGTTAACTATTAAAAATTCACTTTTTAATTTTTAAAAAATTTTAATAAAATTTTTTATTTTTTAATATATTTTTTCACCTATTTTATCTTAACCAAATGGTATTGATTAAAATTTTTGATAAAATTTAAATAGTACTTTATCAATTCTTTAATATAATATTTATCTTGGATATTTTATTAAAAATATTACAAATTTATATTTAATTATTATAATTTTTAGGGAAAATTACTTTGTAGTCCCTTAGGTTTAACATAATTAACACTTCTGTCCCTCTATTTTGGCGACCCAACACTTAAGTCCCTCACTTTCTTTTCTGTCCAAATTCGTAGTCCTTCCGTCCAAAATAGCCGTTTGGGACACGTGAATTAACAAAATTAACCCTCTTCTTCTTCTTCTTCTTCTTCTTCTTCTTCTTCTTCTTCTTCTTCTTCTTCTTCTTCTTCTTCCTCCTCCTCCTCCCCTTTCTGCAACTTCTTCTTCTTCTTCTTCTTCTTCTTCTTCTTCTTCTTCCTCTTTCTGCAGCAGCTTCTTCTTCTTCTTCTTCTTCTTCTTCTTCTTCTTCTTCTTCTTCTTCTTCTTCTTCTTCTTCTTCTTACCCTTTCTGCAACTTCTTCTTCTTCTTCTTCTTCTTCTTCTTCTTCTTCTTCTTCTGGAATTTCACATTAAAAGAAGGGTATTTTTGGAAAAAATTATCACATCTCACCTTTGACTCTTTGACCAAACGGTTTAAATGGACGGAAGGACTACGAATTTGGACGGAAGAGAAAGTGAGGGACTTAAGTGTTGGATCGCCAAAATAGAGGGACAGAAGTGTTAATTACATTAAACCTCAGGGACTACAAAGTAATTTTCCTTAATTTTTATATGTGAGTTAAAATATTTAATGAATTAATCTCAATTAATAAATAAATATAAATATATATTGCAGTAGAAGCTTTGCTTGTTTTCGATGGTATGAATCCAGGTTAACTTTAATTATAATTTTTAAATTAACACAATATAAATTATTACTTTGGTCCATTTAAAAATAATTAAATATAAAAATAAAGTATGCATATTTTAATAATTTCTTTAAAATAGCAAAAGTTTCCACTAATTTAAATTGTCATAATCATATCACATCTAACATTTTCTGTTACCTGAAAATAATAATTAAATTGCATTACTTAACTGCAATTCGCAACAAATCACATTTAACATTGAAAGTTAGTTTTCTTATCAACTATAACAATATGTTAAATATTAAAGTCAATAATTTTATTTTATATTATTTTTGTTATATAAAAATTTATCTTATTTTAACCCAGAAAATTATTTTTTATTATTATATTAATGTAAATTATTATTTAAAACATTAGTTATTAAAAAATATTCTTAATAAGATTTATTTAGTATATGCTAGCACCGCAACTTGAGGATAGAATCTAAATTCTAGTGTCATATTCTATAATGTGATATCTTCAAATCATATTTTTCGCTTAAATTATAAATTCAACATGTTTTAGTTTTGATAAAAAGCCTTATATGTGATAACCGCCGGATCTCTTTCCGGCCAAAGCTTAGAATAGCAAAGGTCAATTCAGGGCTCGGAGCACTTCTGGAAAAACCTGTCCATAGCAGTGGACCAGATCTGAAGACATCAACTGATCTGGGCCACCTGCGAGTCCAGAACCTACTGAGTTAAAGCCAGCCCCGTGGTGGGACCCAAGGAGAGGCAATAGGTCCGGTCTTTTCGCAACCCTTCTTGCACCACTACAAGAAATTCCTAAATTACCAACGGAAAATTCCGTTGGTAAATACTGATATTCCGTTGGTGAAACGGATCTGTGACGGACTAAGTCCGTCGGGAAAATCCTCGTTGGTAATTTTAATTACTAACGGAAATTTGTACCCGTTAGTGACAGTGACGGATCACCAACGGAATTTTCCGTTGGTGACAGTGACGGATCACCAACGGAATTTCCGTTGGTGACAGTGACGGATCACCAACGGAATTTCCGTTGGTGACAGTGACGGATCACCAACGGAATTTCCGTTGGTGACAGTGACGGATCACCAACGGAATTTCCGTTGGTGACAGTAACGGATCACCAACGGAAAATTCCGTTGGTGACAGTGACGGATCACCAACGGAATTTTCCGTTGGTGACAGTGACGGATCACCAACGGAATTTTCCGTTGGTGACAGTGACGGATGTTTGGTTACTAATCCGTTAGTGAATAAAAATACAGAATTACACACCCCTACCCCGTAACTGTACATATACATCCATATACATCCATCTGTACCATGTACATTCATATACATCGACATCCACATTCATATACATCCACATCCATCTGTATCCTGTACACTCATATACATGCATCTGTACCTGTACCCTGTACATTCATATACATCCATTTGTATATTCATATAATAATAATACTATAAACGGACAAAACTAAATTACTCATTAAAATATATAAAAAACGTAATGAATTTGTACTACAATTATATTTTGGAAAAAAAATTATCAACTGGTCATAACAAAATGTACATACTAAACTAAACTAGCTAGCTCATTATCTGTATCATCATCACTATCTGTATGATGATCACCAATGACAGGAGCATCATCACGCCGCTGCTGTGGAGACGGAGCTGGAGGTGCCGTAGGACCAGATGTCTGAGTGGATGTCCCAATACCCTGTTGTGCCATCATCCTATGCATAAATGTCTGCAACTCATCCAACCTTGTGGTAATTCGACTATTCTCTGTCTCTAGCCGATCAATTTTATTCTGCATCCTGTTCATTGTTTCAATTGTAGGAGGATCCACTGAGGGTGCAGACGTGTATGATGCAGAACAATGAGATGGCTCATGAAAATATGCTGAGGCCTGGGACCCTAACCCATAAACTCGACTCTTTTTCTGTCCGCCAACCGCTTCGTAGTACAGTTGGGCCTCATTTATGGGCGTTGGCTCATTGCTTCCCTCCTGTTGATGTGTAGCAGCCTCCTTCAGCTGTACGTATTTATCCTGCATTATAAATTTAAAGTAACATATAAGTAAAATAATTTACGTCAATCAAAATTGTTAATAACTACATTTAAGATGAACTTACATAAATAGCTTTTGATCTCGCATCAACAAACTCCTCCGTCCCCTTTCTCTTATGTGTGGCCTCAAAAAGCTCATGAGGATGTGGTTCTCTGCCTAGTCTTTCCCTCTGTTACCAATTATAAGAATTGTAGCATTTGTCATCGAACCAAAATATTTATAAGAAGATAATTATAAAATAAAAGTTTTAACAAATACCATCCTCCGCTGGTGGGTGTACTGTGAAACAGAACCGCATGCGTGCCTGGAAATGCCAGATCCTGAACCTCCAGCCTCACTGCGCCTATTGGCAGAAAACTTCTCACACTTCTCTTTGTATTCAGAAGTGTTCCAAGTTTCCTGCCACTTCCTCAAAACATAATCAGGGGTTGCAAGATTCTTCGCCTTTCCTTTCCGGATTTCCCACATTAAGCCCCTGTATCGCTCAGCTGCCTTTTTCTGCCAGGCAATTTTTACCAAGCTGTCAATTGCTTGGTCCCATAGAAAGTATTTCTGCAAAAAGATTACATTTTATGATTAGATAGTAATTAAACAGTTCATAAATAGATGATAAACTGATAAAATAATTATGCTTCACCTTGAATTCCTGCCAATAAAACTCCTTGGTTTCATTGGGCACAGTCTTCCAATAGTGGCCTTCCTCGACCAATCTTTCTTTCACTATCAGAGTTATCCTGCGGCTGCACATCTCCGACGGATGCAAACTACATGAACAAGATAATTTTGAGTAAGTAAATGGTAACATTTAAAATAATGTAAATTAATAAACAATTAATTATTACTTGTTGTTAATGAGTGAAATAGTCTGTCGGAATGACTATGTTCCGCCTACAACAGTCGTCGATGCAGCTTATGCTGGAGCAGATGCAGGAGCAGATGATGGAGTAGATGCTGATGCAGATCCTGTCCCTCTAGCGGATGCAGTACCAGAAGGGGATGCAGAATGAGGTGAATGTGTATGTGATACCGGTGGTCGTGGAGCTGCAGTAGTGTGGTGAGGATGTAAACTGTGACGGTGAGGTGGTGGAAGGGGACGGGGAAGCTGTGCATCGGCAGATGGTGTAACTGGTGTATATGATCGATCTATATGAGATGGTTGTACACTGGATGCAAGTGGTACCCATATCTGAAGTTCCGTATCCCCAAATCCCGTCGGTGCCCGTGGTATATGCGCCTCATGCTCTTGTCCGTCATCTGTATTCGCGTCCTCTTGACTTGCACTTGCAGGAAGTTGAACCCGTCCTCTGGGCTTGCTAACCCTTCCACGTCCCCTCATCTGTGAATAAACAAAAAATGTCATAGTCAAAAATAATATAAAGTTCATAAACATTATATTAAATATATACAAATGTATTAAGGTACTCACTGAGTAATAAAAGAAATATACAACTCCAAACTTCTTTAGTATATAGATGAATTTAGTCTGATTCATATGAATTGTACTCATTATCACCATCTGCATCTGCATCAGAATCAGGGTCACTAAGGAATTCGTCTTCCTCTGTCGAAACGTCATCATGAATCTCAGTCATTCCTCCGCTAGGATCATTCAGGCAGTGTTGTTGATTAATATCATCGATATTTACTTCAGCATAATCTATGTCATCTTCTTGAAAAGGTTCATATGTCTTTGAAGACGTTGGAGATACTTCAACAACGGGTCTACCTTTAACTTTCATCACAGCCCACCAATCATTTTTGTCACGACGCTTGCTCGGGTATGAAGCATAAACGACTTGTGTTGCCTGAGAGGCCAATACAAATGGCTCATACTTACTGTATCTACGCTTATTATTAATATCAACAATTCTATACTGTCTGTGCACCTTGGTGCCCGTATTTGGTGTTGGATCAAACCAGTCACATTTGAAAAGTACAGTCCGCTTAATTGGTAGCCCTGGATACTCCAATCGCAACACCTCGACCAACTGTCCATAGTAGTCACTTTCTTCAGAACTGTAATTACTCCCTTTTATACATACACCAAAATTCATTGAGTTACTACTTGAATTTCCATTGATTGTGTTGAATTTACATCCATTAACACAATACCCATTAAAAGTGGTGACACTTCTGAGTGGTCCCTTTGCCACATCTTGTATAAGCTAATTTTGTACATTGTTTGGCGATTCATGGGCATACTTGTAAAACCATTTGACAAAGTCTCTCTCTAGTTTTTCATCAACAGCTGCATCTGTGATATTTGGTTGTGTCGACTTTACTCGCTCCACATAAATGCTATACATATAAAGAAACAAGTAATGTTTAACAATAATGTACAATATAAGAGGTATTAGACTATTAGTATAACTACCAATACTTACTCAATATATGTTTTCACCTCTGGACAATTTAATAGAATATATGTTTGAGCGGCTTGGATTTCATCTTCAGTCATATATCTGGATTTTCCTTTTCCGATAGTTCTACCTGTGCATTTGAATATGCTTAATTTACCTGGTATGTCATCATCAGAGACAAATTCATGCAAGTTGCGTGGAACCTTTCGATGTCTGGTCATTACATGTGCTTCAAAGTAGTGAGCAGAAAATGCACTTGCTTCTTTTACCAAGTAGCATTGCATATTGAACCTTCAACCCTTGCTTTATTTTTAACATTGTTCTTTTAACTTTCTCAAGTACCTAGAGTGTGGAAACAAAAATTATATATGTACACTAAGTAATTCATCATGGTAAGGAGTGCGAGTAAATAATTAGTACGTGTACCTCTCAAATGGGTACATCCACCGATATTGTACTGGTCCTGCAATTAATGCCTCATATGCAAGGTGTACTGGTAAATATTCCATTGAATCAAACAGACTTGGAGGAAAAACTCGTTTAAGCTTACAAAGGATCACAGGAATTTGTTCATGTAACCGTTGCATGTCCCCATTAGTAAGTGTAGTTGAGGTGAGTTCTCTAAAGAAATTGCTAAGCTCTGTTATTGGTTGCCAAACATTATTTGGTAAGAACTCTCTGAGAGCTATAGGAAGAATTCGTTGCATGAAAACATGACAGTCGTGGCTTTTCATACCAAAAAGTCTAAGCTTCCGACTATCAACACATCTCCCTAGATTGGAAACAAATCCGTCAGGGAATTTGAGTGTTTTAAGCCAATCACACAGTATAACCTTCGATTGCTTATCCAAACAATAACATGCTTTTGGATATTTCCCGCTAATTGGATCTTTCTTCAATTCTGGTCTCCTGCATATTTCATTTAAATCTTCCCTTGATTTTATATTGTCTTTTGTCTTCCCCTCCACATTCATAACTGTATTAAAAATATTTTCAAATACATTCTTTTCAATGTGCATGACATCAAGATTGTGGCGAATCATATTTGAAGACCAATATGGCAAATCCCATAATATGCTCCGCTTACGCCAACCACTTATCTTTGAAAGCCGACAATTTATTTCATGACTGTCAATGTCTATAACCCGCCTCAACCCAATTTGCTCAATTTCTTTTAGCAAGTATTCCCCAGTTCTAATTGGCGGTGGTGACTTCGATACACATTTGTTTTTAATAAAAGATGTCTTGTTTCGACGGAAAGGGTGGTCGTCAGGCAAGAACTTCCGATGACTGTCAAACCATGTTTGTTTACCCCCCCTTCGTAATGTAAATGCATCTGTGTTTTCCATACAGTAGGGACATGCAGTGCGTCCTGCAGTGCTCCACCCTGAGAACATTGAATAAGCAGGGAAGTCACTTATAGTCCAAATTAATGCAGCACGCATAGTAAAATTGTTCTGTTGGAAAGCATCGTAAGTATTAACACCAGTTGCCCAAAGTTCTTTCAATTCTTGCACTAATGGCTGCATGTACACATCAAGCTTCTCTTTCGGATTCTTGGGACCAGGTATTATAATTGTCAGGAACATGTACTTATCTTTCATACACATACCTGGTGGCAAATTGTATGGAGTTAGTATTACTGGCCATGAAGAATACTGTTGCTCAGATTGACCGAATGGTTGAAATCCATCAGTGCAAAGGCCAAGTCTGACATTTCGGGCCTCCAGTGCGAAGGTTGGATGAGTTTGGTTGAAATGCTTCCAAGCAGGAGCATCTGAACAGTGGCGCATCACCCCATTCTCAGTTGCATGGTCATTGTGCCAAGTCATATACTTAGCTGTAACACATGACGCATAAAGTCTTTGCAAACGTGGTGTAATGGGGAAGTAATACATCTTTTTGTATGGTATTTGACTCTTCCCTTTCACCAAGTTGTGCTTCAGGCGTTTGAACCTTTCATGGTCACAAAATTTGCATCGTGTAAGTTCTTTATCATTTTCCCAATAAATCATACAACCATTCGCACAACAGTGTATCTTTTGTACAGGAAGCCCCAATCCTCGGACTAGTCTCTTTGTTGAGTAAAAGCTGTCCGTCATGACATTGTCACTCAGTAACATCTCCTTCATGAGTTCACAAATCTGATCAAAACACCGTTCTGAGAAATGATGTTCCGCCTTCAGATTTAGTAAATGTGAAACAGCTGATAACTGGGAGTGAGTTTCATAGCCAGGCCATAGTTCTTGCTTAGATGCATTTAACATATCATACAGTTTCTGTGCAGCCGAGTTTGGCATCTCATATGTATCATTATGCATTACATGACAGCTTGTTGCATCCATGACCATGTCCTCAAAACGATTGAAATTTGGGTGATTAACACTGTCAGAACCATAAGACATGTCTAAATCTGTATCACCATATCCGTCATGCACTTCAGTTTCACTGTGCAAATACCAAACAAGGTAATTTTGAACAAAACCATGCTTCATTAAATGATATTTAACTGTATTTTCATCTTGAAAGCTACGGTTTTGGCACTTAAATCGATTACAAGGACAGCGGATCTGATCACCATTTAAATATTTTGTGCAGGTCTTAGCTTTCTCTATAAATTCATTGATACCCTCTAAATATCTGGGATTCAGTAAACCGTCTATGAGACGAGCATACATCCAACTTCTTTCAGCAGTCATATTAACTACAATAAATATGCTGATATGAAAACAAATAACTTATAAACCCTATCTTCGAACAGAGCCTGAAAACCAACAATTAAATTGTGCATTATATCTAAATGATAATCTGATAACTACATTCATTTTGGAACAAAATATAAACATAAATTTGAACTTGCCTGATATCAATGGCAGTATCTTCTACTGAAGGGGGAGGTGGCGGGGCAGTATAACCAGGTTGGTTAGGCTGTTAATGAGAAATTATAGCAATCAGTATATGTATTCAGCCATCATCCATATAAAAAATGCATCATGTTTGGAATATCTACCTATCCAAGCACACTTAGTATAAATTCAAACACATGCACCAAAAAAATTTCACAATGCAATTAGATTTCAATTCTATAGTAACTTTGAAAACTAAAAATGGGACATTCCATGTGAATATTGAACATCAATTCAAATCCAATAAATATCAAGAAAATTTTCTCTTTTTTTACACGACTTTGAGGCCGAATTTATTTATAAATTTGCTGGAAATTGCACCTACTAGTGCACTTGCCAGTGCACCTGCTGGTGCACTTTAAATGTGCACCTTTTGGTGCACTTGAAATGTGCACCTGCTGCTCGTGCACATTGGCAGTGGACCTGCTGGTGCACTTGTCCAAGTGCACCAGCAGGTGCACTGCCAATGTGCACCTGCTGGTGTATTTACTTGTGCATTTGCTGGTGCACTTGGCCAAGTGCACCAGCAGGTGCACTTTGAAGTGCACCAGCAGGTGCACTTTGAAGTGCACCTGCTGGTGTATTTACTTGTGCACCTGCTGGTGCACTTGGCCGAGTGCACCAGCAGGTGCACACTTTAAATTGCACCTGCTGGTGCACAAGTGCACCAGCATGTGCACTTTAAATGTGCACCTGCTGGTGCACTTGAAATGTGCACCTGCTGGTGCACCAGCAGGTGCAATGCCAAGTGCACCTGCTGGTGCACTTGAAATGTGCACCTGCTGGTGCACTTCAAATGTGCACCTGCTGGTTTAAAGTGCACCAGCAGGTGCACACATTGGCAGTGCACCTGCTGGTGCACTTGACAAGTGCACCAGCAGGTGCACAAGTGCACCAGCATGTGCACTTTAAATGTGCACCTGCTGATGCACTTGAAATGTGCACCTGCTGGTGCACTTGAAATGTGCACCTGCTGGTGCACTTGGCAAGTGCACCAGCAGGTGCACAAGTGCACCAGCATGTGCACTTGAAATGTGCACCTGCTGGTGCACTTGAAATGTGCACCTGCTGGTACACTTGAAATGTGCATCTACTGGTGCACTTGGCAAGTGCACCAGCAGGTGCACAAGTGCACCAGCATGTGCACTTTAAATGTGCACCTGTTGGTGCACTTGAAATGTGTACCTGCTGGTTCACTTGGCAAGTGCACCAGCAGGTGCAATGCCAAGTACACCTGCTGGTGCACTTGAAATGTGCACCTGATGGTGCACTTGAAACCAGCAGGTGCACACATTAAAGTGCACCAGCAGGTGCACATATTGGCAGTGCACCTGCTGGTGCACTTGGCAAGTGCACCAGCAGGTGCACAAGTGCACCAGCATGTGCACTTGAAATGTGCACCTGCTGGTGCACTTGAAACCAGCAGGTGCACACATTAAAGTGCACCAGCAGGTGCACACATTGGCAGTGCACCTGCTGGTGCACTTGTCCAAGTGCACCAGCATGTGCACCTGCTGGTGCACTTGAAATGTGCACCTGCTGGTGCACTTGAAATGTGCACCTGCTGGTGCACCAGCAGGTGCACACATTAAAGTGCACCAGCAGGTGCACACATTGGCAGTGCACCTGCTGGTGCACTTGTCCAAGTGCACTTTGAAGTGCACCTGCTGGTGCACTTGGCAAGTGCACCAGCAGGTGCACAGGTGCACCAGCATGTGCACTTTAAATGTGCACCTGCTGGTGCACTTTAATGTGTGCACCTGCTGGTGCTGTAAAACTTTTTCCTGTAATTCTCAGGACATTTATCTTCTGAAAATGGTACAAGCTTTAAATTCAAAATTATAATACAAATCATACAAAATTGCTAATTCATACTTGGAAAAAATTTCTATTGACATGGAAAATATGAATGTCTAACTACTCTTCACGGTCACAGTTCATGATAAACAAAAAGTTATCCATCTTTTAAGTTTTGGTGCTACCTAGAGTCCCTTCTTTTCCTCTTGAAAATTGAAGGGAACGAACTTATGTGAATCATTTCTACACAGAATTGAAGCAGAATTTAGCGAATCTTTTTATCCTTGTTACTTCTGCATCCTTCAATTTAAAATCTTTACATTATAATTAGAAAAACCACATTTGAACCACCTTTACTAGCAAAACCTAAATTGAAAGTTCTCCTGCTAAACCAGGTTGCTTAGTAGAATTGTTGCCGAATAATCAGGTATAATGTAGAGATATAGAAGGAGCCCTAAAAACACAAAACTAACCGGTTTTACGGAATTAAATACTCATTCACATTAGTCAATTGGTTCTACCGGTCTACCCACAGGAAAATTATCCTCCTTGCAAGCCCTTGTTCATTCCCACATAAAATTTTCAAAATATGGCAACCATTGTTATAAGCAAGAAATGGTAATATTTCAGAAATAATTTTAGGAACAAAAAAAAATTGCTAAATAGATTGGGAGAAAAGGCTAGAGATGGACCTGATGAACCGGCTGGAGTAGAGGACGTGACCTGATCAGGACCAGCGAATCAGAGAGAGGCGAGCTGCAGAAACATGTGCAGCTCGGGATCTGCAGCAGATCAGCAGAACATGAAGCGGGCCGCAGAATGAACCAACGGCGTCTGTCAAACCTATGTTTCTTGATTAACGTTCCTTGAGCTCCGTCTGTCGTGGACGGTGACCGGCGAGAGGAGGTGGTGCCTCTGGCGGGAGGCGAGCAGCAGCCTGATGGAGTATGGAGGCGATGGCGGTGTGGAAGTCAGTGAGAGAATAGGAATGGCTGAATGGTTCATCAATAAGCAAACACACGATTTAGGATTTCACTCGTAGATTGTATATTTGGCTCCACAATTCACTAACGGAAAGCTTAGTCCGTTAGTGAAAAAACGAAATAAATAATAAATTCACTATTTTACCCACGGACTTCTAACGGGAAAAGATCCGTTAGTACTTTTCTAACGGATCACTGACAGATATTTTCATCTGTTAGTGGAGAATATGATTCAAATAGTCTGTAGGTGAATCCATTAGTGTCACTAACGGACTTCAATCCGTTGGTGAAGTCCGTTAGTGATCTCCTCCATTTTTGTAGTGCACGCGCTTTGAGAGAAATTAAATGGCCGTCTAACATGAATAACGGGAACTGACATCACCGTACATACGGAGCTGAACGACAGAGACAGACGTCCCTATAGCAGAAAGACCTTTAGGCCAGCAGAAGAAAAGGAAGGAGCATCCTCCCCTCAGACTAAATTTATCCAACCATTAAAAATTCTATTTTCTGGATTTCAGAACATCAATATGGAATTTATTTTTTATAATAATAATAATAATAAATTTATTTATTTATTTTTAAAATTAAATTGATATAAATAAATTAGTTTAGATTAATTTATTAAATACTTAAATTAAAATCATAACTTATTAACTATTTAAATTCATAAAAATTTAGAACTACACAAACATTAATATGTATGAACAACTTATATTCTTTTCATAAATTATTGAGAATATTGTTAATTTGTATTTAAGATTTACTATTTTTATAAATTCATGTATTTAATAATTTATAATTTTAATTTAAATATTTAATAAGTTAATCATAATTAATATAAAAATGTAAGCATATATTTAACTCATTGCTTTTCCTTTAACGCGAGAAGTCTTAGTCCTCAAAACCCTAAGCATCATCACAACTATAAGAATCATTAGCTCATGGATTATCAACCTATCATCTGTAATGGCAGGCCACTTTTGCAAGAGTATGAGCCACGTAAACAAATTTAACTATAAATATTGGCACAGAGGATTTCTTCCATTCTCACCCCATGTTACAGCATTTAATTACAAAAGAAAATCCATGTATTATTAACCCTTGAAATTATAATTTATTTACATTTTTAAATTTATAAAAAACATAATAATTAAATATAAATTAATTATATTATCAATAATTTATTAAAAAAATAAAAATCAATCATATATAGCGATTAAATACATTTTAAATTTTAATGATAGGATACTAAATTTTCATAAAATAATAAAATTATTCTTGATTAATTTTTTAAATTTTTTAAAATTCAGAGTAAATTTATGATACAGTTAACCATATGGGTGATCAGTTTTAATTTTTTTCTAAACACATCATTGAAAATGTGGTGAAATTATATTTAGTTGTTATTATTTTTATAATATATTAAATGTAAATACTCAATAAATTAAAACAAGTATATTAATGCAAATATATATATTAAACCAAAGTTTTGTTTGTTTTCGACTGTATAAATCTCAGGCATCAGTCATCACCATAGAAAATTACGTATAACTTTTAATGTGGTCATGCGAACCCACGGCTCAGTGGAGAATTCTGATGAAGTTGAGATGCAGAGAGTAGTGGGATTTGATATCTGGATAAATGATTTAATTCAGTGAAAAAATTAAAGAATTGAGATTGGTTCAAAGAAAAATAAATACTAATGATAAATAAGAATAATGGCGCTGGGTGTTATGTGGCTGTTATGTTTGTGGAGGTTAAGGTTTCTAGAAATGCAAGGTAGTAGTTTCAGTGAAGTAAGAGAAGTGCCATGTTCGAATTTGATATAGATATATATACCCTTTGGTTGTACCGAACATCCTTACAACATGTCCCATCGGATTAGATAAAAGTATTTTTAGCAGAATTTTCAGATAGTTCATTAACGGTGGACAATTGGCTAATAAATGTTGAGCCGACTAGCCTATGCTTGTTGTTCATGTCACATTAATCATGTTCATCACACACACATTTATGACATCGGAAATACACGAGAGAGAAGGTTGGATTCTTAGGATGTCGACATCCGATCAAGATTTATTTAGGTCGTGTTCGATCTGCCCGATCTGAATCATAAGAGAGCCTTTTATTTTGAGACTAAAAGATTTATATATGTATTTTAATTTGAACGTTTGTTTGTATTTTATATGTTATCAAATGTGTTTTCGCTTATCTGAGAGTTATTTATGACATTTGAAGAGAGAAATCCAATTCATTGATTCGGCACCAGCCATTTACTCGGTTGTCATTTGCAGATTTGGAATGAGCGCCATAAGTGCATGTAACTATTCCAGTGCGTATTTATCACTTTCATCGTTTGGAGTTTCAAGGGGGCGCCTTAAATGCTCATCGTGCTTTATTTTTGGTATAAATTCATTTATTGCTCATTTTTCTCATTTTACCATTTCTCTAGTATTCTTCGTGTTTTAGAGTTGTTGTCCCCTGTTGTTCTTTCTTGTCAAGTTCTTGAGTCTAAGGTACGTAATTATGCTTTTCCATGGCTCCTTTACCATTTTCCCATATCGACAAAACGGTATCATGGGTTACCCAACCTCTCTTTTCCAATACATTCCCTGAGTTTCTTTTTGCAGAAACTCACTATATTAGTACTTCTAATTGGAATGAGCACATTGCTCCCTTCTCCCCCGATCTAGTTGACGCTTAGGCAGAGAGGAGGTTTGTCTTATTTTTCAAATAATTTGATTATAGGCTTTTCTTTCCTCTTTCAAAATTCTTTCAATCTATTTTTAAGTTTTATAAAGTCTCTCCTGTGCTGACTCCCAACTTCATCTTGTTCATAAGTGCGTGCTTGAGGAGGGTGATTGGTTTGGTTTGATCATATTCATTTGCTATAAAGATTCCATAAAGCACTGGATTGAGTATTTCATCATCCTAGGTGCTGAGAAAAACTTTGATTGGAACTTGGACTTAGAATGACAGATTATTAATTCTTTTTGCAATGCTTTTCCCTTTCTTTCCGATTGGGAACCACCATTCCCTTACAAATTGATGTCTTTAAATGTTGGTATAGGACTTAGGGAAGACTGTTATCTACCCATACCATCCAGTTATCTAAATTTTGCCTTGTTTATTTAGATCTTGCATTTTAATTTAACTTTTTATCTCTATTATGTTTATTTCAGTTTATGATAGATAAGGTTTCTACACCCAGAATAATAGGGATGTTGTTTGTGACGCAGTAAAAGCGTTTAAAATATGAAAGACCATGGATGTGGTGGTCGAGATGCTAGAAAACAAGCCTGAATTGACCAGGATTTTGCATCCTTCAAGCTCAGCAGGGGGTAACCTGAAGCTGGCCATAATTGAGGCCGACTATACTGAGGCCATCCTTCCCCTGTCGTTGACGTTTAGAACCAAGGGGACATGCCTCGACTATACTGACGCCATCCTTCCCCCTGTGGACAACATGAGAGTTCCTATCATGAGGACAGAGTCGCGATCATTCTTCTCTTGCTAGTGAAGTCACCAAGAGCTTAAAAAGGAAAAACTCTTAGTCACCAAGAGCTTAAGGCTCATAAAGAAGTCTTAACTAGTTTATCTGAAGAAGGAAAGCACATTTGCACCTTTTGGAAAAAAATATAAAATTAAAGTATACCTACTGTAATAATTTCTACATTATTTAAAATAACAAAATTTTCACACTAAATTAAATTGTCATAATCATATCACATTTAACATTCAACTATAACAATACTTTAAATATTAAAGTCAATAATTTTATTTTATTTTATATAAAAATTTATCTCTATAACATGGCAGTGTATGATGCATGGAGCATGCTAGAATCGTGTCATTTCTCAAATCAAATAGGAAGTTTAGTTCCACTCACCTGTAGCCACTGCTTGGCTAACTCTGGGCTACCTCTAACTCTGCAATAGCTACGATTGCTAAACACCTCGGTTCCTCGGGTCCAATCCTACAATGGAGGACGCAAATGAGGCACCACACATACTCTATGCAACTGATAAAACAATTCCCAAAAACCCCTCTAGAACACCTCAAAACATGCATGCAAAACAAGCAAAGGAAGGCTGGACAGGGCACCTTCGGCAGCACCTTCGGCGGCCGAATGTCTCCTCCAGAGACGAAAGTCAGGCATGTTCGGCGGCCTAACTTGGACTTTCGGCGGCCGAACCTGAGTTCATCCAGAACTCAGTTTCGTGCACAAGGACGCCTGCCAGTCCCTCCAGCACCTGCTCAGCCCTCAATACATGCAGTTAACCTCTCTAAAACATGCATAAACACTTCAACAAGCAGAAAGGAGCGTCAAACTACTTAAACCCAACAAAAACAATACACATAACATGCTTACACCATTCAACCATCAAAACTACACCTAACCATGTATAACCCATGAAACTACTAAAACACCCTATATAAGCAACTCTACCCTTATCCTCTGTAAAACACTGTTAAAACCAATAAAACAAGAAGAGGAACAACTCTCTTACCTCCTGAAACTAGAAGAGGAACAACTTGAACTCAGCAAATCCCCTTCACAAGCTTCAAACCACCAAAACCTCTCTTTTCTCTCCAAACCTTTCAAACCACTTAGACACAACCAACCCTCTGCATAAGCTGATAAAAGCTTGCAGATGAGTCATGGGAGACGTGGCCTAACCTCTGGCAATGATCTGGAGCCAACACCTGTCCAAAGCACTGGCTGAGGAGTGCACAATAGCTGGCTGACCAGCTCAGCTTCGGCTGCCGAATCGCATGCAAAACCATGCAACATTCGGGGGCCGAACTTGAACTTCGGGGGCCGAACATTGGGCACTTTCGGCGGCCGAACTTACCTTCGGCGGCCGAACCTGGCCTTTGTCCCCAAAGCCTTTTCTTTTCAAAACTCAATCCTATTCTATGCCAAACCTTACAAAGTCTTAAAAACATTTAGCAACTCTTTCTAATACCTTACTAGAAGTCTCTGACATCCCCGAATTCCACCGGACGGTAGGAATTCCGATGTCTGACTTAGCCGGGTATTACATTCTTCCCCCCTTTAAAAACATTCGTCCTCGAATGTTTACAATAACAATAACATAGATGCAAATAAGCAAGTACGGAAAGCCTACCACCTTTTTCTACGAAGAGACACAGATACCCCTGGAGTAAAATTCCCGGGTTGGCTATACGTTCTGACTCTGCTGACCCTTAACTGCTTAATCTGTGTCCACACTCTACCTGGATTACTGATCACTCCTGTCTGTACATAGTCCACTTGACTCTCTTTGCTACCTACTGACTTCCCTTTCTCTTTACCTTTTCTCAGTTCTATGCACACTACTCTGGTTACACTCACCTTTGCTTCTCTGTACTCACCCGATCAGTGGAGCAACAGCTCTCAGGAAAGGCTAGATGACGTGATTATAGCTTTCTCTATGGTGACACATCACGAGTCACACAGACATGCCCCGAAACCGAACTCAGATTACAGAACTTGGCCTCTATGCCGTGTTCTCTTATCTACACCACTTAGTAGATAAGGGGCATGCTTCTCTATTCTAGTCGACACTTTTGCTGCGTCACTCTAATCCTTGCCCGCCTTTCTTCTTCGTTTCTATCCTAACCTGTTCTCTTTTGATCCTTTGACCTACACTGGACTAGCGCTTTAGCTCTTTAGCTCTTTAGCTCGTCTCTCTAGGATAAACTGATAAGCGACTTTTCCCTGAGGGTAGCTAACATCTCATCTGCCTTTCCCAGTAAATCGCTGAGCAGTGTTACCCCTTACCTCAGGTTTATTCATCTATTACACTGACTTTTCTCTCTTATTCGCAACATCTAGTTCCCACCCACCTCTTAGATCTATCGTGGAGGCTAATCAGTTCCAACTAGCGGTCTCCACCGAGCTGCGTGGGAACACCTATCCTTGGTAGTGACCTTGTGCAACTGTTCACAGTTGTGCCAACATCTCAAGGTTTCATCCTTCGGTTCTCACAATGATACTGGAACATTCCAGGGTGTATGGTACTAAGTCGGATAGAATCCTTTACTACCAAGTGCACACTGCTTTACGATCTCTCTCACTCCTGCAATTATGTTTCTTTCTAACTCTTACAACTTTGTCAATTCTTACATGCTACAGGTACCATTTCACAGGAAGAGATGAAGATAAGTCTAGTCTTCATCCTCACTTGACTTCCCGACTCTATTGGTAATCCTGCTAACGTGGCTGGAATATATCACTCTCTTTCTCTTTTTCTGTCTATAAGTACTGAGGCTGGTTCCCTGACCTGACTGTTATGCGTTCACACAAGAGCAAGAAAACCCCTGACTACCTTCCCAATGAAGTCACGAGCCTGTAGGGCTGATATCATACCTCTGGGAATACTATACTGTCCCCTCCTAAGGACTGCCTCTGATCCATCTTACCTTCTATACTTTCTTACCTTGTCTCTATAGACACAGGTAATACTATGAGTAGCTAGCCAATCCGCCCTAGAATGACATCACACAGTCAACTCTAGAACCATAAGGTCAGCTGGATCGCATCTACTCATAACGAACTATGAACTGCACTGACTGACTGACTCTGCCACAGATGGATCACACTCGGGTCTACCAACCCAAAGAGAGCACTCTAAGCCCAGAAGTTATCAAACCCCCCTCTATCAACGGCTCTCAAAACAATAGGGAAAGAAACATCAGGGTCCACGATAACCTACACATCTGAACACCCTCAAGTGCACGTATCTGACGTCACCGTGTTCGATGTGTTAGCCTCCTACTGAGTCAGGATAAAGATCCAAGCTAAAGCTCTTTCCTTGGGAACCGACCAAAGAAAAGGAGAACTCTCTCCTCCTGCCTCAACCACTGTCCTGTGACATGGCTAGAGCTACAGGCTGAGTTACACTACTAGCAGTCATCTGCTGGGACTGTGCTAATCAGGGCCGCAGTAGGATACTCACATAAAATGAGTCCTTCCTGCTCGCATCTATGCATGCCGTAGTCCCATATCAACAGACTACTTTTGTGTACACTCCACGCCTCACGTATCCAGAACTATCTGAACTAAAGCTCAATCGCCATCTAATCCCAGACTAACTGAAATCTCTATCTGACCTTTCTTACTTTACGTTATTCTACTATGTTCTTTCTCTGCTTGGTTCTACCTCATTTACTCTTCTTTTTGCTTACTTTTCTCTTACTTACTTTTCTTCTTGTTTTTTTTTTTTTTTTTTTTTTTACTCTTCACTGTCTTACGCTATTCTCTGTCTTATGTCAAGTATACTTGAGGTCTCTATTCCGGGATGAGAGATCACTCTCTCTCTAGCTGGATTGATAAAATCCACGGCTATAGCTCTCAAGCTCTTTCCTGGCTCACTAACCTTGAACTCTTTATCTCTGACCATCTAACTCTATTACACTTTCCTATTTTCACATCAACTGATCTTCTACTAGTGTCCAGAAAACCATACACACAGCAGAACACTCAAAAGTGAGCTTACCTGGCACCACTGTGTTCGGTGTGTCTGTCTCTGGCTGAACCTGGGTGAACATCCGAGCCGGAACTAACGGACTTCCACTTAAGGAACCTCCTGAAGAAGGGACTACTCCCCTTTCGCTATCTCTGGTTGGAGCTTCTGGTGGAATGATATGGTCTGAGGATGTCTGTGGGAATTGTACTGACACGATTATAGTGGGACACTCTCGTGCCATGTGCCCCTCCTGTCCGCACCTGAAACATGCTGTTGTCCCAGCCCGACAGACTCCTTTGTGCCTCCTACCACACGTCGCACATCTAGAACTATCCCAACCAGAACTCGAACCCTCGCAAAAACCCATGCCACACTTTACCCTATTCCAGAACTCTCTTTTCTTTGACCCTTTCAGGCCTCTCACTTTCTTTTTATTCTTTGCAGCAGCCTCACCCAAAGGAAAACAGTCACTATTCTCTGGGTCATTTTCTACACTCATGTTTTCTGTCTGCCCTGGCTGCTCACATTCACTCTCTTTATGTTCCTTTAAGCTATCTGGACAAGCCCATCCTACAAACTCTGTAGTAAACTGCTCCCAGGATAAGCTTTCTACCCTCGGGTCCACATACTGGGTGAACCATTCCCTTGCCTGCGCACAATTCAATGTGCTCCCTGCCATCTGAATGGCTCTACTCTCACTGGCTCCCAACTCATCAGTTATCATCTTGACCAATCTAAGATACTCAACAGGGTCATCACCAGTCTCAAATTTGGGAACATCCAACCTCAAATAAGCTGTCATCTGCACCATACTGTCCCCAGGTGAACTCGGCTTGGGTGTTTGGACAATTGGGGCTACTGGTTCTACTGGTGGTGGAGGAGGTGTAACATGCCCCGAGTTAGGGGTTACTGACCCTGGGTAACCAAAGACGGGTGGGAACATGGGATACTGTAGATATGACGGGTAAAAGGAAGGATAGGGCATAAAGGTGGGATATGGGTTATACCTAGGAAACTCTGATGTACCTCTCATCGGGTACTCTGCCCCCCACTGGTAGGGTGGATACTGAGGTGGAACAAACCTCGAGGCCTGAGTGCCTCCTTGGGACTCACCCATATCTCCTCCCAACCTACTCCTGCCAAAGCTACCATCTCTACTCTGCTCATCCTCCTCTATTCCTCTCATACACCCTGACATACCACTCTGAACGACTCCCCTTCTACTCTCATCAACAGACCTTCTAGGGTCCCTTGATGTACCTTCTCTGCTTATACTATCTGATGTTGCCCTTGGCAGAACGGGGAGATGAGCATCCATGTCCTCATCCTCCAGCGGAGCTCCTGTCAATCTAACAGATCGACGAGTTCCTCTCATCCTGCCTCTGAAAAGCACAACATCACACACATATATCAGTAAATGATCCATGTGAGAATACATGAATCCACAACACATATAAAGAACATATCATTAAACATGCAACTCATCATGGCATTTCACATCAGCATGCAAGACAGGACTCCACATCCTATCCTAGTGGACATGAGTTTAACTTATTGTGCTTTCCTTCCTATACAAAACAACACCTCTTTCCGCTGTGGGATATCTCAACACACCGTACTCTTGAGGCCCTATGCTCTGATACCAATCTGTAACGACCCGGAAACCGGTACCCCTCAGTAACGGTCTGAACCATCACTGGCACTAGCATCTAGATCGGCTTAAGGCCGCCGAGACCCGTAGCAAGCCGACTATACTCTCTGTGTACCTGATAAATCCCAGACATGAGACAAATAGACTCAACAATCCTGTAAAACTCTGTAGGCTTAATTGCTGCTACTCAGATATGTCAATCTGAAATGGCCCTCAGGGCCTATACCAGGGACTACTATCTGCTGTGGGTCATGGGAATGAAACCCTTTTAATCTGTAACACATTCCACTGGTATCTCAGCGAAGCCATACATTAAGCCTAACTCACACATTTCTCATCAAGAAACGTAAAACAGGATTCATGTACAGGGGATTAAGCATACATCATGCAACAGCAAAAACACTAGGGAAAGCACAAGTCTAACCGTATATGACAGTACAGATCTATACAGTACATGACAGTTAATCTTTTAATTACAAATTACATCATGTCCACTATACTATTACAGCATACATTCACGCACAACTTTCCTCTGTACTCTTGCTGACTTTGATTTCCCATAGCTATCTCAGGACCTGCAAAACTGGGGTTAAGGGAGTGGGATGAGCTCTAGAGCCCAGTGAGGAGGAACAGTAAAACAGTTCATTCATTACATGCTTTCATAAAATGCATCACATCACAAACATATCATCTCAAGGATGAACTTGTCACCAATAGCCCTCAACTACATGTGATACTCTGACCAACTGTGCCAGGGAGACGATGTCATCACCTGGTCTTCTCTTAACTCTGCTCTGTGCTCTCACTATAGTACCAGGAGCGACCTGGCCTATCCAGGGGCGACCTGGTATGGCTATCTCATGCCATAACTCTGTATCTGCTCTCTGTCATGGGCTAAGGATCATCCAACATTCATCCACAGGAATAACATCTTATGCAATGCATCATATTCGTGAATTCTAATGCAACACAACCTAAGATATAACATGGCAGTGTATGATGCATGGAGCATGCTAGAATCGTGTCATTTCTCAAATCAAATAGGAAGTTTAGTTCCACTCACCTGTAGCCACTGCTTGGCTAACTCTGGACTACCTCTAACTCTGCAATAGCTACGATTGCTAAACACCTCGGTTTCTCGGGTCCAATCCTACAATGGAGGACGCAAATGAGGCACCACACATACTCTATGCAACTGATAAAATAATTCCTAAAAACCCCTCTAGAACACCTCAAAACATGCATGCAAAACAAGCAAAGGAAGGCTGGACAGGGCACCTTCGGCAGCACCTTCGGCGGCCGAATGTCTCCTCCAGAGACGAAAGTCAGGCATGTTCGGCGGCCTAACTTGGACTTTCGGCGGCCGAACCTGAGTTCATCCAGAACTCAGTTTCGTGCACAAGGACGCCTGCCAGTCCCTCCAGCACCTGCTCAGCCCTCAATACATGCAGTTAACCTCTCTAAAACATGCATAAACACTTCAACAAGCAGAAAGGAGCGTCAAACTACTTAAACCCAACAAAAATAATACACATAACATGCTTACACCATTCAACCATCAAAACTACACCTAACCATGTATAACCCATGAAACTACTAAAACACCCTATATAAGCAACTCTACCCTTATCCTCTGTAAAACACTGTTAAAACCAATAAAACAAGAAGAGGAACAACTCTCTTACCTCCTGAAACTAGAAGAGGAACAACTTGAACTCAGCAAATCCCCTTCACAAGCTTCAAACCACCAAAACCTCTCTTTTCTCTCCAAACCTTTCAAACCACTTAGACACAACCAACCCTCTGCATAAGCTGATAAAAGCTTGCAGATGAGTCATGGGAGACGTGGCCTAACCTCTGGCAATGATCTGGAGCCAACACCTATCCAAAGCACTGGCTGAGGAGTGCACAATAGCTGGCTGACCAGCTCAGCTTCGGCTGCCGAATCGCATGCAAAACCATGCAACATTCGGGGGCCGAACTTGAACTTCGGGGGCCGAACATTGGGCACTTTCGGCGGCCGAACTTACCTTCGGCGGCCGAACCTGGCCTTTGTCCCCAAAGCCTTTTCTTTTCAAAACTCAATCCTATTCTATGCCAAACCTTACAAAGTCTTAAAAACATTTAGCAACTCTTTCTAATACCTTACTAGAAGTCTCTGACATCCCCGAATTCCACCGGACGGTAGGAATTCCGATGTCTGACTTAGCCGGGTATTACATTCTAACCCCTACTTCTTGCATTCAAATGAAAATTCTGCCTTAGTTCTTGATCAAATTATCGCTCATGGGCAAGAGCAATGCGGATGGTTCTCGCATCCAAGAACAAGATCAAATTTATCGATGGAACTTTACCTCCTCCTACTAAGACAATATACTCTATACGGAAACGATGCAATACAACTTTAGTACCATGGATCACCAAATCTTTATCTCATTTGATTGTACAAAGTGTTCTCTAGATTGATAAATCTATAGACGTGTGGAATGATATGAAAGATAGATTCTCACAAGGAGACATTACTTATATTTCTGACCTTCATGAAGAAATTTATTGTTTGTATTTCTGACCTTTAAGAAGAAATTTATAGTTTTAGAAAGGTGAACTTTCAATTGCTAAGTATTTCACAAATCTAAAGATTCATGGGAATGAATTAGTCAATTTCAGGTCCTATTCATTCTATTCTTGTGCTACACCAAGTGTTATTACAACGGCTTAGAACTATACGAAGAGTGATTATGTAATCAGATTTTTAAAAGGGCTGAATGAATAATTTGACAATGTCAAGTCTCAGATCATGAAGATAGAACCTTTACCAACTATAAACAAAGTATTTTCTTTAGTTTTGCAACAAGAAAGACAATTAATGAGTGGCATAAATGTTGAATTTGAAGGCACTCATTAGCAAGACTTCTAAGTCTGATGTTGTTCACAATAGTTTTGGCAATTCTCACAACAAAAGATATGATGTCAATGCTGGACATAATAATTCATATGGAAAAGGAGGCTTCAATCCAACCTATGGAAGAGGAGGTCCTATCAAGATTTGCACTTACTGTGGTAAGCAAAGTCATATTGTTGACACCTGTTATAAGAAACATGATTTTCCACCAAGATTCAAATTCAAGAATCCCAATTGCTCACCAAATTATATGTTTACTGAAGATCTTTCTATTGATAAAGTGCAAGAAGGCAATAATGAAACTGCTCATATAAGTTTCACTCAAGATCAATACCAGAAATTGTTATCTCTTATTTAAGACAATTCTTTAACAGCTTCTATTCCTGCAAATTCAACTAGTTAAGCTATGGCAGTTCTCTCTTCTTCTCCTAATTCCAATGCTCTTCTTGAAACCTCAAAAGGAAATCATATGGTTCTCATTACTCAAGCATCACATTTATGGATCTTGGATACGGGAGCTATTGCTCACATTTGCTTTTGTCTGTTGTATTTTTCATTATAAACAAATTAAACCTGTGTCTATCAAATTGCCAAATGATTCTCATGTTTTTGCTCATATTTTAGGAACAATTTACTTCTCTCCTTCATTCTACTTGACATGTCCTATATGTTCCTGTTTTCACCTTCAACTTGATATTTGTTACCAAGTTAACCTCCTATCTAAATTGTTGTCTCACATCTAGAAGTTTTATTTGCCTCATACAGGACTTGAATACCTCAAAGATGATTGGTTTAGCTAAAGTAACTGAAGGGTTGTATGTTCTGCAGAAATCTCCAACACTAGCATTTTCCTCAGTTGTGTTATTGACGGTTGTAAATTCTTCTTTTTCTCCAAATAATTTCAAGCATTATATACTTGGGCACCCCTCACAAACCAGACTTGCTGTATTAAACAAGAATTGTCCTCTAGTTACTTGTAATTCCATGCATATGCCTTGTGATGTTTTCCATCTTGCTAAACAAAAGAAATTGTCTTTTTCTTCAAGTACTTGTGTCACTTCTAAAGTTTTTCAATTAGTTCATGTTGACATCTGGGGATCATTGTCTGCACCTTCAATTCATGGCCACAAACACTTTTTGATAGTAGTGGATGACTTCTCAAGACACAGATGGGCCTTTTAAATGAAATCTATGTTAGAAGCCAGACACCTCCTACAAACTTTCATTTGCTTAGTTGAAAATCAATTCCACAGTACTGTCAAAACAATAAGATCTGACAATAGTCCAAAATTCCTCATGAATTTTTTTTTTATTCCAAAGGGATAATCCATCAAACCTCATGTGTTAAAACACCCCAACAGAATGATGTTGTTGAGAGGAAATATCAGCATATCTAGAATATAGTCAGATCCATACTCTTCCAATCTCATTTATCAAAATCATTTTGGTCTTATACTATTGCTCACTCTGTGTATCTAATGAATAAAATCCCACTCCTATTTTGAAAGATAAACTCCCTTTGAAGTTTTTTATAATTTTAAACTTGATTACACTGAATCTTTGGCTCTCTCTACTTTGCCTCAACCTTGGTCAATAAAAGATGCAAATCTATGTAAACTGAATTCCTTTTGCTTCTCACAATACATCTTCAGATAATACAACTCCATAGGTTCAAGATATATCTTATGCAAACTATGTAGAACTTCTTGTTTCTATTGATGCACCATACGTACAGCCTCTTAACTCATCCAAGACTTCTAGCAGAACTAGAAGAACTCCTTCATACTTACAAGATTACCATTGTAATCAAGTCACTGCTACTCATTCTTCACCAAACATCAAGTATCCTCTGTCTTTTGTACTATCATATCATAATCTATCTCCATCTTATACTCATTTATACTTGTCTATTACTACCAATATTGAGCCTAAGACATAGTCTGAAGTTGTTAAGCATGAACAATGGAGGAAGGCTACAGATGCAAAAATGGCTGCCTTAGAGTAAAACAACACATGAACACTAGTTGATCTCCCACAAGGACAGAATCCCATTGGATGTAAGTGGGTGTTTAAAATTAAATATGAAAAAAGTAATCTGATTGATTTTCTTTCATGTTATTTAAACTTATATTTAATTAATTAAAAATATAATTAAATCATGTTTAAAATATAATAACATATTATTAAAATTATAGAGTATTGATTAAACATACACGTTAAATTAAATTTTACACTGCCAATGAAAAGTAGTTTGATTAGTCTTCTTTTATTTTTAAGACATTAAATAACATAAAATGAAAGAAATTCGATAATCTTTTTTTAGTTAATAGGAAAAAAGATTATGTTTTATTCTAATAAATCATAGGAAGTAATGTCAATACACTAATGGTTGATGAACATGGCTCACATACAAAGCCTTATTGCAAGTAATAAACAACACATCAGAAATCTCCTCTCTCTGTGTTCCAGCAATATGTGTTTATGCTCCCCATGTCGATGCAGCTGCAATGCCAAAAAATGAAAATTTTAGATTAATCTCATTCTTTTGAATTAATTAATTAATTTTGTGATTTTAATAATTAATTAATTTAGTCGAAAAATAATTAGATGCATATGGAAAGTGCTCTCCTAACTCTCACACTTAATCTCATTCTTTGAATTAATTGAGTGCAAGTTTAGCCTATTTTGCTAAGAGGACTAAATTAAATGTAATTAATAAGAATTAACGAAAAAAATTCATACTGACCTTGGCGAGAAAGAGTCCAATCATCATCGTCACCAGACACTTGCCAAGCGAAGTAACCAAGGAGTGCTTTATCCTTAACATAAGAAACCTTAGCAGAAACACTCTGTGTATCATCGTAGCCTATCCATGTCGTACCAAAATAACAATAATTCGAAACATAAGTTCCATTATAAAGAGCTGTAATATCATTATCATCAATAAACTCCTCGATTTCTGAATATATTACGGCGTCGGTCAAGGCTGCACCGACGGTGTCTGCAAAGAATCCATTTTCACTAGCATTTGCAAGTTGCCAAGCTCGACCGAAGAAAGGAAACCCTAATACTATTTTATTAGCTTGCAAACCAGCATTAATCCAACTCGTGACCCCATAATCTCCACTAACTGTAGTCCCTGGATTGTATAATGCTGCCGGAGGTCCGGTAACATTTGACCACCCAGGTCCGTAAAAATCATACGCCATTAAGTTGATCCAATCCAAGCTGTTTGATACAGCCTGAATTGGGTAAGGCACTGAGGTTGAGTAGTAATAAGATAAGTAAAGAACTGCTGCAGATAAAAGCAGTGGTGTTCTGCCGGAGTTCTGAGCCTCGGCAGCCACAGCAGCTCTCCACTCATTGAGAAGCAAACCGAAGTTGGTCATCTGGGTGGTGGTGTTGGGGTATTCCCAGTCAAGGTCTAAGCCATGGAAATTATAAGCCCTTGCTAAACTTATCGAAGAGTCGATAAATGTTTTGCGTGAACTTGCTTGACTTGCCATGGAATCAAAGGCAGCAGCAACCTTATCTCCGCCACCTCCACCTATAGATAAAAGGGTCTTGACGGAAGGATTTTTCCGTTGGACGATTTGTGTGAAGGTGAAGAACTGAGCTTGAGATCCAGATGGGATGGTAACTTGGTTGGTTTGGGGATCAAGATCAGCAAATGCGCAAAAAAGATGGGTGAAAAGGTTGGATTCTATTTCAGAAACTTGGAATCCAGATCCATAGTACCAATAAGCTCCTCGAACAGCATTTTGTGCTGAAGAAGAGTGGAACTGAAGAAGAAACAGAAGAGCAGCGAAAAACAAGGGAAAGACTTTGGTCGCCATTGGAGACAAACTAGATGACAATGGAAATATGAAATAGCTAAGCCTTCCCCTCTACATATATATAGTTTTTTTTTCCCTTTGTTATTGAAAATCTAAATCTTAAAAATATTTTTTTTTTAGGTATTCTTAAAAAATTAATTAAAATTGATTGCTCAACACAACATTTTGAATTAGCTAGAAATGTAAATAGTCTACCAGGCCAGGCGTACACATTTGGGCAACCAAATATAAAAATCCACATGAGATGATTTTGTGAGTGCCGTAGACTACGTGGCTTTTTTACTTTGCAGAAATTGTAGGGACTCGATTGCGTGTCTATATATATATTATATATAACAGAAGATTGTTCATTGACTAATAATAGGTGATGATGTATGTAATTTTAGCCCAACATTAATTGTCTTGTTGACCGATCTATAAGGAACTTTCAACATCTGCTCAGCTTCAGAAAAGTCCGTCGACCTCCCCCCGCATCCTGTTTTACTTCTGTTTTCTCTAAGGTTTATCAGTAGTTCTTTCTCAGTTGTTAGGTGTAATCTCTATTTTGGAGTTTTAGTATCCGCTGTCTTTTTGTTTTTTCTAAAGAAAACGGAAAAATAAAATTTAAAATTTTTCATATTTATTTAAATATATTTATTATTAGATTAAATTTATGAATATTTAGTATTTTTTATTATTGAGTTTCCTTTAATAGATTTTTTTAATGTGAATAAATTTAACTGAATTAAATTAATAAATTTTAAATATTAAATAAAATATATTAAAATTTTAAAAATTTTATATTAAAAAAAAAAGAAAAATAATATTGAGGAAACTTAATTATCTAGATGAAGCAAGGGCATATGCACAAAATCAATTTGACTAATCAAACCTAAAATCATTTGAACTTTGTCTATGGACTTTTCAAATTGAAGCAAACTTTCAAGATCGTTTACATCATTAATATTTCTGTTTTCTTTACTAACTATTTGAAAATAAGAGGTTTAATTATTTTTTTTTTCAAATTAATTGATAGATTGAATTTTAATTATTTCAATTTAGAAAAATCTTACGTTACATTTGGTTCTAGACTTTTGTTGTTCGATTATCAATTCATTTACTCCACAATTTATTTATAATTAAAAAAATATTATTTTTTTATTAATATATATATTTTTAATTTTGAAATTTATCGTTAAGCAATGTGCTTTAGAAAAGACATACAAGATTAGTGTTTGAATAAAAAAACTCATTAAACTCGGTATGGAGATTAATCCCACTGAAGGACCTAATTAGTGGATTAATATAATTTAATCAGCAAATCATTAAAACTTAATTAAATATAGATATTTCAAATTAACGGATTTTAACTAATTAAAATCAAAATTAAAATATTTATTAAATTATATATATTTATAAATAATTTAATAGTATTTTCAAATTAAAGACTAAAAAAATTATACGAAGGTATAAATTTCATTTATAATATTTATGAAATTATATATTAAAGTAAAAAATTTATAATTTTATAAAATCTTCATCTCAATGATGCCTTTAAAACATATGAATAAGCTCAAAACCTATAAAAATGATTAAAAAAAATCTTAGTGATTCATATTGCGGTGTTGTTGGTATATTCATCATTACCCATCTCCATTACCCATCTCCAACCCTAAGATCATTTTTTGTATTATTTTGGTGCAACGCATCAAAATAGTGTAATATTATCTCTAATTTCTGTACTATTTTTAACACTAAAAAGAATATTTTATTTATATTCTTCTCTCTTTAATATTATATTATTTATTTTACTTTAATTTTATTTATATATTTCACTCAAAAAATTCATATAATTTTATATATTCACTCTAAATATTTATATATTTTATATTTTCATCCAACATTCAAATATTTAATTATTTTATAAATATATTATAAATAAATTAATTTATTATAAATATTATTTATGATTGTGAATATATTAATTTAAATTAAATTTTAATAATTATAAAAATATAAAATAAATTAAAAATATAATAAATTATGAGAGTGAAAAAAAAATTAAACTTAATTAAAAATATATATAAGTTTTGAATTATATTATAAATTAAAAAAATAAAAAAAGATATAAATTAAAAAAAATGGCGTTGCTACAGTGTCATGCCTTATTTGGCGTGACACTATAGCGCAGCGCTAAAATCCCGTTAGATTTTGGCGCTGCATTGGAGGGTCATCTCCAACGCCAAAATAGAATTTGGTGCAGCGTTGGAGATGGCCTTATAAAAATCAAATTGAATCTCATCCAGGCAAGAGTTAAAATAGCTGAAGACAGTGGCTCTGAAAGGGACAGAGTCTTAATAACCCTATGGTCACCAATGGACTTCTTCGAAATCAGAAACCCATGATACTCAGTCTTTTTACAATCATATAAATTACAGAATGACAAGGAGAAGCATGAACACAATGTTCGCCCTGGACTTTGTCACACAAATAAAAAACACACAAAAGAAAACATTCAATCCATTCCATAAGAAGCTATTAAGGTAGATCTCCAATCTACCAAATAAAGGTAAATCAAAAGAAACCCTATTAAAATGTTTTAGATTTATTGATAAAATTAAAATTAAATATATATACATATAAGTAGAGAAAAAGTAGAGAAAGTCAATGAATGACAATAAAAAGAGTTTAAAATCCTAAAGAAAAAAATATAGAGAGCTAAAGAGAAAAACTCTCGTCAATAAATATTGGGATGAGTGATTTTTTTCTCTCTTTTAAGTGATGGTTCAATCTCATGTATAGAAAAAATACTAGTTAGGAAAAAGGAAATTATAAAGAAATGTATTTTATTATAATTGAATGTAGCTCAGTATATCAATGAGCTAAATTACACAGCTTTAAATAAGTAGAAAAACAACCATAGTAGCAAATAAACAGGAGAAAATAACTGAACTAACTTAGGCAATCAAACTCATCACTCGCAGAATCATAACCACTTAGACACATTCAAAGTAAAACATATTTACAAAAATACACCTTATCACTCCAATGCTCTAGCACACGGCAATCACCTTATTACTCCAGAGGGATGAACACATCCTTATAACTCCTTCAGCTATTATCCCCCCTCAAACTTTGTAAGGGCTGAAGACAAAGTTTGTGTCGAAATTGAGCCAGGCGAGCTTTAGTCATTGACTTAGTAAATATGTCAGCCAGTTGGAAAGTGGACGGAATGTGCTTAGTGATTAAGACCCCTTGAGCAACTTGTTCTCTCACATAATGATAGTCCAAAGCTATGTGTTTGCTACGGGCATGAAGAACCGGATTAATAGTCAAATATAAAGCACTTAAGTTATCACCATAAAGTATAGGTGGATTACGTTGAGGAACTCGTAAATCATCCAACAGATATCCTAACCAAGTTAGCTCTGCGGCGGCATGAGCCATAGCTCGATACTCTGCCTCGGTGCTGGAACGGGCAACAGTAGTCTGTTTCTTGACACACCAAGAAACAATATTAGACCCTAGAAAAGTGCAGTAACCAGTTGTGGAACGTCTTGTCATCTGACAGCCGGCCCAGTCTGCATCAGAAAAAGCAGAAAGAGCAAGTGACGTATCTGCTGTAAGAGAAAGACCTAAGTCAAGAGTGCCTTTTAAATAACGTAAAATACGGCGAACATATTTGAGGTGGGACATGTGAGGAGAGTGCATAAATTGGGAAACATAATTAACACTAAAAGAAAGGTCTGGACGGGTAAGCGTGAGATACTGCAATGACCCTGCAAGCACACGAAAATAACTTGGATCATCAATAGGTGTGTCAACGGATGTAGACACCGATTTTTGGACCAATGGCGTGGGCATAGGCTGGCATTCTAGCATTTGAGCACGCTCCAAAATGGAATAGGCATAATGAGTCTGGGATAAATGAAGTCCAGTGGTTGTGGATTGAACCTGAATGCCCAAGAAGTGATGTAAAGGACCAAGATCTTTCATAGAAAATTCTGAATTTAAAACCTGCAAAAATGACTGAACAAGAGTATTGGAAGAGCCTGTAAGAAGCATATCGTCAACATAAATTAGAAGAATTAAAGTACCAACTGCCGAATGGAAAACAAATAGAGAAGGATATGCAAGACTACAATAAAACCCATATTTCAGTAAAAAAACACTCAGTCTATCAAACCAGGCACGCGGCGCCTGTTTCAATCCATAAAGAGCTCGTTGGAGCTTACAAACATAGGAAGGATTATTAGAATCAATCATTCCTGGTGGCTGTTCCATATAAATATTCTCAGAAATAAATCCATGCAAGAAAGCATTTTTCACATCTAACTGACGAATAGGCCAATGCCTGACCAACGCAACAGTTAAAACCAAACGAATTGTGCCCGGTTTAATAACAGGTGAAAACGTTTCAGTGTAATCTACACCGTCTAGTTGATGAAACCCTTTAGCAACAAGACGGGCCTTTAACCTATCTAAAGTGCCATCTGGTTTCAACTTAGCTTTATACACCCATTTACACCCTATAACATGCAAATCAGATGTACGGGGAACCAAAGTCCAAGTCTTATTTCTAGTCAAGGCATTAAATTCATCAAGCATAGCATTTTTCCAACCATTATGAGCAAGAGCATGTTTAACATTTTTTGGTTCAGGCGGAATAACAGAAGACATAGTAACATTCAAAGCATATCATGGATTGGGTTTAACAATACCTGATTTTGAACGAGTAATCATAGAATGATTAGGTGCTATATCCTCAACATGCTCCTCAGGTACATTAATTTCAGCTAAAGAAGAATTACCTGCTCCTGCACTAACCGAATCACCTATGTGTAGAACCTCTAAAGACTGCTCCTGTTGTGCACTAGATTCAATCATGTGCTGATCCGTGATGGGTTGATCATGGAGCAACGGAGCGGCAACAGGAAGCTCCTCTGGTTCCTGGTCTTGAATCAACTCGGCTTCTGGTTGTGCTGCAAATACCTCAACTGCAGAAAACTGATCGGCTAGTACATCTGAAGTATAAGACAGAACGTGTTCTGTTAATTGGTGTTGAGACGTTGTAGATGAACCAGCTTCCTGAGCTGCTGCTGGTACAACAACATTTTGGTCCGTTTGCAAGGGCTGTCCAGCAGACACAGCAGTGGTTGTTTGTTGAGCAGCTAGTGGGTCAGCTGGTGACTGTAACACTACTGCTGACTGTGTGCCTGCTGCTGGCGGGGGCAGCACATCAGACTCTTCTTCACACGGCAAAATACCTGCTACATTAACAGCTGAAATAAATGGTGCACATTCCTGTAAACGAAGAGAAGAATCAGTTACATTAGTTTGGGTATTTAAACCAGAACAATCAGGTAGCCAAGAATTCATAATTTTAAGAGCAAAGGATTTATCAAAAGATGACGACTTGAAAGGAAAAACTGCCTCATCAAAACTTACATGACGGCTTATGATAAATTTTTTAGTTCTAGGGTTAAAGCATTTATAACCTTTGTGTTTTTCACTGTAACCAACAAAAACACATGAGCAAGATTTTGGATCAAACTTATGACTTCTAGAATCCCAAATGTATGGAAAGCACTTCGAACCAAAGACCCGTAATGAACTATAATCAAAATGGAATTCATGTAGCATATAAAATGGTGTCTCATTGCCCAACACAGTAGTAGGTAACCTATTCAAAAGAAAGACAGCAGCCTGAAAAGCCTCTACCCACATACATAACGGCATATGGCTATGGTACATCATAGTTAAACCTAGTTCACGTATTACTCGATGTCGCCGTTCAACGGCACCTGTTTGTTCAGGAGTATATGGACATGAAATGTGATGTTTTATGCCATGTGCAAGAAAATGAGAAGACAAAGCATTATTAACAAACTCACCTCCTCCATCGGAATGAAAAACTTTAATTCGCTTCCCAAATTGTCGAAATATAAATTGTTCAAATGCTAAATAAGTAACAAAGAAATCAGATTTCTTCTTTAAAGGAACTATCCAAGAATATTTTGAAAAGTCATCAACAAAACATGCATAAAACTTAAACTTAGAAAAAGAAATTACAGGGGCTGATCCCCATAGATCACAATGAATCTTATCAAAACTAGATGAACTAGTATGTTCTGAAGAATTAAAAGGAAACTTACTCAATTTGCCTAACTGACAACTATCACACAAAAACTTAGATTGCAATGAACCTTTTACATCAACTAGATTTTTATTAAATAAAACTGAAACTGCAGAAGCTTGTGGGTGTCCTAATCGTTGATGCCAAATCTCAGCGGTACCAGTCCTAAACCGATTCGAGAAATAAGCTGTAGGTACTCCAGACAACGTATACAAATTATGCCTCCTTGGTCCTGTTAAGAGCACCTGTCCCATTTCCTGATCCTTTACATTAACAGACACGTTAGAGAATTCACAGTTTACAGGATATTCATCAGTCAGTTGGCTAATGGATAACAAGTTCTGTTTTAAATCAGGAACAGATAACACATTAGAGATAGGCAAATTATATTTTTGGTTTAAACAGGCTGTACCTACACCATCAATTGGCAGGAAGGTACCATCCCCTATCGTAATCGAATCAGGTCCATTATACTTATCAATATTTTTTAGAAGAAGTTTGTTACCTGTCATGTGATCAGACGCGCACGAATCAGCTACCCAGTCCGTTTCCACGACTCCATTGTTAAGCTTGAGAGCTGCAAGGGCTTGTGGAGGATCTTCACGTTGTGCTTTAGATATCCACCAGCAGATTTTGGCTATATGCCCCTTTTTGCCACAGTATTGGCAAATTTCATCCTTATAAAGTTTCCGTTCAGTGGGAGTCATTCTTCGCTGACCAGGTGGTGGAGGGCGACGTTGAGAGGAGTATGATCCTCTGTTCTGACCCTGTCCTCGAGTTTGTTGGGCCTGAAACCCCCGTCCATGAGAATCGAAATTGTTGCGTCGATTCGAACTGGAATTGGCTTGTTTCTGTTGATTACCATAAAAGGCAACATGCGCGATCTGGTCAAGCGCAGAATCCGACTGATTGGAGAACCAACTTCGCCTCTGATCCAGATTTTTTAATTGGGAAACCAGCTCGTTGTAACTTGGCCGTGGTGGTTTGAGCATGGTGGTGGTGAAGGTCTCATATTGCGGACCTAAACTTGTGAGAAGACAGAAGATCTTTTCATCGTCTGGAACTTTCTTCCCGATTGCAGCCAGATTATCACAAATCTCCTTAAACAAGCGTAAGTGCTCTGTGATTGTCTTATTTTCATCTTTTCGAAAATAAGTTAGCTGTTGGCGTAGGGTAAATACCCTTTCTTGTGAATCTTGTGCATAGGCCTCTTTTAATGCACTCCAAACAGCACACACAGTTTCTAGCCCAATGACAAGTCCCAGAGATTCTTCGCTAAGGGTTCCGTAGATCCACCCTCGAAGCAATCGGTCGGACTTTTGCCATGTTTGAAATTCATTTGACTGCTGTGGTTGATAATTTTCTAGAATTGGTGTTGGAGGAGGAGTGAATTTCTGATCTGCTGGAAATTCCGCCACTAAATGATCGGATAATTCTTGACTCTCAGCTAAACTCAACACATGTTCTCTCCAAAGTTGGTAATTGGTTTGTTTCAGCTTTAGTGTAACGAAATTCGCTACATTCAAGGTAGAAGAAGTCATGGTGAGTGGACAGAAAGAAAAGAAAAAAAGAGCGATACTTTTGCTCTTTCTGGCTCTGATACCAAAAGGAAATTATTAAGAAATGTATTTTATTATAATTGAATGTAGCTCAGTATATCAATGAGCTAAATTACACAGCTTTAAATAAGTAGAAAAACAACCATAGTAGCAAATAAACAGGAGAAAATAACTGAACTAACTTAGGCAATCAAACTCATCACTCGCAGAATCATAACCACTTAGACACATTCAAAGTAAAACATATTTACAAAAATACACCTTATCACTCCAATGCTCTAGCACACGGCAATCACCTTATTACTCCAGAGGGATGAACACATCCTTATAACTCCTTAAGCTATTAAAGAATACTTTATCTTTTAGTGGATCAATATATTTATAAACTTATTTATTATATTACTCTAAACAAATTAATCATTTAAGTTTCAGAGTTATTTAAATTTCATAAAAAAAACCTCTTAATTATGAAAGGTTATATCTACAAACACTTATTCACATTAAAGTATTAAGGAAAAATAGAATAATAAAGAGATAGAATTTTTTTTTTTTTTAAATGAGGATTTGGAATTAAGAGAATAAAACTTGAGAACTCTCAAATTTATTTAGATTTTATTATCAATTTAAATCTGTGAATGTTGAACAAATTTAGTTTTATATAGAAAATATATTTCTCATTAATAATTTTCATTTTAAAAAATATATTGAGAATTTTATAAGTGTTATATTTTATATTTGATTAATTATTTGGATAAACTAAATTGAAAAACAGGCACTTTAAACCTGATTTGAATTTATTTTAAATTCAATTATATATTACTTAATTTGTCTTGAGGGAGTTCGGTTAGAACAAATACTAAAAAATACCGGGTCTATTGTCATCCCTGTAAAAAAAACTATCAAGTTTAATAATGTCATTCAAAATACAACATCCAAGTTTAAATTAATATATTTGAAAGATCTATTAATTCAAATAATTTAAATATTTTCATTAAATTATATTAATTTTCTAAATTTTTAATTTTTAACGATTAAATTCAACTTTTAAAATTTATCATAATTTTAACTATGAATTAAAATTAATGGTATTTTTTATTATTTTTAATTAATTATATTTTTATCTACTATATAAAATAACTAAATCTTTTAATAAATTCATATTTATGTCTCAATTTTTTTAATATATTGGAATTTAAATATTTTCACAAATTCATATTTATTTCTAATCTTTTAATTTTGGATATTGAGAATATATTTATTAAAATACCGAGAAAATTTAATTTTAGATAATGAGAATATATTTATTAAGATAGCGAGAAAATTAGTAGTTGTATTTTTAATTAAAATACCATATAAAAAAATTAATTAACAATTTTTTTTATAACTCTAGTCATAAGAGAAATGATATAATTTAAACCAACGTGAATAAAAAAATTAATGTGCGAGAGAAACTAGTAATATTATTATAACCATATATTTCTTTAAACTATATCTCTTAACCATTACTTATTCATTAAGTGTGACTTTGTTCTTTTATATTTTATTATCTTCTTTGCACTTAAGTGAAGAAAATGTACTGATGAATTTAAGTTTTTTTTTTATGGGTGTCTTAGTTAAAGATGTAGCTTATTTCTATGTATCTTGATAACTAAATTCCTGATAAATCTGAATCTCTCTATGCTCCATATTTGATAGATCTGGTTTCCTCTCGCCCCATATTATATGGATCTGATTTCTTCTTGGCCCATATTTGATAGATCTGGTTTCCTCTTACCCTATCATATGGGTCTCTCCACATTCGGTTTGAAGAAGGAATCTGCAAGATGAAGAAAGACGGTCAGGGGTCTACCGGGATGGCCCCCGGTGGAGACCCTCCGACGTTCAAATCAGGCTCGAGAACTACCGTAGTATCAATAGGCAAGAGTTGCAAAGAAAATCAGAAAAAATGGAGAGAGAGGGAAAAAAGGAGCCCCCATGTGGAAGAAGATCCCCTGTCCCTTTTACCTACCCCTAGCACGCACGCGGACCCGGTTGTAAAGTGACTGGTGTAATACCCGGCTAGACTCCGGCACCGGAATTTCTACCTCCGGCGGAATTTCCGTTGGAATCCGGAATTTCTCGGATGTCGGAATCTTCTAGAAGGGTAAAATAAAGGTTTTCCAAAAATGTTTTTACATGTTTTATGGTTTGATTAAGAAAGAAAATTGAGTTTTGAAAGAAAAGAAAGTTTTGAAGGGAAATGCCAGGTTCGGCCGCCGAACCTCATGTTTGGCTCCGAAGGTGGCTCCTTTTTGCTGTCGCCGAACCCCAAGTTCGGCCACCAAACGTGGTGGAGTTTTGGAAGCACCTTTGGCCTCCGAAGGTGGTCTAGCCAGCCACCTATAAAAGGCCACATGTCCAAAAATGGGCGAGTTTTTCTCTCCATTTTCGGGCAAAGGTGAGTTCTTGACCCTCCATGGTTGATTTTATGTTTTCCTTCAAATCTCCTAGAGTTTTTATGAGTTTTTACCATGTTTTGAAGATTTTAAAGCTAAGATCAAGATTTTAGAAGTTTAGAGACCTCAGGAGCTTGTTTCTCTACATTTCCAAGTTTGGATCGCCTCTCCTCTCGATCTTCAAGAGGTAAGAGTAGATCATCACCCTCTCTTATATTTTAAGTAAGTTTTGTGGGGTTTTAAGGGTATATGATGCATGTTTAGAGTAGATTTAAAGTATTAGGGTTTATGTACCCTTTATGGTAAATGCATGTTTAATGTGATGTTTGTTGGGGTTTAGGCTAGTTTTAAGCCCCTAAATGCTTGAAAATGTGTTTTTACATGTTTATGCATGCTTGGGAGTGTTGTGTTTGAGTTTGGAAGGTTTGGGAGGCATATGTGCATGAGAGGCTTGAGTTCTCCCATTTTGGAAGAACTCAGGTTCAGTTGCCGAAGCCATGTTCGGCTGCCAAACTTGCCTGTGGTGTCATGTTTTGGCCACCTAAACTCGCCTCCGAAAGTTGGACTTTCGGCTCTGGAGGAGAGTTTCGGCCGCCGAACCTGCCGCCAAAAGTGCCTGAGTTTCGAATCTGGAAGGGACTTTCGGCCGCCGAACCTGCCGCCGAAAGTGTCCTATCCAGCCTTTCTTTGCATGTTTTCTATGGATTTTTTGTGATGTTTTAAGGGGGTTTTGGGGGAGATGTTTAGAGTTATGTTAGTATTTGTTTGGTCCTTCATTTGAGTCCACCTGTGTAGATTCGGACCCGAGGAACAGAGGACCCCAGCAGTGAGATAGCTGCTTCAGAGTCTTTGCAGAGTCAGCCTGAGGTGAGTAGAATGGATCTTTATATTTCAAAGTAAATAAATTTTGAACATGTTCATGCATCACGAATGCCATGATATATACTAGGTTGTTTGCATTAGAATTCATGAACATGTTGCATTGCATACTATGATGTTGATGTGGATGGATGTTGGATGACCCATTGGCCCTCGATATGATATGATGACGATGATACGGTACGGAAGTCCAGTGAGGCCCATTCTACGCCCTTGGCATAGAGTAAGAGAAAGACCAGTGAGGTCCATTTTACGCCCCTGGCACATTGGAATGTTATGTTATGTTATGTTAAGAGAAAGACCAGCGAGGCACATTCTATACCCCTAGCACCATTGGAATGTGTAGAGGGCTATTGGTGAAAAGTCCATCCTTGATGTGATTTGTTTGTGATGTGATACATTTCATGAAAGCATGGATTTTAATATATTATTTTACTATTCTGCTCACTAGGCTCTAGTAGCTCACCCCTCTCCCTTAACCCCCAGGTTTGCAGGTTCGGGATAGACCAAGAAGTCAGCAAGAGTAAAAGTCTTATGTATGTAATAGTTAGTTGTGGACATGAAAGATAATGAAATGTAATGTAATGTAAGATATTGTACAGTTTTGTATTGAGGATTAGTATTGTGCTTGACCCTAGAATGTTTGGTTTATCCCTTTTGTTCATGATCATTATGAAATGTCTTATATGTTGAGATATGTAAACCAAGCTTGATGTATGTAATGTTGACCCAACTAGAGCATTTGATGAGGGCTCTAGTGTGGGGTTTTTATGTATTCAGTATCAGTGCATGCACAGGTCGAGCTTGGTAGATGAAAAGTTTAAAATTTTTATATAAATGTATGATCATGTATGGGATTCATCAGGTATGACAGGTTATATGCTAGGCTTGCTACGGGTCCCGACGACCTTAAGTTGATCTGGATCCTAGCGCCGGTAGCGGTCCGATTTCGGGTCGTTACATATTAGTATCAAAGCCCTAGGTTCATATGCTCGGACCTAGAGTGTGTCGGGCTCATAGATGTCATAGAAGGGCAAGCATAATAGGAAAAATCATGTCCACTAGGATAGGATGTGGAGTCCTGTCTTGAATGATGATGTGAAATGCCATGATTTTATGCATGTGCATTAATGATATGTGATGTATGTGATGCAGGTTCATGTGTTTCCACATGAAAGATTTGATGTTGATGTTTAATGTATGTTGTTTTTTAGAAGTAAGATGCGAGGCACTCATCGATCTGCGGGATCAACTGGAGTTCCACCTTCGAGGGAAGGTATCGATGCCTTTCCCCCTGCTCTGCCGATAGCACAGTCGTGTAGGGTCAGCGGATGGGAAACATCAAGGGACCCTAGGTGGTCTTTTGATGTAGGCAGAGGAGGAATGAATCCAAGAAGGATGTCAGTCGATATGAGGGAAGTAGAGATGGATGTTCAGAGAAGAGATGAAAGCTTAAGAATGGATGTGCCAGAAGAGAGTATAGGGGAGTCGCTAGGAGGCACTCAGGCCTCGGGTTCCATGACCTCGGGTGCAGGGAGAATTGATCTTTCACCTCTGAGTGCAGCCCCCACAAGAAGTAAAAAGGGGAATAGAGGCCTCAGAAGATCGAAGAAGAGCAAGTTCTGGAATAGGTTGAAGTCTGTCTAGGTTTTGGTGGCGGCTCAAGCACTGGCTCAGGCAGTTTAAGATGCTTGAGATGTGGAAGGCCGCACAAGGGAGTCTGTCGGGTGGGTACAACGGCATGTTTCAGGTGCGGACAGGAGGGGTACAGGGCACGTGAGTGTCCCACCGCGCCCTGGTTGGCACAGTCCCAGCGGACGGCTTCAGGTAGTGTGGCTCAACCCGTAGCTCCAGCCCTGGCGCAGACCAGTGGTCAAGGCAGAGGGAGAGGGTCAGCCTCTTCTTCCGCAGGTTCCCGCAGAGAGGATCTGTCAGCTCCAGCTCGGATCTTCACCCTGGCTCAGCAGGAGGCTAACACATCGAACACGGTGATGTCAGGTAATCTCACTCTCGTATGTTCTGATGTGTATGCTTTAATGAACCCTGATGTGTTTCTCTTTCCTTGTTGCTTCGAGAGCCGTAGATAGAGTGGGTTTGATAGCTTCTGGGTTAGAGTGTCTCCTTTGGGTCAGTGGACCCAAGTGTGATCCATCGGTGGCAGAGTCAGTCTGCCGGTATAGTTCAGAGTATGTTGAGGGTAGATGCCTTCCAGCCGACCTAGTGGTTCTAGATTTGACTGATTTCTGACGTCATTCTAGGGATGGATTGGCTTTCTACTCATGGTGCTACCTTAGATAGCAGAGACAAGGTAGTCAGGTTCAGAGTTCAGGATGGATCAGAGGTAGTCTTTGGAGGGGACAAAGTAGAGGTACCTAGAGGTTTGATATCAGCCCTGCAGTCTCGTAGGTTGTTCAGGAGAGGTTGTCAGGGGTTTCTTGCTCATGTTAGAGAGCATAGCGGTCAGGTCGGGGGAACCAGCTTCAGTGCCCGCAGTCAAAGAGTTCTTAGATATTTTCCCAGACAAGTGGCCAGGTTTACCACCTGCTAGGGAGATAGGGTTTGAAATTAAAGTGATGGTGGGAACCAGACCCATCTCTACCCCTCCCTACAGGATGGCACCTGCAGAGTTAAAGAAGTTGAAGAACAGTTGTAAAGGTTGGTAGACAAGGGTTTCATCCGATCTAGTACCTCACCTTGGGGTGCTCTAGAGTTGTTTATGAGAATGAAGGATGGATCCTTAAGACTTTGTATCGACTACAAGTCATTGAACAAAGTCACTACCAAGAGCAAGTATCTGTTACCTAGGATCGATGATCTATTTTAGACCAGCTAGCAGGAGCCGGTTGTTTCTCCAAGATAGATCTGAAATCCGGGTATCACCAGTTAAGAATCAAGGAAGAAGATGTGCCAAGACGGCGTTCAGGGCTAGATATGGGCACTATGAGTTTCTAGTGATGTCGTTCGGGCTAGCCAATGCCCCTGCAGCATTCACGGACCTCATAAGCAGAGTTTTTAGCCAGTTTCTGGATCACTTTGTTATTGTCTTCATTGACGATATCTTGGTGTATTTCAGAATGCAGAGGAGCGTGCCCATTATCTGAGGACAGTGTTGCAGACCTTGAGAGAACATGGCTTGGATGCCCAGTTCTCCAAATGTGAGTTCCAGTTAAGGAGCATATCTTTCTTGGGTCATGATATGTAAGAAAAAGGGGTTTGAGGTAGACCCCAAGAAAGTTGAAGCTGTAGCTAACTAGCCCAGACCCACTACAGTAATGTGGATTAGGAGCTTTTGGGTTTGGCAGGTTACTACAGGAGGTTCATTCAGAACTTCCCCAGAGTTACTGCTCCTATGACCGGGTTGACCAAAAGGAATCGGAAGTTGGTTTGGTCAAGATTGTGTGAAGAAAGCTTTAAAAAGTCAAAGAGAAGGTCGACGTCAGCACCGGTGTTAACTCTGCCCACCAGTAATGAAGACTTCACAATGCTATGTGATGCGTCCCGGGTGGGACTAGATTGTGTGTTGATGCAGTATGAGAGGGTAATTGCTTATGTTTCTAGGTAGTTGAGGGAGCATGAGCTGAATTACCCTACACATGATCCAGAAATGGCAGCTGTGATCTTTACACTCGAGATGTAGAGGCATTACCTGTATGGGGTAGATGTGAGATCTTTTCAGATCATAAAAGTCCACAGTACATCTTGAGTCAGGAAGAGTTGAACCTGAGGCAGAGAAAATGGGTAGAACTGCTTAGTGATTATGGTTACAAGTTTCAGTATCATCCGGGTGAGGCAAATGTTGTGGCAGATGCCCTAAGCAGGAAATCACTTGGCAGTCTATCCCAAATTACAGCGGAGAGGAGACCGGTGGTGAGGGAATTCTATAAGCTCATCGACGAAGGGCTACAGTTGGAGTTGTCTGGTACAGGTGCTTTGATAGCTCAGATGAGAGTGACACCCATGTTTCTGGAGCAGGTGGCTCAGAAACAGCATGAGGACCCAGAGTTAGTGAAAATTACCAGGACTGTTCAGTCAAGTAAGAATGAAGAGTTCAGATTTGACAACAAGGGGATCCTCCGCTATGGGAACAGATTATGTGTACCAGATGACGTAAGTCTGAAAGGTGACATTATGAGGGAGGCTCATAATGCTAGATACAGTGTTCACCCTGGAGCCACCAAAATGTATCAGGATCTGAAGAGAGTTTATTGGTGGCCAGCTATGAAAAGAGAAGTGGCACAATTTGTGTCCACCTGCGAGGTATGTCAGAGGGTGAAGCTGGAACATTAGAAGCCGGCTGGAATGCTTAACCCACTGCCGATTCCAGAGTGGAAATGGGAGAATATAGCTATGGATTTTGTGGTGGGGTTACTGGCAACGTCCAACAGATTGGACTCCATATGGGTGATTGTGGACAGATTGACCAAATCTGCTCACTTCATCCCTATTAGAAGTGGCTACTCTGTGGATAAATTGGCGCAGGTGTTTATTGATGAAGTGGTCAGGCTGCTTGGGGCTCCCATTTCAATTGTGTCAGATAGGGGACCCCAGTTCACCTCCATGTTTTGGCGGAGTCTGCAGAATGCTATGGGTACCAGGTTGGAGTTTAGCACTGCTTTCCATCCTCAGACTGATGGACAGTCTGAGAGGACCATCCAGACAATTGAAGATATGCTTAGAATGTGTGTGCTAGATTTTGGCGGTTTTTGGAGGCAGCATCTGTAATACCCGGCTAGATTCCGGCATCGGAATCCCTACCTTCCGGCGGAATCTCCGTTGGGATATGGAATTTTGATGATGCCAGAGTCTTCTAGAGGGGTAAAATGTGATTTCTAAAATGATTTTTACTGATTTCATGGTTTTAAATGAAAAAGAAGTGAGTTTTGAAAAGAAAAGACCAAAGAGGTTTTTGCCAGGTTCGCTGCCGAAAGTGAAGTTCGGCCGCCGAACATGGGAAGGTTTCGGGAGTGCTTTTGGCCTCCGAAAGCCTTGTTTGAACAAACTAGGTTCGGCCGCCGAACCTCAAGTTCGGCCGCCGAACATGGGGGTGTTTTGCATGCATGTTAGGCCGCCGAAGGAGGTTTGGCTGGCCACCTATAAAAGCCCCTCAGACCGAAAATGGGTAAGATTTCTCTCCATTCTCAAGCTCAGGTGTGTTCATGTCCTCCTTTGGTCATTTTCATGTTTTCTCTTCATCTCCTTCATATTTTTATGAGTTCCATGGTTGTTTTGAAGAGTTTTCAAGCTTAGATCAAAGTTTTGGGAGCTTGGAGACCCAAGGAGTAGTTTCCTCCCATCTCCAAGTTAGAGCTCGCACAAACCCTCGATTTTCAAGAGGTAAGTGTGGATCTATGCTTTCTTTTACATTTCATGAAGTTTTAAGTGAGTTTTAAGATGGTTTTGATGGTTGAGTATGGGTAGATATGCATGTTAGGGTTTATGTAGGTTTTATGCCCAATGTATGATAATGTGATGTTTGTGTTGGGGTTTAAGTTAGTTTTCAAGCCCCTTGAGCATATGGGAGAGAGTATGCATGATTGGGAAAGAGTATGTGAGGTTTGGTTTGTTTTGATGGTTTTGGCCTATGTGGGTCATAAACTATCTATGTATGCTTTAGATGTTGTTTTAGGGAGTTTAAGCTTGTTTGAGCTCCTTTGTGCATGATTAAGGATGTATGCATGTGTTTGAGAAGTTGGGTGCTTGTTTTGGGGTGTATGGATGGTTTGGAAGGCTTGAAAAGCACAAAGGCTGAGTTCTGGATGAACTCAGGTTCGGCCGCCGAAGGTGGTTTCGGCCGCCGAACCTGCCTGAGGATGCAAGGATTGGCTGCCTAACCTTGCCCCCGAAAGTTGAGTTTTGGCTTGAAAGCAGACTTTCGGCCGCCGAAGGTAATGTTCGGCCGCCGAAAGTGCCTGAATTTCGTCTCTGGAGAGAGGGTTCGGCCGCCGAAGGTGCCGCCGAACCTGCCTGACTTTTGTCTCTGTCTGGGACTTTCGGCCGCCGAAGGTGCCGCCGAGAGTGTCCTGTCCAGCCCTTTCATGGGTGTTTTCTGTGTTTGTTTTGAGGATGTTTAGGGGGTTTTTCGGGGAGTTGTTTATGTATTGTTTAGAGTATGTTTGGCACCTCACTGGAGTCCATCTATGTAGGATCGGACCCGAGGAACCGAGGTGTTTAGCAGTGTTAGCTGCTTCAGAGTTAGTCCAGAGCTAGCCAGAGGTGAGTGGAACTAACCCTTATGTTTTAAATCAAATGTTTTCAGCATGTTCAAGCATGTTCATGCATCATGAATACCATGTTATGCAATAGGTTGTTTGCATTAGAATTCACGAATATGATGCATTGCATAATACGATGATGATGATGTGGATGGATACTGGATGATCCTCTAGCCCTCAGTATGTTATGACATGATATGGAATGATATGATATGACATGTATGGCATGAAATGAGATGAAAGACCAGGCGTGGCCGTATCGCCCCTGGCATAGAGTATGAAAGACCAGGTGTGGCCGTATCGCCCCTGGCATAGAGCATGAAAGACCAGGCGTGGCCGTATCGCCCCTGGCATAGAGTTATGTGAAGTCCAGGTGTGGCCTTATCGCCCCTGGCATAGAGCATTGTTTGACTTGTTATAGTACGAGATTGATATGTAGAGGGCTATTGGTGACAGATTCATCCTTGAAGTGATATTTGTGATGTGACGCATTCCATGATAGCATATGTTAAAATGAACTGTTTTCTTTTATGGTTTCTGCTCACTGGGCTTTTTAGCTCACCCCTCTCCCCTAACCCCAGTTTTGCAGGGTCAGAGATAGTCAGGAGATCAGCAGGTTACGTCCATGGTCATGTTTATGTAATAGAATAGTAGTGGACATGATGTAATGTAAGATTATGTATTGTTGTAAAAAGAGTTGTTTTGCATAATGATATTATGTTATATGTTCAGAGTTATAGTATTGTGCTTGGCCCGAGTTGGATAATCCCTTTGTACATGAGTTTTATTTTATGTTGTTACATGTGATGGACCGAGTTTGACATAGGGTATGCTGACCCTAGGGGTTCTATGAGTTCAGTCATAGTGCATACACAGGTCAAACTGGTTAAAGGTAAAGTTTTAAATGTTATATGGATATGTTTGATCATGTTTGGGATTATACCAGCTGTACAGGATGCATAGTAGGCTTGCTACGGGTCCCGGCGGCCTTATGCCGATCTGGATCCTAGCGCCGGTAGCGGTCCGGATTTTCGGGTCGTTACAGAATGGTATCAGAGCCCTAGGTTCATATGGTCGGACCTAGAGTGTCGGGCTCATAGATGTTATAGCAGGTCAAGCACAATAGGAAGATCATGTCCACTAGGATAGGATGTGGAGTCCTGTCTTGCATGATGATGTGAAATGCCATGATGATGAGCATGTGCATTAATGCTATGATATGTATGTGATGCAGGTTCATGTGTTTCCACATGAACCGTAAGATGCTAATGTTTATGTGCTATGTTATGCTTTCAGAAGTCGAGATGAGAGGAACTCGTCGATCTGCGAGATTGACTGGAGCTCCGCCAGAGAATGAGGGCATGGATGCCCATTCCCCTGCTCTGCAGAGGGCAAGATCTTGTAGGACAAGCAGAGAAGGTACATCAAGGGACCCTAGAAGGTCTTTTGATGCAGGTCGGAGGAGATCAGTTCATGAAGGTATGTCAGCGGATGTGATGGAAACAGAGGAGGATAACCAGAGAAGAGATAGTAGTTTGGGCATGAGTATGTCAGTAGAGGATATGGGAGAGTCCCAAGGAGGCACTCAAGCCTCGGGCTTTGTTCCACCACAGTATCCACCCTACCCGCAAGGGTCAGGGTATCCGATGGGAGGTACATCGGATTTCTTTAGCCATAACCCATATCCCACCTTTATGCCCTATCCTCCCTTTTACCCACAGTACCCCATGTTTCCATCCTCACCCTTTTTCCCAGGTCCAACAAACCCTAACCCAGGGGATGTTGCACCTCCTCCTCCACCAGCAGAACCAATAGTCCCTGATGTCCGGATACCCAAACCTGGTTCATCAGTTGGGGGTAAAGTAAAGATGACGGATTACCTCAAGTTGGATGCCCCCAAGTTCGAAGCAGGCGATGACCCTTTTGAGTACCTCAGAACGGTAAAGATGATAACAGATGAGCTAGGAGCAAGTGACAGTAGAGCCATTCAGATGGCAGGGTTCACATTGAAATGCAAGAAAGCAAGGGAATGGTTCAAAAACTATGTGGACCCAAGGTTGGAGAGCTTATCCTGGGAGCAGTTTGCCGATGAGTTTGCAGGATGGGCTTTTCCAGATAGTTCCAGAGAACTGAAGATGATTGAGTTTGAGCAGCTAAGGCAGACGGAAGAGATGAGCGTAGAGGAGTTTACGGACAGGTTCCTGGAGCTGTTGCTGGTTGCAGGACAAGGTCTTGACACAGACCTAAAGAAGTCTAGGAGATATGTTATGAAGCTTCACTCCAGGTATTCCTCGTTGGTTCAATCAGCAGAAAGGGAGAGCTTCCATGCTATAGTGGATATGGCACGGAGAATGGAGGCTAGTGCCATTATCCAAGGAACAGTTAAACAGTATGTGGCACAGTCTTCGGGTTCCAAACTCCCGGGGACAAGTGATGTTAATCTCTCCCCTCTAAGCGAGGCTGTCACAAAAAGTAAGAAGGGAGACAGAGGTCTCAGAAGATCAAAGAAGAACAAGTTCTGGAATCGGATAAAGTCTGGTCTGGGATTAGGAGGTGGCTCGAGCTCAGGCACAGAGGTTGCAGAGTGTGCAAGGTGCGGTAGGCTGCACAAAGGAGTCTGTCGGTTTGGGACTACAGCATGTTACAGATGCGGCCAGGAGGGGCACATAGCTCGGGAGTGCCCTAAGGCAGCTTTTATGACACCGTCCCATCAGACAACTCCAGGCAGTATGGCACAGCCATCAGCTCTAGTCATGTTTCAGGGCAGTAGTAGAGGCGGAGACAGGGGGACAGCCCCTTCTTCAGTAGGTTCCCTAGGTGAAGGTCCATCAGTTCCAGCTCGGATCTTCTCCATGACGCAGCAAGAAGCTAACACATCGGACATGATGGTGACAGGTAATCTCACTCTTTTATGTTTGATGTGTATGCTTTTATGAACCCTGATGTTTCTCTTTTCTTTGTTTGCTTGTGAGCCCTTGTGAGGTTGGGTTAATAGCTTATGGGTTAGAGTATCCCCTTGGGGTCAGTGCACCCAAGTGTGATCCATCTGTGGCAGAGTCAGTCTGCCGGTATAGTCAGAGTATGTGTTGTGAGTAGATGCCTTCCAGCTGACCTAGCGGTTCTAGATTTGACTGTTTGACGTCATTCTAGAGTTGGATTGGTCCTTCTACTAGTGGTACTACCTAGTCTGCAGAGACAAGGTAGTCAGGTTCAGAGGTCAAGATGGATCAGAGGTAGTCCTTAGAGGGGACAGAATAGGGATACCTAGAGGTTTAGTATCAACCCTATAGGCTCGTAGGCTGTTCAGGAAAATTTGTCAGGGGTTCTAGCTCTTCAGAGAGAGTATAGCAGTCAGGTCAGGGAGCCCGCCTCAGTGCCCATTGTTAAAGAGTTTAGATGTTTCCCCAGATGAGTTCCCAGGACTACCACCTGTCAGGGAGATAGAGTTTGAAAATAGAAGTAATGCATGGAATTAGACCAATCTCTATTCCTCCCCACAGGATGGTATCAACAGAGTTTAAAGAGTTGTAGGATCAGTTGTAAGAGTTGGTAGTTAAGGGTTCCCATCTGACTGAGCACTTCACCTTGGGGTGTTTCAGTGTTGTTATGAGGATAAAGGATGGATCCCTAGGACTTTGTATCGACTACAAGTCGTTGAGCAAGTCACTACCAGAACAAGTATTTGTTACCCTGGATCGACGGTCTATTTTAAGCCAGCTAGCAGGAGCTAGTTGCCTTTCCAAGATAGATCTGAAGTCTAGGTACCATCAGTTAAGATCAAGGAAGAAGATGTGCAGAGAACAGTGTTTAGAACCAGATATGGGCACTATGAGTTCCTAGGAATGTCGTTCGGGTTAATGAACGCCCCTACATCATTCATGGACCTCATAAGCAGAGTTTTAGTCGGTTTCTGGATCACTCCGTTATTGTCTTCATTGACGGTATCTCGGCGAGTTCCAGAAATGCAGAAGAGTATGCCCATTATCTGAAATCAGAATTGCAGATCCCGAGAGAACATGGCTTGGATGCCTAGTTCTCCAATGTGAGTTCTGGTCAAGGAGCATATCCTTCTTGGGTCATGTGTGTCGGAGAAAGAAAAGTGAAGTAGACTTGAGAAAGTTGAAGTTGTAGCTAACTAGCCCAAGCCCCTTGTAGTGACTAAGATCAAGAGCTTTTTGGGTTGGGCAGGTTACCTAATGGAGGTTCATTTAGAACTTCTCTATAGTTGCCGCTCCTATGGCCAGATGGATCAAGAAGAACCAGAGGGTTGTGTGGTCTACTCAGATTGAAGAGGGCTTTGAAAAGCCAAAGGAAATGTTGATGTCAGCACCAGTGGTAGCTCTTTCCGCCAGTGATGGAGATTTCACAGTGTCCTGTGATGCGTCCCGTGTGGGACTAGGTGGTGTGTTAATGTAAAGTGGCAGGATGATTGCTTATGCTTCTAGGTAGCTGAAGAAGCATGAGTTGAATCATCTTACACACGATCCAGAGATGGCAATGGTAATACTTGCACTCAAGATGTGGAGGCAATACCTGTATAAGGTATGATGACAGATCCTTACAGATCAAAAGAGCTCGCAATACATCTTGAGTCAAGGGAGAAGGACATAAGGTATAAGAGATGGGTAAAAACTGCGTAGTGGTTATGACTTCAAGGTTTAGCATCATTCGGCTGAGGCAAATGTTTTTGATAGATGCCCTCAACCGAAAACCACTTGACAGCTTATCCCGTCCCTTAGTATAGTAAGAAGAAGGCCAGTAGTCAAAGATGAGAAGAATCAGAACTGCTGTGAGTCAGCGGGAGAGTATGAAGTCGACCGCAAGAGGCATGTAGAGTTTCAGAAGCGAGAAGAGTTTTGTCAGAGTGCGCAGCGGAAGCGTGTTGAGGTTCTCGAGGAAGTCGAGGTTTGTTGGAGGTGTCTCCTAAAGAGAGGGTGATTCGTTATGGGCAGAAAGGTAAATTAGCTCTCAAATACATTAGACCCTTTGAAATCCTATAAAGGATTTGGGAATGCATCCCACGAGTTAGGTTTACCCACTTCAATGGAAGAGATCCACTCGTTTTTCCATGTTTCCACAATATATGAGTTCGTGTCGGGTCCGAGTGAGGTTCTTAAAGGAACCAGAGGTGGAGACCGTAGAGGATCTCACCTATGTTGAGCAGCTAGTACGGACTGTAGACACACAAGTCAGAAAGTGTGGAAACAAGGAAATCCCGATGGTGAAAGCCCCTTAGAATCACCTTAAGATGAAAAGTGCGCCAGGGAGACCGAGAGTTTATACTCCAACAATGACCGTGTCTCTCTTTTAGAAGAGAGGTTTTTAGGTTTTGCTTGCTTGTTGCTTGCTTGCTTATGTATGTTAGATGCTATGCTTTGAGTTGCCTGTTTGTTTGTTTGAACATTCGAGGACGAATGTTCTTAAAGGGGGGAAGAATGTAATACCCGGCTAGATTCCGGCATCGGAATCCCTACCTTCCGGCGGAATCTCCGTTGGGATATGGAATTTTGATGATGCCAGAGTCTTCTAGAGGGGTAAAATGTGATTTCTAAAATGATTTTTACTGATTTCATGGTTTTAAATGAAAAAGAAGTGAGTTTTGAAAAGAAAAGACCAAGGAGGTTTTTGCCAGGTTCGGCTGCCGAAAGTGAAGTTCGGCCGCCGAACATGGGAAGGTTTCGGGAGTGCTTTTGGCCTCCGAAACCTTGTTTGAACAAACCAGGTTCGGCCGCCGAACATGGGGGTGTTTTGCATGCATGTTAGGCCGCCGAAGGAGGTTTGGCTGGCCACCTATAAAAGCCCCTCAGACCGAAAATGGGCGAGATTTCTCCCCATTCTCGAGCTCAGGTGTGTTCATGTCCTCCTTTGGTCATTTTCATGTTTTCTCTTCATCTCCTTCATATTTTTATGAGTTCCATGGTTGTTTTGAAGAGTTTTCAAGCTTAGATCAAAGTTTTGGGAGCTTGGAGACCCAAGGAGTAGTTTCCTCCCATCTCCAAGTTAGAGCTCGCACAAACCCTCGATCTTCAAGAGGTAAGTGTGGATCTATGCTTTCTTTTACATTTCATGAAGTTTTAAGTGAGTTTTAAGATGGTTTTGATGGTTGAGTATGGGTAGATATGCATGTTAGGGTTTATGTGGGTTTTATGCCCAATGTATGATAATGTGATGTTTGTGTTGGGGTTTAAGTTAGTTTTCAAGCCCCTTGAGCATATGGGAGAGAGTATGCATGATTGGGAAAGAGTATGTGAGGTTTGGTTTGTTTTGATGGTTTTGGCCTATGTGGGTCATAAACTATCTATGTATGCTTTAGATGTTGTTTTAGGGAGTTTAAGCTTGTTTGAGCTCCTTTGTGCATGATTAAGGATGTATGCATGTGTTTGAGAAGTTGGGTGCTTGTTTTGGGGTGTATGGAAGGTTTGGAAGGCTTGAAATGCACAAAGGCTGAGTTCTGGATGAACTCAGGTTCGGCCGCCGAAGGTGGTTTCGGCCGCCGAACCTGCCTGAGGATGCAGGGATTGGCCGCCTAACCTTGCCCCCGAAAGTTGAGTTTTGGCTTGAAAGCAGACTTTCGGCCGCCGAAGGTAATGTTCGGCCGCCGAAAGTGCCTGAATTTCGTCTCTGGAGAGAGGGTTCGGCCGCCGAAGGTGCCGCCGAACCTGCCTGACTTTCGTCTCTGTCTGGGACTTTCGGCCGCCGAAGGTGCCGCCGAGAGTGTCCTGTCCAGCCCTTTCATGGGTGTTTTCTGTGTTTGTTTTGAGGATGTTTAGGGGGTTTTTCGGGGAGTTGTTTATGTATTGTTTAGAGTATGTTTGGCACCTCACTGGAGTCCATCTATGTAGGATCGGACCCGAGGAACCGAGGTGTTTAGCAGTGTTAGCTGCTTCAGAGTTAGTCCAGAGCTAGCCAGAGGTGAGTGGAACTAACCCTTATGTTTTAAATCAAATGTTTTCAGCATGTTCAAGCATGTTCATGCATCATGAATACCATGTTATGCAATAGGTTGTTTGCATTAGAATTCACGAATATGATGCATTGCATAATACGATGATGATGATGTGGATGGATACTGGATGATCCTCTAGCCCTTAGTATGTTATGACATGATATGGAATGATATGATATGACATGTATGGCATGAAATGAGATGAAAGACCAGGCGTGGCCGTATCGCCCCTGGCATAGAGTATGAAAGACCAGGTGTGGCCGTATCGCCCCTGGCATAGAGCATGAAAGACCAGGCGTGGCCGTATCGCCCCTGGCATAGAGTTATGTGAAGTCCAGGTGTGGCCTTATCGCCCCTGGCATAGAGCATTGTTTGACTTGTTATGGTACGAGATTGATATGTAGAGGGCTATTGGTGACAGATTCATCCTTGAAGTGATATTTGTGATGTGACGCATTCCATGATAGCATATGTTAAAATGAACTGTTTTCTTTTATGGTTTCTGCTCACTGGGCTTTTTAGCTCACCCCTCTCCCCTAACCCCAGGTTTGCAGGGTCAGAGATAGTCAGGAGATCAGCAGGTTACGTCCATGGTCATGTTTATGTAATAGATTAGTAGTGGACATGATGTAATGTAAGATTATGTATTGTTGTAAAAAGAGTTGTTTTGCATAATGATATTATGTTATATGTTCAGAGTTATAGTATTGTGCTTGGCCCGAGTTGGATAATCCCTTTGTACATGAGTTTTATTTTATGTTGTTACATGTGATGGACCGAGTTTGACATAGGGTATGCTGACCCTAGGGGTTCTATGAGTTTAGTCATAGTGCATACACAGGTCAAACTGGTTAAAGGTAAAGTTTTAAATGTTATATGGATATGTTTGATCATGTTTGGGATTATACCAGCTGTACAGGATGCATAGTAGGCTTGCTACGGGTCCCGGCGGCCTTATGCCGATCTGGATCCTAGCGCCGGTAGCGGTCCGGATTTTCGGGTCGTTACAGCATCTACCCTTGGTGGAGTTTGCCTGCAATAACAGCTATCATGCTAGCATCGGGATAGCTCCATATGAAGCTTTGTATGGAAGGAAGTGCAGGTCACCTATCTGCTGGGAAGAAGTGGGAGAAAGGGCCTTGGTAGGGCCTGAGCTAGTAGAGATCACCAGCAGAGTAGTACCAATTATCAGAGAAAGGATCAAGACTGCTGCGAGCAGACAAAAGAGCTATGCAGATGTCCGCAGGAAGCATATAGAGTTTCAGGAGGGAGATTTGGTGTTGCTCAAGTTGTCTCCGATGAAAGGGGTGATTCGTTTTGGGAAAAAAGGTAAGCTAGCTCCACGGTACATCAGACCCTTTGAAATCTTGCAAAAGATCGGGAATGTATCGTACAAGTTGGACTTACCTGCATCAATGGAGAGAATCCATCCGGTTTTTCATGTTTCTATGTTACGGAAGTTCGTGTCAAATCCAGGCAAGGTTCTTAGTGAGCCTGATATGGAGGTCCTAGGAGATCTCACTTATATTGAGCAGTCAGTGTGGATCCTAGACACGCAGATCAGAAAGTTGAGGAACAAGGAAATCCTGATGGTGAAAGTCCTTTGGAATCACCACAACATAGAAGAATGTACCTGGGAGACACGGGAGTCTATACTCCAGCAATATCCTCATCTCTTTTAAGGTTAGTATCTATGTGTTGTTATGTGTTTATGTGTGTGTTATGCCATGTTATGCTTGTTTGGTGAACATTCGGGGACGAATGTTCTTAAGGGGGGAAGAATATAATACCCGGCTAGACCCCGGCACCGGAATTCCTACCCGGCACCGGAAGCCATGTTCGGCCGCCGAACCTGCCTGTGGTGGCATGTTTTGGCCACCTAAACTCACCCTCGAAAGTTGGACTTTCGGCTCTGGAGGGGAGTTTCGACTGCCGAACCTGCCGTCGAAAGTGCATGAGTTTCGGATCTGGAAGGGACTTTCGACCACCGAAGGTGCCGCCGAAGGTGCCTGAGTTTCGGCTCTGGAGGGACTTTCGGCCGTCGAACCTGCCGCCGAAAGTGCCCTGTCCAGCCTTCCTTTGCATGTTTTCTATGGATGTTTTGTGATGTTTTAAGGGTTTTTGGGGAGATGTTTAGAGTTATGTTAGTGTTTATTTGGTCCCTCATTCGAGTCCACCTGTGTAGGTTCGGATCCGAGGAACCGAGGACCCCAGCAGTGAGATAGCTGCTTTAGAGTCTTTGCAGAGTCAGCCTGAGGTGAGTAGAATGGATCTTTATGTTTCAAAGTAAATAAATTTTGAGCATGTTCATGCATCACGAATGCCATGATATATACTAGGTTGTTTGCATTAGAATTCATGAATATGTTGCATTGCATACTATGATGTTGATGTGGATGGATGTTGGATGACCCATTGGCCCTCGATATGATATGATGACGATGATACGGTACAGAAGTCCAGTGAGGCCCATTCTACGCCCCTGGCATAGAGTAAGAGAAAGACCAGTGAGGTCCATTCTACGTCCCTGGCACATTGGAATGTTATATTATGTTATGTTAAGAGAAAGACCAGTGAGGCCCATTCTACACCCCTGGCACCATTGGAATGTGTAGAGGGCTATTGATGACAAGTCTACCTTGATGTGATTTGTTTGTGATGTGATGCATTTCATGAAAGCATGGATTTTAATATATTGTTTTACTATTCTGCTCACTAGGCTCTAGTAGCTCACCCCTCTCCCTTAACCCCCAGGTTTGCAGGTTCGGGATAGACCAGGAAGTCAGCAAGAGTAAAAGTCTTATGTGTAACGACCCGAAAATCGGACCGCTACCGGCGCTAGGATCCAGATCGGCTTAAGGCCGCCGGGACCCGTAGCAAGCCTGACATAGAACCTGTAAACCTGTTCAATCCCATACATGATCAACAATCATACATAAAAATTAAAACTTTTCTTTCATCATTCCTCATACACCAAACTCAACCTGTGCATGCACTAACATAATCATAAACTTGACCCCTCAGTGGGATCTCATCAATGCCCCAATGGGCGATACATCATGAGTTGAGTTGGTTAAACATAAACATCAATAGACATCAAGATCATGTATCAACCAGGGATTACAATACTCATAGGGTCAAGCACAACTATAACCTCAATATACCTCATTACATAACATACTGAAATCTCTTACATTACATCATAGTACAATTGTCATGTCCACAATCTAACTATTACATAAACATGCTTCAAAACTCTGGCTAACCTCCTGGTCTACCCTGTACCTGCACATCTGGGGTTAGGGGAGAGGGGTGAGCTACAAAGCCCAGTGAGCATAATAGTAAAACATTTAAAACATATGATAACATGAAATGCATCACATCACAGCTAATCACATCAAGGATGGATTTGTCACCAATAGTCCCCTACATGGACCAACTGTGCCAGGGGCGTAGAATGGGCCTCACTGGTCTTTCTCTTACATAACACAACATAACATGGTCCAACTGTGCCAGGGGCGTAGAATGGGCCTCACTGGTCTTCCGTATCGTATCATCATCATCATAGCATAGGGGGACTAATGGATCATTCAACATCCATCCACATCATCAAACATAATATGCAATGCAACATATTCGTGAGTCTAATGCAACACCCTATTATCTCATGGCATTCATGATGCGTGAATCATGCTAAACTGATTTATTTATTTAAAAGCATAATAGTTATTCCACTCACCTCTGGATAGCTCTGACCAGACACTGGGGCAACAGACTCACTGCTGGGGTCCTCGGTTCCTCGGGTCCGAACCTACACAGGTGGACTCAAATGAGGGACCAAACATACTAGAACATAACTCTAAAAACATCCCCCAAAAACCCCCTAAAACATCACAAAACATCCATGCAAAACATGCAAAGAAAGGCTGGACAGGGTAGGTTCAGCGGCACCTTCGGCGGCCGAAAGTCCCTCCAGAGCCGAAAGTCAAGCAAGTTCAGCGGCACCTTCGGCGGCCGAAAGTCCCAGACAGAGACGAAAGTCTCTTTTCGGGGGCAACTTTGGCAGCCGAAAGGCCTGCCTCCCCAGCCATGTTCGGCGGCCGAAAGTTCCTTCGGCTGCCGAACCTGGTTTCTGCCAAAGGGCAGAAACTTGGCTCCTTTAAGCACATTTGCCTCCAAAACTTCCAACATGCATATAACTCATTCAAATCATGCAAATATACATACATTGGCTCCTAGGGGCTTCAAACTAGCTTAAACCCCAACTACAACACACAACAACAACACAATCCAACCCACATTGCTCAAAACATAACATTAACTCAAAAACCTAACTATGAGCTAAACATGCATTCTACCCCATAGATCTTGCATAAAACTTACTTTAAACATAAAATGAGCTTAAGATTGGCTCTTACCTCTTGAAGATCGAGAGAGAGACGTCCTAAACTCGAAGGTGGGAGATTTTGAGTTCTTGAACCTCAAAGCTCCAAAACTTGCTAAAAACTCGAAAATCTTCAAGACAAGATGAAAACTAGTGAAAAACTTGAAAGATTTGAAGGAAAGAACTCAAGGATGGTGAGGAATGGCGGAAGGACTCACCTTGGCCGAAAATGGGGAAAAACTCGCCCGTTTTCGGCTAAGGGACCCTTTTATAGTGGCTGGCCAGGCCACGTTCGGGGGCCGAATGTGCCTCCGCATGCATGCCATGTTCGGCGGCCGAACCTGGACTTCCCTCACTTATGCCTTCGGGGGCCTAAGGCACACCCGAAATGCCTGCATGTTCGGCGGCCGAACCTGAGCTTTCCTCCAAGGTTGTTTTTATTTAAAAACTCATTTCCTTTTCACTTAAAATCATCAAAACATTAAAACATCTCATGAAAACATGGTTTTACCCTTCTAGAGGTCTCCAACATCCGAGATTCCACCGGACGGTAGGAATTCCGATACCGGAGTCTAGCCGGGTATTACATTAGAACAATTGGTACTCACTCTCACCAGACTATTCCCTTAAAGTGGGAGGTCAAGGGTTCGAGTAGTGGGGGAGGCGACCTAATTTCCAAAGGGAAATTTGGGCCAAATCCACTTGGGGAAGGATGCATTCGATGCAAGAACCCAAGGGGACAAATCCTGCCAGGAACCCGTGAGGGTGAATGGATGTTAAGAGTTGTTCACGACGCCAGTGGAAAGCCCGAGGTGGCAAGAGGCCAGGCGAGGGATAGCCCTGGGCCGTGAACGGTAAGAGTGCCGGGGATCACGTCCGGGCTGTTACATTATGTATGTAATAGTTAGTTATAGACATGAAAGAGAATGAAATGTAATGTAATGTAAGATATTGTACAGTTTTGTATTGAGGATTAGTATTGTGCTTGACCCTAGAATGTTTGGTTAATCTCTTTTGTTCATGATCATTATGAAATGTCTTATATGTTGAGATATGTAAACCAAGCTTGATGTATGTAATGTTGACCCAACTAGAGCATTTGATGAGGCTCTAGTGTGGGGTTTTTATGTATTCAGTATCAGTGCATGCACAGGTCGAGCTTGGTAGATGAAAAGTTTAAAATTTTTATGTAAATGTATGATCATGTATGGGATTCATCAGGTATGACAGGTTGTATGCTAGGCTTGCTACGGGTCCCGGCGACCTTAAGTCGATCTAGATCCTAGCGCCGGTAGTGGTCCGATTTCGGGTCGTTACAACTGGGCCAGCTATTCTTTCTCACATCATCTCACTGGGCTGGATTTCTTCTCATTGAACCCGGGCTCATAGTGGACCCAGCCTACCCCGCGCATCCGGATTGGGGCTTGAGAGGCTGGATTAGTCTTACTTAAGGAGGGCTTGTTGGGTTTTGGGTCATTGTTCTCCTCTTGGGCCTGGCCTCGCCCAGAGTAGAGAAAGCCCGGCTGTCATCAATTGCCCCTTTACCTCCTCAGCAGTTATTACATGAGTGGTGAGGGGGTAAATTCCTATACTTCATTTGTGACCGCGCGGCCCGAGAATTGCTCTTGTCAAAAACGTTCTTTCCTTGCCTTTTTATTTCTTTGTCTCCTTGCTTTGATGTTTGAATATATGGTGATCTGGAGAGGTGTATTCGATGATGAACGATATTTCACCTCGGCATGTACCTCATTATTATTTTTTACTCGGACTGCCTTCTTACTTTGTCGATTTTACTTAATTGATGGACCAGGCTGTCTCTACTGAGATTTGCCAATCGAACTGACCCGAGCTAAGAGCTCGACGTCTAGCTAAGCTTCTGACTTAAGAGTTTTTCTTATTTTTATGAGGACATTTCTGTCTTTGGCTCATGACCTTATCAGTACTACGAGCTCGGATGTATATTACCTATAGAAATATCTTATTTGCAAGAGTGCCCTGTATTAGACGATTTTAACTCTCGTTCTTATTACAAGCTCGGATATCTGGTCCCTCTTGATGTGACCTTCTGGCAGTCCGTGAGGTCTGAGCTGTGTGCTCCACTGGGATAGGGAGCTCAGCCTTTTGTCGTTTTCCTCTCCCTGGGTCATCTTTGCTAAGTGTTTGTTTACTGTGAGTTAATCCGAGTTGTGAGCATGGCCCCTCACTTTCGTTTATGTTTTTGTGTTTTTCTGCATTTGCAGGCCTTTTCATATAGGGAGCTCGCTCTCTGGTATATCTTCTATACTCGGCTTTATTCAGCTTGGTTGTTTACTTGTCGTGAGTCCATCCGTACTGTGGATTAAGAAGCTCGGATTTTTGTTCTTTGCTTAGTCTTTTACGCCTATATCTTGTGATGCTACCTGTGCTACAGGCTCAGGAGTTCGGAATTTCGCTTTCTTCACTTTGGTGCCCCGAGCTCTTTTGTGAAGTCAGACTTAATTTCTTGCTTTCTTGTCGAGCCTTATACGTGCTGTGTCTCAGTCTGACTTCTTGTTTGTTCGGCTTTAACTTTTTCTTTTATAGGCTTATAGCCTTGTCGGTACAGACATAGAGCCCCTCCAAGCTTCTGGGGAGATCGACCCTGGATTGAAGAGGTCGGACTATCTGTTTTGGATTTGACCATACTGCGGCTCGATTCTTTTGTATCCTAATGAGTCAGGGCTTTCTACTGCCCCATCCGGTCATTCAGAATGGTTTATTCGGCCTTTTACGTTGCTCCTATCTCCTTGATTCTTTATCTAAGCATTTGGTTCTTGGGTATGTCTCGATTAGTTGGGTTTTTTGCCCCGAGTGTTTTATGGGTTGTTTACCCTCGAGCATTTTGCGTGCTCTTTGCTGCCTAGACCTCTCTCTAGGCTAGCTGAGCTGGTTTAGTGCCAGCGGTCAATTCTCGAGGTCGGTGCCTCTTATGATTGTCCCTGGTTCTTTGTTTGGTTCTCTATCTTGGTATGCATTTTGCTTAGGATTCGCTTCGCCTTAATTTGGTCTGCCTATCGGATTTACCAGTACCGAGCTCATTTTCTTGAGATCGACATGGTGTTTTGGCGCTTTGGCACCATGAGCGTTGCATTGGCCTTTAGAAGGTCGCATTGCTACACGATACAGGCGTTGGAAAGAGCTCGAATTCAAATTCTTTTATTTCTATTCCAGCACCCTCTTGAGGTCAGCATGGCACTTTGGTGCTTTTGGCTGTTGTGTGAGATCAAAGTCTCTTTACATTACGACCCCAGCTCTTTTGGGAGGTCGGAGTTTAACTTTTCATTTATGGTCCAGTGCCCCAATCTTTTTATGTGAGGTCAGAGTTGTGTCCTTATGAGTTGTTTTTGCGTGTTGTCATTGTGTGCCGCTGTTTGCTGTGAGTATACAGTATTTTTTAATAAAAGACGAAAGAATAGTTCCCTTCATCCTCTCATCTCGGTTTTGTGGTGCTGGCGGTCATTTTCCGAGACCAGCCACCTACCTCATTGAAGACTCGCTCAAGATTCAGGCTCTTTGACCTTACTGTCGCTTCATCATTTCAGCCGGTTTTGTGGTGCCGGGGGCGTTTGGGGAGCCCGGTCACCTACCTCACTGAGGTCTTGAACAAGATTCAGGCTCTTAGGCCTTACTGTCGCTTCATCATCTCAGCTGGTTTTGTGGTGCCGGGGGCACTTGGGGAGCCCGGTCACCTACCTCACTGAGGTCTTGAACAAGATTCAGGCTCTTAGGCCTTACTGTCGCTTCATCATCTCAGCCGGTTTTGTGGTGCCGGGGGCGCTTGGGGAGCCTGGTCACCTACCTCACTGAGTTCTTGAACAAGATTCAGGCTCTTAGGCCTTACTATCGCTTCATTGTCTCAGCCGGTTTTGTGGTGCCGGGGGCACTTGAGGAGCCCCGTCACCTACCTCACTGAGGTCTTGAACAAGATTCAGGCTCTTAGGCCTTACTGTCGCTTCATCCTCTCAGTCGGTTTTGTGGTGCCGGAGGCACTTGGGGAGCCCGGTCACCTACCTCACTGAGGTCTTGAACAAGATTCAGGCTCTTTGGCCTTACTGTCGCTTCATCATCTCAGCCGGTTTTATGGTGCCGGGGGCACTTGAGGAGCCCGGTCACCTACTTCACTGAAGTCTTGAACAAGATTCAGGTTCTTAGGCCCTACTGTCGCTTCATCATCTCAGTCGGTTTTGTGGTGCCAGAGGCACTTGGGGAGCCCGGTCACCTACCTCACTGAGGTCTTAAATAAGATTCAGGCTCTTAGGCCTTACTGTCGCTTCATTATCTCAACCGGTTTTGTGGTGCTGGGGGCGCTTGGGGAGCCCAGTCACCTACCTCACTGAGGTCTTGAACAAGATTCAGGCTCTTAGGCCTTACTGTCGCTTCATCATCTCAGCCGGTTTTGTGGTGCTGGGGGCGCTTTGGGAGCCCGGTCACCTACCTCACTGAGGTCTTGAACAAGATTTAGACTCTTAGGCCTTACTCTTTCTTCTGAATTTTTCTGCAAAATAAGAGCTTGCACAAAGCATATATAACGAGAAGGCTCATTGTTAATTAAATAATATTCATCAATAAATAATATGTCACACATGACACTTAGTTTTATTTTTCAGATGAATATAAGTATTAGCTCTAACAACATTAACTCATGCAATTTAGAGATGCAATAAACAATATTTTGCATGTGTAAACTTCTCAAAAATTTTTCAATTTATAAAATACGTGATCTTTTTCTCAGGAATGTCTGTATTAGCATTAATAATAAAATTTCATGACAATAAGCAATTATCAAGATATCTAAGCTCAAGTGAGTATACTTTAATTAAATTTATGAAATCCTCTGTATTCAACAATAATTAATCAAAAATATTTGCCACTAACTGAAAGACACTCTTTGAAATTTAAATTCTATTTTGCCTATTTATAACTTGGTGGCAATACTGTGATCATGACAAAATGCCTAGATTGCCCTTTGAATGATAATAATAATGGGTCAATGGCATTGGACGTAAATAAATTAGGATTACTTTACGTGGCAAGTTATGATGGTCTCCCGACAAAGTAAGCAGGATAATTAATTGTCGTTTTTAATCTTCTCATTTCCGTAGCAGCTAAGGAATATTTTATATTTTAAAATAAAATTATATATATTATTATTTTTATTTTTATTTTTATTTTACAGGAGATAATCGACGCCTGTACTTCGAAGGATGCGCGGGTAGCCCAACTAACAGTTTATTTTATAAATAAAGATTTCCTTACCTCTTTCCTTCTGACTGAGCAAATACAGATTTGCATGGCCCTTGGGTCTTCTTCCACAGGAGTTAGCCCTCTCAGCCGTAACAAGCTCGTTTGTTTGTCGGTTTGGATATGCAGTTTCTAAGTTGGCTATTGTGCTGCACAACTCGCTCGATTCCAGTGAGCCCAGATGGCAGCTGCACCCCGATTTCACTCGTCTTCAAGCTGGCCAGCATGTACAACCCGAATCCCTCCTCGATCGGCTTGGGTCTCTGATCATCTCTTGTGAAGTCCTTGTTGCACCAATACTTGAGGGGTACTGTTGTCCAACCAAGTCGGATAGTTATGAGTCACGCCCTAGCTGCTCGGCAACATCATTCTATCCGACCTGAAATGCGAGCCCGACCTCAAACACGGCTCCGACCTCGATCACAGATCTAAGCTCGAGCACGGATCCGACCTCAACGAGTAATCTAATGTTGTGGTCGTTGGATTTGCCGAGCTCCTTTCTGTCTTGCTATTCCAACCAACCAACTTGCTAATTCAAATCTTGAGGGCAGTCTGGCCATCCGACCAGGAATGCGAGATCAACCTCAAACATGACTTCGACCTCAAGCATACATCTATCCAACTTCACGATTTCAATCTCGAGCTTAAGTCCGTCGACTATTAAGCATGAGCTGATTTATTCATGTGGTTCAATGTCCAATCGGGCTCGTGATGTTTACTGGGAATCTCTTGTTGGTTTGCTGAAGTTGTTCTTTTCCAAATTTGCTTTACCGACTTGTCTGAGCTTTTCCTCCGACCTATTGAGCGTGGTCTGCTGGAGCCTTCCCACTCAAAAGCTGATCGTCTGGTAGTGTCTGTTTTAATTCTTGAAAGTTGTGGTTTCTCCATTTGCAAACGTGTGGTGTTGGCTCCATCATGTCCACCCATCTGTATTGACAGGTGGCATCGTGCCGACCTCGCTTGTTGGAGTTCGACCAGGCTAGCAATCTTCTTTATTAGTAACTTCTTCACTAGGTCGACACATCTTTGGCAGCTCGGGCTCTTTCCAACCTTACTATTCCAACCCACCGACCTCTCGGTGCTCCAATCTACGAACTCTGCCAAAGTCCTCAATCAAAATTTGTGCTCGGCAGAGTTTGAGTTTCTTGCTCAAAGCCTTCCATACTCCTCCTCTCTAACTTGTTACTTGGGACTTTATAGCCGACCTGCCCATCTAACCTTTACAACATATGTATTGTCGACCTCACAATTTCAACAAATATATACATCATTGATTCTTTTTCTTTTTATAGAAAAGATTAAAATTCTATACTCATATATAAGTATTTCGATCTGAAGTTTCACTTCGTCAGATTTCAAAGAAAAAGTTAGTAGTAATAAAATTCAATAAATATTAAAATAAACTATCTGAAAGACTATCAAAATATTCTTGAACCAGCTGGATCTTTCTTTTCAGCTAGGTTATTCAGCTGGGTTATTGTAAATCTCCAGCTTTCTTTTCGCATAAACTTTCATACTTTCATGTGGATCTCAATGGGTGAATTTAGGAACTCCGGTGATGAAAATATCTCTTTCGTCCCCACAGACGGCACCACTTGATAAATCTGAATCTCCCCATGCTCCATATTTGATAGATCTGGTTTCCTCTCGCCCCATATTATATGGATCTGGTTTCTTCTTGGCCCATATTTGATAGATCTGGTTTCCTCTTACCCTATCATATGGGTCTCTCCACACTCGATTTGAAGAAGGAATCTGCAAGATGAAGAAAGACGGTCAGGGGTCTTCCGGGATGGCTCCCGGTGGAGACCCTCCGACGTTCAAATTAGGCTCGAGAACTACCGTAGTATCAATAGGCAAGAGTTGCAGAGAAAATCAGAAAAAATAGAGAGAGAGGAAAAAAAGGAGCCCCCTATGGAAGAAAATCCCCTGTCCCGTTTACCTACCCCTGGCACGCACACGGACCCGGTTGCAAAGTGACTAGGCTAGCTATTCTTTCTCACATCATCTCACTGGGCTGGATTTCTTCTCATTGAACTCGGGCTCACAGTGGACCCAGCCTACCCCGCGCATCCAAATCAGGGCTTGAGAGGCTAGATCAGTCTTGCTTAAGGAGGGCTTGATGGGTTTTGGGTCATTGTTCTCCTCTTGGGCCTGATCTCGCCCAGTGTAAAGAAAACCCGACGGTCATCAATTCTCATCATCCAAGATTGAAAAATTGTAATATAAATGAAAATTTATGATAAAGTTTAAATTATTTGTCCAATAAATTAAAAAATTAAAATATAAATATAAATACACAAAAAAGTTAAATTATTTCGTTTAATAAAATAAAAAAAAATAAATTAAAAAATTATTAAATAAAAAATCTAAATATTTATCACTTTTTAGAATATATAATAAATTCAATTTTTTTCACATTTGTTTTAATCAATTTTAACAAAAGAAATTTATAATTCACGTGGCATTGTGCCACGTACAATTATTTCTTACAAAATCTATTGGATAAAAAAATAAAATATTTATTTTAATTTATAATTATATCAAAAACTTTAAATTTTAAATAATAAAACTAAATTTTATTTTATTTATCATACTTATAACTAATAGAATTAAATTGAATATTAAAAAAATTAATAATAAATTATAATATAATTCTTAAAATTTTATATTAATAAACATATAGTTCTTTAATTTAAATTTTATATTAAAATTATATTTATTTTATATTTATCATATATAATATTAAATAAATATTTATTATAAAAAAAATTTTTTACTATATAAAATATCACATATAAATATTATATATTAAAATATTTTATTAAAAATTTATACTTACCATTATAAATTACGTACGTATTTTTAACATATAAAAAATATATTTTATATTAATAATATTAAATTAAATAAAATATTAGATATTTTAGTATGTAAAGTTATATTTTTATAATTTTTATAAAAATTTAGATATATTAATCATATCTCTTAGTGAATTATTTAAAATATTCAATATTTTTATTTTTTTCATCTATATAATAAATAAATTTATGGTATATATTAAATTATTGACTTATCTAATAAAAAATTGTATTTTATTTTATAATATTAAATAAAATAAAATATTATATATTTTATATTATAATTTTTTATATTTTAAATTTTTATTAAAATATAATATGTATATAAAAATGAGAATAAGAATTAAATACTGTGACTGACAAAAAAGAATATTATTAAAATAAAAATATATATTTTAAAAATTATTTTATTAGTTAAATAAAATTTTAGAGATTATATTGTAATTTTTTAATAACTTTTCATGTTTAATTTAATTCTTTTGATTATAGTTGAAATAAAATGGAAAAGGTTCAGTTTTATTATTTAAAATTTAAAGTTTTGTAAATATTTTAATTTTTTATTTAATAAATTTTTTAAAGGAATAATTTTATGTGATATGATAAGTGAACTAAAATTTTTTTAATCAAATTTAATTATTAAAATAAGTGGATTGAGACAAATGTTTTGATTAAAATTAATTAAGATAAATGACTAATATTGAGATAAATATAAAAGAATTGATTTTATTATTTAAAATTTTAAAATTAAAATGTAAATATAAAAAGTGGTAAATTTTTGAGTTATTTTAATAAACCAATTAAAAATAATAAAAATACTAAGTGAAAAATTTCATATTATGTTAAAATTGATTTAAGTTCATTTCTACTGCTATTTTTTTTTTTTTTTTGTCAATAGATATTTTTGGAGGAGGGGAGAAAGGTTAGGAGTTTCGTATTTACCTTATCCATCCATTGAGTGGGTGGTCTATTTCCATTAATATCACAATTTTTACAATTTAAATAATTGTTTTTTTAAACAATTAATTATTAAATTTAAAATAAATTATGTTTTAATTTTTAAATTTTAATATAATTAATGGATGGATTCCAGTACTTTTAAAATTAAACACTTAAATTTTTATCATTATCGATTTATTTAAATTAGAAATCACTCCATCTATTTTTATCATTGAAAATGTAAAAATATTTTTATTACTCGTTTTAGATAAATAAATTATATTTAAATTCTAAATTTTAATATAATTAATAAATTGATTTTTATATTTTTAAAATCATAAACTTAAATTTCTTTATAATTCGTCCATTTTCACTGAATTAAATTTTAATATTTTTTATTTTTTAATTTTTATTTATTAAAATATTTCAATACTCATAATTTTAAAATTTTTAAAAAATATTCGCAACTTCAACTATTTATAAATAGTATCAAGTAAGTTTTACGTATATTATAAACTTTTATAAAAAAATATTTTAGAAAAAATTACACTTTTATAAAAAAATTTGATAATTTATTAATTTTAAATTAATATTTATAAAAATTAATCTATTAATTATATTAAAGATAATAAGTAAAATATAACTTTAAATTTATTAACTAAAAAATTATATTATATTTAGATGTTGCCAAAAAGAAATGAAAAACATTAGTCCGGTCCGATTCGATTTCGTTAACAAAGTCGGTGACGTCCAAGGTCGCGTGCCTTAAATTCCTGTATCTTCCGACAAAAAGAAAATTCCTGTATCGATCTCTCGGCAATCCAGGGTTCCAGACTCGGAATCGAAATCCCCTATTCATCAATTTCTCCAATTGAACTTCGATCCCCAGAAACCTCTTCATAATGCAACCAAAAACACATCAAATTTTCCTTCAATTTCCAGATTCTGGCGTACAAACCCTAACCCTAGACCACACCCAAGCCATAACTCTCCACAGCCTGAAGCGCTCTCTTTTTCCGAATGGGAATCTCTCCTCTTTCTATTTCACACTCAATGGAAAACTCCTTCATGATTCTACAGTTATTCCAAATCCGCAAATTTCTTGTCTTTCTACTCTCATTTTGCGCTCTCGTCTCCCCGGAGGCGGTGGCGATGGCGGCGCTACGGGTGCCGAGTCCCGGGACTGCTATCTGAACATGTACGCGGACAAAAAGCCTGATAAGGTTGATCCAAACGAGCAGAGGCTATCGAAATGGGTCAATTGCGCTCTTTCCAACGAGCCCTTGACGCAGCCCTGCGTTATCGATCGCCTTGGTAATATATTCAACAAGGAGGCGTTAGTACAGGCTCTGATAGGCAAAAGATTACCCAAGGAGTTCGGATACATAAAGGGTTTAAAGGATATGTTAAACATCAAGCTAGAACCAATTCCTGGTGGGGAATCAAACAATGCAAGATTCCATTGCCCAGTAACAGGGCTGGAGTTCAATGGGAAGTATAAGTTTTTTGCTTTGAAGAATTGTGGCCATGTTTTGAGTGCTAAGGCATTGAAAGAGGTAAAATCGTCATCGTGCTTGGTTTGTTACAAGGAGTTTGAGGAATCTGATAAGGTTGTGATAAATGGGAACGAGGAGGAGGTGGCATTTTTGAGGGTAAAGATGGAGGAGGAGAGATCCAAAGTGAAGGATAAGAAGCCAAAAAAAGTGAAAAATGGGGAGATGGCTGTGGCTGTTAATGGAGAAGATAGTGTGGTTTTGGATCCACAGCGTTTAAGTGGGAAAAAGCATGGGATATTTGATGCTAAGGGTGTAGAGAAAGTTGATGGAAGAGTGGAAGCAAATGGGAAGATTGAAAATTTAAAAGGAGCGACTAATGGGAGCTCAGTGAAGAGGTTTAAGGCGGCTGATATGGCACCAGCCAATGCGACCAAAGAGGTGTATGCATCTATATTTACTTCTTCTAAGAAGTCAAATTTTAAGGAGACATTTAGTTGTAGGTCGCTCCCACTTGGTAGGAACTGATTGCTGAAGCTGATTAAGGGTATAGTCTATGCATTTGTGAGATGCTGCTTTTATTTTTCTTTGTGCCCTGTAATTCACAGTTAATTGTTTGAAATAGAAAGGTCTGATGTCCTGAGGCTGGTAAGCCTTTGTGTCATCTTTGATGGCTTGCTGGAAAATCAAATTCTGTGTATTATTGTGATTTTTAACTTTGTATCATGAGTCATTACATGGTGATTTTCTCTCTTATTGGCTCATTTCTACTTATTTAGACTTTATAATTTGTTGACATGGTTTCTGGTGTATTGCTGAAATCAATCCACCATCATCAATTACTTACATTTTAATAGAAGCAAACTATAAGAAAATGAATGAAGAGAACTTTTACTGGAGAGTTTTGATAGTTGAACGAGCGTTATGCAGTCTACATCTGAATCTGCCTTGTATATTGTGAGAATCGTATTTGTAAATAGAAGTGAGCAAGAGAGGAGAAAGAAAAAAGATGCTCTAAATTTGAGAATATGATGGTACTGTCAATAAGTTTTGAGATAATTCTTTATACTTAGATGACCATTTATAATAGCTGTTTCTTGAAATTGAATGATTAAGCTGAGCTTCATTATTAGATTAATGTAAATGAAGTGGGTTGGTTTTCCTATGTTATCCTTCTTTAGCTGTCATCTGTTGTGTGCGAGCTTTCACCCAAACTTCTCAACTTCTCAGATAGTTGCCCGCTTGGGTTTTTAAGTTCCTTCAAATCTTGGCAAATGATGTGGTATTCCCAACATCTCTAGCTTTTTTGTTTCCTGAAAAAAGCCTCTTGTAAAAATAATGTGTATATATATATAGATGCCTATGTTGAAAGTTCCATTGAAAATTAAACTATTAGCCATCGCTAACTTGGAACTGTTTGTAAAGCCAAAGAGTTGCAAATTCCTACCATTCTATGCGCGTCTTCTGAAAGATGAGAGCATTCCTAGCTTTCTTGATATGCCATAACAAGAACACTGATAACTGAATATGATAATCTCCCATCTGGAATCCAATTGCCTTTGTAGTTTGAAGACAGTAATGTCAGCTGCTGCAGCTTTTTCTTCTTGGTACCTAAATAAATGGATAAAAGACTGGATAATCGGCTGCCATTCAAATGTGCCACACCATTCAATGCATGTTTTATTGAAAGCTCTCTAAGGATTCCCTCTCCCTTCCGGAGATTCTTGGTCCGGTTGTAACAGCTGTGGCAACTTTGAGGGTCTGTTTGCAGAGCCTGCTTAGGGAACATTGTCTGGACTAAATTATCGAGCTTTGTTGGCCCCTGATCACTATTCCCAAATAGCCAGCCCTTTTCTTATCCTTTGTCTATAGCTGCTGTGCTGCATCCACATTTGCCTTATTTCATCAATGCTCAGGTGAGCCTAGTAGGCTCAAATTCTTCCATGTCTCACATTCTTGTTAATACTATTCTCTTTCCTATGCTCATTCCAAAATCTAATGATCCAATTTATCATCCATACCGAGTCATTCGACCTTTTTATATATCTTCCCAGATCAACCCAAAGTTAAGTTCTTTGAAAGCTGTCATACGTCCTTCCACAATGCAATGTTTGTGGTGCAAGAAAATCTTCCTTTTCACATATGTTCAACCATAATTTGGGGAGCCCCAATGATAGAATGCTGGGTAAAGCCAGTAACACCACTGTATGATCAGGGCAGCGATAAGGAAATTATCCCTCTTCTTATCTTCACATTATGGCACTTATAAAAAAGTGGAAATGCTCTCACTTTCAAGCACAAATGGCTGAACTACAAAGATGTCATCACCTCAGCTGTAAACCATTATGAGGACGTCCTGCAAACGAATGTTCAGAGGATGCGCCAAACTGTTACTGAAATAACAGATGCTCCAGATTAGCCATGGATAACTTGTGGGGATACTATTAAAGTTTAATTTGATACAGGGATATCATCTTGAAATGGGTTGGCAGCAATAGCAGCTACACTCAAATCTCTGACCTCCCAATTGTTGAAAGTATAGCATGTCGAGAGGCGCTCAGTTTTGGCAAGAAGAAGAGGTTTTCACGTGGTTCTTATAGAAGAGGACTCGCTCAACTTCTCAGTTTCCTAACCTTAACTGTCATTCAGTAGTCTCGACAGGCTTGTTCTTTTTCGACAAGTTTACCTTTGAGGGCAGCAAAGTATTCAAAGCTCTCCATCTAAAATTCCTTGTTTTTGTCGGGAATTGCATCGTCTCCATTAAGCTTCCAATCGTCTACTAGTTTCTCAGGATGAGGCACTTCCAGCAATGCATGGGCTTGTGAAATGTTTTTACACCAACTAACATTCTCTTTTAAACATATATCCCCATGGTTAATAGAGTGCCATAGCTCCTCCAGTGCACCATATTCTTTATTTTTTATTTCCTTCGAAAGATTACCATCTCTATAGTCCAATGAACCAACCCCATATGGAAAAGTAGGGCATGGAAGGAAAAAAACATAAAGAATTTGCTTTCATTGAGAGTCGAACTCAAGACCTCCCGCTTACTAAACGGGTGCTCTAACCAACTGAGCTATGAAAGCGGATGCCAAGGAGAATTTGCTTTCATTGAGAGTCGAACTCAAGACCTCACGCTTACTAAACGGGTGCTCTAACCAACTGAGCTATGAAAGCAGATGCCTAGGATCGGCACATTTCTCATCTATGATGATTGATCCTTCTAATGATTTTCGCCATTCCATTTTCAATAGTTAATTTTCTGTGTAATAAAATAAATTTTATTATTAAATTATTAATCTAATGGCAATTAGTTTTATTTGTATTACACTTTAATATTTTTTAAAATTCGTATAAGAGATTTAAACTCTCAATTCTTAGAATGCAAGACGTATATTTAATTATGACTATTTTATCGATCATTTATTTAAAAATTTTTTAACATGTTATATTTATTTAATTTTTAATTTCTTTTTTATAGGGAAAATTATTAACCGATTCTTATATTTTAAGTCTACTAATTTATTCATATTTTAAAATCATATAATTAAAATATTATTATATCTTATATTAAACTCTTTAATTTTTCTATAAAAATTAATTTTATAGGATTAAGATGACATAAATTAAGTTTAAAAGTTAATTTATTTCTTAGTTTCATATATGCCATCTTATATATAATTTATTACAGTATATTGTTAGATCTATTATCATTTTTTCATGTTAAGAATGGTATTTCATTCCAATAAAATTACAATACATTGATGAAAAGTAAGATTTTAATAAAATTTATTTTTTATTAATAATAATATGAATTTAGTGATTTTTTTTTCTATTAATTGTAATTGTAATGTAATTGGCTCTATACCACCGAATATGATTAATAAAATAAGATAGTATTTCTAGAGCACACAATAATTTCATATTTATTGCTTATTTATATTCAAAAATTATACGTTAAATGTGAATATAAATTCCATTAAGATCAATTTTTTTATGGATCTACGAAAATAAATCATAAAGGCCGATCATTATGATAGTTGAATTTGTATTTTCAAATATAATATATTGACAAAATATATTTTAAAAAATAAAAATTTATAAAATTAAAAAAATAATAATAATGCACTCCGAGGCTTAGTCTGGTGGAAAGTGCATCCTTGTAGCCTTGTGAAGTCAAAGATTCGACTCCCCATCCCTATTTCAAAAGAAAAATAATAATAATAATAATGTCCCCATCATCAAAAACACAATTCAGTCTCCTTTCTCCCCAAACTTTTTTGTGTAATACAAAACCCCATCCTCTAAAAAAATTTTAGTCAGTTTGGCATTAAATTTAAAAATCACGAAAGTACTTTTTAAAATAAAACGCCATTTTAAATGTAAAAAAAAAACAATTTAAGAAAAATTATTTTATTATTTTGACAATTCTTTTATAACTAAATTACATCAAAAATAATTTTAAATTATTTTTTAATATTTTTTTAAAAAATATTTTTCTTAACAACAATTCTAATAATAATGCCAAACAGGTCCTTAAACTACACTTGTTCCCTGTTGTCCCCACTTCCAAAAGACGAGCAGTGTAATTCACTTGATTTGCCATTTAACACGACAAAAAAACAACAGAAAATCCTCAATTGTTGTTAGGATGAAAAAATGAATTAAAAAAAATTAAAATAATGTAAATAAATAGGACCAACTGCATTGAGAAGGCATGAGAACTGAGAAGGATTACATGTTGTTTCCATTAATATCAATTTCACCCAAAAACAAAAAGGATAACCAACTCCATACAAACTATGTACTTTTTCCACACAAAAAAATTAGACTTAACGTATGCTTTGCATCAACTGCAGTGGCAATAATTGCTCTTACTAGACGATTAAAGTAACCCCAATCTGAAGAAGGCCACACATAACAACAAAAATCTGACAATGCCACGCGTATATGCGATGGGACGGGAAGGCGATAATCCTGATTAATTTGATAAGAAAGCTGAAAATTACCATCGTTCACCTTTTTGCTGGAAGATGCCCGACAAAAATTACAGGATCAACCTAACCTTGCTTCTCTTCTTAATACCTGTTTCGAAGAGTGAAATTGCAAAGAAACTTAACATAAAACTGGCAGCAATATTCTGTCCATGTCAAACATAATATTGGCAAGACCAAACAGAGATGCACTGGAACATAGATGGAAGATGCCTATTTAAGTCACAGAACAGAAGCCCTTTCCAGAAGGCAATGAATTTGTCTGGACAGGAATATAGAACATGACTCCTCGTACATGAAATTTGTAGTGGATGCATGGCTGATGTAGATAGATAAAACATAGTCCATAAGGCAAAGAAGATGGACTAAAATGCATGGATAATTTACCAGCTACAAGTTATTGGAATTAATTAGATGAAATTTGCTCAAATATTCAGTTGAACTAAGATCCATGGAAGCACAAGTGAAATTGTATTCAAAAGTTGGGGTGACCACTGGTCTGGGCCAGTCCAGAACCAGGGGTGCCGGTTAAAGGATCATGTTCATGGGGACCAGATCCAAACCACAAATTTCCCCTCAGTTCTGTTTCTGGTTCAGCCCGATATTGGTTAAACATAATAGTAGAATTTCATTCTTTTGTTTTTTAAAAAGAAGGTGCAATTTTGGCCCTGAACCAGACAGACTGGTTTCAATTCTGGGTTGGACCGGTCAGCATTCTAGCCGGACCATGACCAGGTCTATTCTCAAGTTGATATATAAATAACTCTGAAACTTTGATGAATCACCAAGAACCACTCATTTAAGGTTTAGATTGGAAGGACACATGGCCTATAGACCCTTAGCAGACCAGGCAAAACTTTATAGCAACCTTGAATAGCAAGCTGCATGTCTGATGAATGCAAAAAAGAACCATTCTTGATAAGCGTCATCCAAATTCCTAATAGATACTCTAGCAGGAGCAATGTGTAGTCTTCAATAGAATTTCATAATACATATCTTAACATTTACCTCTTCAGCAAATTTTATCAAAATGGTTGTCCGTGGTCGTTGCTGACCCTCGATAGGTACAAAATGAGCTGTTACTACGGCTGGAAAACCTGCACCATCCAAAACACCCTTCAAAAGGAAAAGGGGAAAAAACACCCATCAGAGCTTTCATCCATTAGGATACCTCAACAGGTAAAATTTCAAAGTCATGCCTACCCTCACTATTCCAGCAACAAATGCTCCACAATTAAATGTCCCCATGTCTTTTGGAATGGAAATAAATCTGCAAAAGGAGCAAAAAGAAAAGCACTAAAACCAGGTAAGAGCAATTGTCAAATTAATAATGAGTGAGATAATTATCACCTGTTCACAAGAAGCTCCTTCTCACTGATCATATATTCATCTTCATGTTCAGTGCCTTTCTCGAGGGAGTCAGCTACCTAAATTAATCATGGGCAGAAGCTTATATGCACTGGAATAGAATATTAAACTAGCTTATATCTATTAAAATGGCCTCAGCTTTGCATTGTCAATTATCCCTCAACAAATTTGTGAAGCATCATTATCATCTAACATCTAATGCTTTCCCCATCTTCTACCAAACATTTTATGCTCGTATGATCTACCTTATTGACTATTGTTTCTGTTTTTGGCAACATCCTATCATGAGCAAATGTCAAGGGAAAAAGTGCTTTGCAAATGCATGCAAGGCAAATCCATCTTTGTAACTTTTCCTCACACATAGTAGCAAAGTCTAGCAGTTCTTCTAATAGAACAGGAAAAAGTTCTCATCAAGAAAAAAGAAACGTTTGCATATGGAAGTGGATATCAGAGAAGTCAACAAAAAGAAATTGCAAACATGATACGAATTTCCATATTCAGAAAAAAAGCAGCTTAAGAACTCATTTAAACTGGTGAAAATAAACTTACCTTTCCAAACAACACCTTCCACACTGTGCTGTGTACAAAAGATAAAATACCCAATAATCGAGTTTCCCTTCTGTTCCCCTGTGTCACCAAAAGAAAGGACAAATATAGCACTTCCACTGAACCACATTTGAAGAATTAATTAAAAAAAAAAATCCATGAAGCAAAACCAATTAGCTTATTTGCTATTTTTTAGAATATTAACTTATTAACTAAGAAAGCCACCCAATCTGCTACTATATTTTTAAGGGAAAAAGATATTGAAGAAGTCACAGAGAGCCTTTACCACAATTAAGAAGATATAAAGGAATGCTTGAAACTGAAAGTTCAGTAAGTAAAAGAATTGTACTTTCATATAAAATAATAATTCATAAAATTAGCTTCCCAATTATTGCAAAATGAAGAAAGAAAATTGGAAAAGAAAAAAAAAAGAAGAGATTTCTAGAAAAACCAATCTACCTCTATCTGATTATAGAGCCATCAAGAAATCAGGATAATACATTGCCTACTTGCACTGGCATAACAAACTGATTTAACAATAATTATGCCAACAGTTATAATATCAGCCATAAGGTATTGCACCACTAGCTAATTTTCAATTGGCTGATTTAGGCTGGTGTAATTTGCTGAGGAGAAGTCCAGGAACAAGTCATACCTTCTCTCTATGACAAAGAAGTTCAAGAACACGTGCCCCAACTGCATAGCCTGCATCCTCCAGCCTGCTCAACTCCCACAAATATTATCGCAAAGAATGTAACCACTAAGCAAGACATCAAGAGTTAAATAGAGAAAAAATGTACATTTGCATATTCATGGAAGCAAAATTTCGAAGCATATAAACGTCAAAGAACATTTTATTTGACATTCTTCTTTTTCTTTTTTTCCTATCCTACTTTCAATTTCTCTATCTCCAGCTTCCACAAATGCATGCTCAGAAAGGTTGCAAGAAATTATGCCTCAACTCGAAGGTATCAATATGATTATTCTGCATAACTTCCTTGTTTCATAGAAATAATGAACTTGAGAAACTATTTACGCAAGGAGGAATGCGGAAACCATTTAATTTTATTGTCCCTCATTTTTCTAACCACAAGGTAAATAAAGAGGCATGGTTCAAAAAAATGATTCAACACATAGAACTAACTGGGTTGAAGTAATGAAAACGGCACAATACCTTCGTTCTAATTCAGCAATGTTGTCAACCTGAGTCTGATTGTACTGAACAAGCTCCGAAAACAAAAAAGCAAATGCACTCAAACTGACCTGAAAAATAATTATTCTTAAGTATCAATTTAGAAAACTTCCAACTAAAAATTAAAGTACAAATCCCTGTCACGGTTAACATAGAAAGAGGTTTACAAGAAAGTTAACTTGATATCTGACGTTCTACACGATGTTTGAAATCTAACATTTTATATGATGTTCATTTGCACAAAGTTGAATTCTTGCCAAGTTAGCAAATGATAGAGCTAGGCAACGTACATTGGAGGTTTATATGCTCTTGGATCAAATTGTCAAAAATTAAGGGGAAAAAAAAAAAGAAACTCATATTTCCATGATTTCTTTTGCCAATTTCCTTAGATACCAAGTTGAACAGCACGATGCACACGTACTGATCCAAATTATACTAAAACAGACTAGAAGCAATGACAGGATAAGATTAAAGACCTAAATGAAGTATAGATCTGAAATTTCGTTTGGATGGTCAGAAAATGCAGCAGAACAGAAAGAGAAATTGGATCGCAAGAATAACCAGAAGAAGAGACCTAATCTCAGATTCTTTTTATTTCTTTGGAAGTTTCTCCACCAAACAGCAGTGATTAGGTGAGAGAGAGAGAGGGAGAGAGAGAGAGGAGGTACCTCTTGTTTACCCTTACTGAGTGGCTTGTCGAGAACATTAGAGTATTGCTTGACTTTGCCTACTCCAATCATATTTAGCTTCTGGTATTCTCGCGTTTAGACTTCTCTGTCTATTGAAGGAGGTTCGGATCAAGCTGGAGGAAAATATCCCCGGTAAGTAGGTTGTGCGAAATCTGTTTGGCAGCTCAGAAATTCTGGGATGGGAAATGAGAGCCGCAGCAAAGAGTTTATGACTTTTGAGAAGCGGTGTACGGTCTGGTTCTGATTCTGGTTCAATTATCCTCGGTATTTCGATTTCGTTTTAGATATTTGGGATCTTTGGGGAGTTTATAAGCACTTTTAATTTTTAAATTTTAAATTAATACATGTTTAGTATATGTGTTTATAAATAGAACATAAAAATTGATATATTATTATAAAAATAATTAAAAATATATAATTTAATTTTTCATTAAATCAGAATATATATTATAATTTTAAATTTTTAATAAAGATACTACAATAATTTAATTAATTAAAATAATTTATAAATATTAAAATAAAAATATGAATATCAATTATTTATTTTGTACTTATATGCTGCTATAAATTTTTTACCAGTTTATAAGTTAGGTCAAATATCCTGTTGACTATAAGTTTTAAAAAAATTTGATTTTGATTATATTAAAATTTAATAAATTAAATTTATTCTTTAATATTAAAAGTGAAATATCCGGACAATATTGAAGATACCAAAGAAATCTACCCATCGAAAAAAAATAAAAACTCTTATAACATCACAAGATAAATAAAAAAATATATAAAAATATTTTTAAAATTTATTGTAAAATAATGAATAAATTAATATGCCAATAATGAATCTATCCATCTCATTCTATTCCTTAAAAAACAAAGAAAATATTTTAAATTATTTTTCAAAATAATTTAAAATATTTTCTATATTTTTTAAAAAATAGAATGAGATGGATAGAATTTGAAAAATAATTTAAAATATTTTCTTTGTTTTTTAAGAAATAGAATGAGATGGATAGATTCATTATTGGCATATTAATTTACTCATTATTTTACAATAAATTTTAGAAATATTTTTATATATTTTTTATTTTTTTTATTTATCTTGTGATATTATTTTGAAAGGTTAAAATTATACAAATTTTAGAAACAGTTTAAATTTAAATATTCAATTTTTGCATGTGTTCATTTTTAATTAACTACTTTCAGATTGTGAAAATAATTGATTTTAGTCGATTTTTAAACGGTTTAATGGCTAATTTTTTAAATTTATTATCGTTAAACTATCTCTGCAGTTAATAAAAAAAAATTTTAGATATCTATTTAAGAGAATAAAATTCTTCGTAAATGAGCAATGAAAGCAAAGAATTATTAAAGCATTTTGATATCTTTGCATTAAAAGCTTTTCATTTTCACATTTGATTTTCATTGGCAAATTTATTCTCTTGTAATACCCGGCTAGACTCCGGTATCGGAATTCCTACCGTCCGGTAGAATCTTGGATATCGAAAACCTCTAGAAGGGTAAAATCTTATTTTTTATAAAATGTTTCCATGTATTTTATGATTTTAAGTAAGAAAGAAATTGAGTTTTGTATGAAAATGACCATAGAGGGAAACCCAGATTCGGCCGCCGAACATGCATGAGTTTTGGAGGCACCTTAGGCTTCCGAAGGTGGCCTGGCTAGCCCCTATAAGAAGCCCCATGGCCGAAAATGGGCGAGTTTCTTCCCCATTTCCGGCCAGAGGTGAGTCCACGCTCTCCCATGGTTGGTTTTGATGATTTTCCTCAAATCTTTCAAGTTTTAACAAGTGTTTACTTGGTTTTTGAAGTTTTTGGAACTAAGATCAAGTTGTGGAGCTTGGAGACCCAAGGAGCTAGATTTCTCCTACCTCCAAGTTAAGGATCGTTTCTCCTCTCGATCTTCAAGAGGTAAGCTTAGATCCTACCCTTCTTGTATGTTTTAAGCAAGTTTTATGATGGTTTAGGGGGTAGAGATGCATGTTGAGGTTGGTTGGTTGTTGATAGGGTTTATGTTGAGTTTGTGGTTAATGTATGTTATTTTGAGTTGTTTTGTATTGTTGTTGGGGTTTAGGATAGTTTGAGGCCCCTATATGCTTATGTATGTGTGTATGCATGTTTTGGAAGTGTTGGATATGAGATTGGTAGGTTTGGGAGGCAAATGTGCATAGAATGGCTGAGTTCTGCCACTTAGAGAGAACTCAGGTTCGGCAGCCGAAGGAACTTTCGGCCGCCAAACCTGCCCGTGGTAGCATGTTTCGGCTGCCGAACCCTACCCCCGAAAGTTGAACTTTCTGCTCTGGATGAGAGTTTCGGCCGCCGAACCTGCCACCTAACATGCATGAGTTTCGGATCTGGAAGGAACCTTCGGCCGCCAAAAGTGCCGCCGAAGGTGCATGACTTTCGGCTCTGGAGGGACTTTCGGCTGCCGAACCTGCCGCCGAAAGTGCCCTGTTCAGCCTTCCTTTGCATGATTTCTATGATTGTTTTAAGGTGTTTTAGGGGGCTTTTGGGGAGATGTTTAGAGTCATGTTCATGTATGTTTGGTCCCTCATTTGAGTCTACCTGTGTAGGTTCGGACCCGAGGAACCAAGGACCCCAGTAGTGAGATAGCTGCTTCAGAGTCTTTTCAGAGCTAGCCTGAGGTGAGTAGAATGACTCTTTATATTGCAAAGTAAATAAATAAAATTTGAGCATGTTCACGCATCACGAATGCCATGAGATATATTAGGTTGTTTGCATTAGAATTCACGAATATGTTGCATTGCATAATATGATGTTGATATGGATGAACATTGGATGATCCATTAGCCTTCGTATGGAATGATATGATATGATGATGATACGGTACGGAAGTTCAGGAAGACCCATTCTACGTCCCTGGCACTATGTAAGAGAAAGTCCAGGAAGACTCATTTTACGTCCGTGGCACATTAGAATGTTATGATATGTTATGTAAGGGAAAGACCAGGACCCATTCTACGTTCTGGCACTATTGGATATGTAGAGGGCTATTGGTGACAAGTTCATCCTTAATGTGATTTGTTTGTGATGTGATGCATTTCATGAAGGCATGAATTTTAATACAATGTTTTACTATTTTGCTCACTGGGCTCTAGTAGCTCACCCCATTCCCTTAATCCCCCAGGTTTGTAGGTACGGGCTAGACCAAGAAGTCACCAGGATTAGAAGTCATGTTTTATGTAATAGCTAGATGTGGACATGTATTGTAAAATGTTATTATGTGATGAAATGTAAAGAATTATATTGAGGATAGAATTGTACTTGGCCCTAGTATATGTTAATCCCTTTTTGGTACATAATCTTTTAATGAAATATTTTAATGATGTTTATGTAAACTAAGCTTAATGTATGATATGTTACCCCATTGGAGCATTTGATGAGGGCTCCAGTGTGGGATTTTATAGTTATAAGTTGTGCATGCAAAGGTTAAGCTTGGTGAATGAAAGAAAAAATTTAAATTTTTTATGTAAATGTATGATCATGTATGGGTGTAATGACCCGAAAAACGGACCGCTACCGGCGCTAGGATCCAGATCGGCTTAAGGCCGCCGGGACCCGTAGCAAGCCAAATATTCACCCTGTATACCTGTTTAATCCCATACATGATCAACAATTACATAAAAATTTAAAACTTTCTCAATTATTTATTCATTCACTCATTCATTCATTCTTCCATTCATTCACTCTTTCATTCATTCACTCTTTCATTCATTCATTCTTTCATTCATTCACTCTTTCATTCATTCACCAAGCTTAACCTGTGCATGCACTATTCATAAACATAATCATAAACATTAACCCCTCTTTGGAGTCCTCATCAATGCTCCAATGGAGTGACAACATATATTAAGTTTGGTTTACAATAATCATCATTAAACATTTAAGATCATGTACTAAAAAGGGATTAACAATATACTATGGTCAAGCACAACTCTAAACTTCCATAAGCATCAATACATTACATTTCTATATTATACTTTTACATTACATCATATTCATGTCCACAGCTAACTATTACATAAAACATGACTCTACTCCTGCTGACCTCCTGGTCTACCCTGTACCTGCAAACCTGGGGGTTAAGGGAGAGGGGTGAGCTATAAAGCTCAGTGAGCAGAATAAATAAACATTCAATTTAAATTTCATGCTTTCATGAAATGCAACACATCACAAACAAATCACATCAAGGATGGATTTGTCACCAATAGTCCTCTACATAGTCCAATCGTGCTAGGGGCGTAGAATGGGTCTCACTAGTCTTTCTCTTAACATAACATAACATAGCATAACATTCCATAGTGCTAGGGGCGTAGAATGGGCCTCACTGGTCTTTCTCTTAACATAGTGCCAGGGGCGTAGAATGGGCCTTACTGGTCTTCCATACCGTATCATTATCATATCATATCATACGAGGACTAAAGGATCATTCAACATCCATCCACATCATCATCAAGTTATGCAATGCAATATATTCGTGAATTCTAATGCAAATAACCTAGTATATCTCATGGCATACGTGATGCATGTATCATGCTCAAAATTTATTTATTTGCTTTGAAACGTGAAGAGTTATTCCACTCACCTCTGGCTGAAGCTCTAATGACTCTGAAGCAGCTATCTCACTGCAGAGGTCCTCGGTTCCTCGGGTCCGAACCTACACAGGTGGACTCAAATGAGGGACTAAACATCCATGAACATGACTCTAAAATACTCCCCAAAAACCCCCTAAAACATCTTAGAACAACCATAGAAATCATGCAAAAGAAGGCTGAACAGAGCACTTTCGGCGGCAGGTTCGGCGGCCGAAAGTCCCTCCAGAGTCGAAAGTCATGCACCTTCGGCGGCACTTTCGGCGGCCGAAGGTTCCCTCCAGAGACGAAACTCATGCATGTTCGGCGGCACCTTCGGCGGCCGAAACTCCCTTCCAGAGCCGAAAGTCCACTTTCGGGGGCAGGGTTCGGCAGCCAAAAGTTGGCCTCCACAGGCAGGTTTGGCGGCCGAAAGTTCCTTCGGCTGCCGAACCTGAGTTCTTTCCAAGGGCAGAACTCAGCCTCTTTCATGCATAAATGCCTCCTAAACCATTCCATCATGCATTTACCTAGTCTACAACATGCAAACTCAAGCCAACAAGCACATAGGGGTCTCAAACTAACTTAAACCCCAACCAAAACACATCAAACATACACATACTACCCACATTGCTCAAAAACATAACATAAACCCATAAACTCAACAATAACCTAAACAAGCATTTCTACCCCATAGATCTTCATAAAACTTGTTTAAAACATACAAGGAAGGTTGGATCTAAGCTTACCTCTTGAAGATTGAGAGGGAAGACGATCCTAGCTTGGAGATGGGGAGAAATCAACTCTTTGGTCTCCAAGCTCCCAAAACTTGCTCTTTTGCTCAAATATCTTCAAACCAAGTGAAAACTCATAAGAAAATCATGAAGATTCGAAGGAAGAAGCTCAAAATCGATGAGGGACGGCGGAGAACTCACCTTGGCTGAAAACGGGGAGAAAAGTTCATCCGTTAGGACATGGGGACCCCTTTATAGGTGGCTGGCCAGGCCACTTTCGGGGGCCTAACGTGCCTCCGCATGCATGCCATGTTCGGCGGCCGAACCTGGACTTCCCTCACTCATGCCTTCGGGGGCCTAAAGCACTCCCGAAATACATGCATGTTCGGCAGCCGAACTTGAGGTTCGGCGGCCGAACCTGGGTCTTCCTCCAAGGTTATTTTCATACAAAAATTCATTTCCTTTCTTGCTTAAAACCATAAAATACATTAAAATATTTTATAAAAACATAGTTTTACCCTTCTAGAGGTTTTCGACATCCGAGATTCCATCGGACGGTAGGAATTCCGATACCGGAGTCTAGCCGGGTATTACATTCTCCCCCCCCTTAAGAACATTCGTCTCCGAATGTTCACCAAACAAACATAGCATATCATAAAACATAAACATTCACATAAAACACATAACACTTACTTTAAAAGAGATGAGGATATTGCTGGAGCATGGACTCCCGTGTCTCCCAGGTACACTCCTCAATGTTGTGGTGATTCCAAAGGACTTTCACCATCGGGATTTCCTTGTTTCTCAATTTTCTAATCTGGGTGTCTATGATCCATACTGGCTGCTCAACATAGGTGAGATCTTCTTGGATCTCCACATCAGGCTCACTAAAAACCTTGCTCGGATCTGACACGAACTTTCTTAATATAGAAACATGGAAAACCGGATGGATTCTCTCCATTGAAGCAGGTAAATCTAGCTTATACGATACACTCCCGATCTTCTGCAAGATCTCAAAGGGTCTGATGTATCGTGGAGCTAGTTTACCTTTCTTCCCATACCGAATCACCCCTTTCATTGGAGACACCTTGAGCAATACCAAATCCCCCTCTTGAAACTCTACTTGCCTTCTGCGGATATCTGCATAACTCTTTTGTCTGCTTGCAGCAGTCTTGATCCTTTCTCTGATTATGGGCACCACTCTGCTAGTGATTTCCACTAACTCAGGACCTGCCAAGGCCCTTTCTCCAACTTCTTCCCAACAGACAGGCGACCTGCACTTCCTTCCATATAAAGCTTCATATGGAGCCATCCCGATGCTAGCATGATGGCTGTTATTGTAGGCAAACTCCACTAAAGGTAGATGCTGCCTCCAAGAACCACCAAAATCCAGCACACACATTCTGAGCATATCCTCTATTGTCTGGATGGTCCTCTCTGACTGTCCGTCCATCTATGGATAGAAAGAAGTGCTAAAATCCAACCTGGTACCCATAGCGTTCTGTAGACTCCGCTAAAACCTGGAGGTGAACTGGGGCCCTCTATCAGACACTATTGAAACAGGAACCCCATGCAGCCTGACAACCTCATCTACATACACCTGCGCCAACTTGTCCACAGAATAGCCACTCCTAACAGAGATGAAGTGAGCAGATTTGGTGAGTCTGTCCACAATCACCCATATGGAGTCCAATCTGTTGGACGCCGCTGGTAGCCCCACCACGAAGTCCATAGCTATATTCTCCCATTTCCACTCTGGAATAGGTAGTGGGTTAAGCATTCCAGCCGGCTTCTGATGTTCCAGCTTCACCCTCTGACATATTTCGCAGGCTGACACAAACTGTGCCACTTCTCTCTTCATAGTTGGCCACCAATACACTCTCTTCAGATCTTGATACATTTTGGTGGCTCCAGGGTGAACACTGTATCTGGCATTATGAGCTTCGTTCATAATGTCTCCCTTCAGTCCCACGTCATCTGGTACACACAATCTATTCCCATAGCGGAGGATCCCCTTACTGTCAAATCTGAACTCTTCGTTCTTGCCTGACTGAACAAACCTGGCAATCTTTACTAACTCTGGGTCCTCGTGCTGTTTCTAAGCCACCTGCTCCAGAAACACGGGTGCCACTCTCATCTGGGCTATCAAAGCACCTGTACCAGACAACTCCAACTGTAGACCTTCATTGATGAGCTCGAAGAACTCCCTCACTACTGGCCTCCTCTCTGCTGAAATTGGGACAAACTGCCAAGTGATTTCTGGCTCAAGGCATCTGCCACAACATTCGCCTTACCCGGATGGTACTGGATCTTGCAATCATAGTCACTGAGTAGTTCTACCCATCTTCTCTGCCTCAAATTTAGCTCTCTCTGACTCAAGATGTACTGCAGGCTTTTATAATCTGTGAAGATCTCACATTTTACCCCATAAAGGTAATGCCTCCACATCTTGAGCGCAAAGATTACTGCTGCCATCTCTAGGTCATGTGTAGGGTAATTCAATTCGTGCTTCTTCAGCTGCCTAGAAGCATAAGCAATCACCCTTTCATTCTGCATCAGCACACAACCCAGTCCCACACGGGACGCATCACAATACACTGAGAAGTCTTCATTACTAGATGGCAGAGCTAACACCGGTGCTGAAGTCAACCTCTTCTTTAGCTCCACAAAGCTCTCCTCACACTGGTCGGTCCACACAAACCTCTGGTTCTTCTTAGTCAGTCTGGTCATGGGAGCTGCAATTTTAGAGAAGTCCTGAACGAACCTCCTGTAGTAACCTGCTAAACCCAAAAAGCTCTTGATCTCTGTCACTGTAGTGGGTCTAGGCCAGTTTGCTACAACTTTCACTTTCTTGGGGTCTACCTCGATAACATTTTCTAACACCACATGCCCCAAGAATGAAATGCTCCTCAGCCAGAACTCACATTTGGAGAACTTGGCATACAAGCCGTGTTCCCTCAAGGTCTGCAAAACCAACCTCAGATGATGGACATGCTCCTCTGCATTCCTGGAATACACTAAGATATCATCTATGAAGACTGACAAAGTGATCCAGGTACTGGCTAAACACTCTGTTCATGAGATCCATGAATGCTGCAGGGGCATTGGTTAACCCGAACGGCATCACAAGGAACTCATAGTGCCCATATATGGTCCTGAATGCTGTCTTTGGTACATCCTCTTCTCTTATCCTCAGCTGATGGTACCCCGATATCAGATCTATCTTGGAGAAACAACCTGCTCCTGCTAGCTGGTCGAATAGATCGTCGATCCTCGGCAACGGGTACTTATTCTTGGTAGTGACCTTGTTCAACTGCCTGTAGTCGATACAAAGCCTGAGGGATCCATCCTTCTTTTTCACAAACAATACTGGAGCACCCCAAGGTGAGGTACTCGGTCGGATGAAGCCTCTATCTACCAACTCTTGCAACTGCTCCTTAAGCTCCTTCAATTCAGCTGGTGCCATCCTGTAGGGAGGGATAGAGATCGGTCTAGTTCCAGGCATTAATTCAATTTTGAACTCTATCTCCCTAGCAGGTGGTAAACCTGGTAGCTCATCTGGGAACACATCTAAAAACTCACTGACCACGGGCACTGAGGCGGGCTCTCTGACATGACTATCCAGCTCTCTCACATGAGCTAGAAAACCCTGACAACCCCTCCTGAGCAGCCTACGAGCCTGTAGGGCTGATATCAAACCTCTAGGTGTACTCCCCCTATCTCCTCTGAAGACAACATCTGACCCATCCTGACATCTGAACTTGACTACCTTGTGTCTGCAATCCAAGGTAGCACCATGGGTAGATAGCCAATCCATCCCTAGAATGACGTCAAAATCTGTCAAATTTAGAACCACAAGGTCGGCTGAAAGGCATCTTCCCTCAACAAAAACTGGACTATACTGGCAGACTGACTCTGCCACTGATGGGTCGCACTTGGGTCCACTGACCCATAGGGGACACTCTAACCCAGAGACCATCAATCCCAACCTCTCGACAGCCCTCGGAGCAATGAAAGAATGAGATGCACCAGGGTCCAATAAGGCATAAACATCAGAACAACCAATGATGAGATTACCTGACACCACTGTGTTCGATGCATTTGCCTCCTGCTGTGTCATTGTGAAGATCCGTGCTGGGGCTGATGGACCTTCACCTGAAACCCGCTGAAGAAGAGGCTGTCCCTCTCCCTCTGCCTCTGCCACTAGCCTGAGTCGCAGCTGGAGCTACTGGCTGAGCCACACTATCAGAAGCTGTCTGCTGAGACTGTGCTGCAAAAGCTGCTCTAGGACACTCCCGAGCCATGTGTCCCTCCTGCCCACATCTGAAGCAGGCTGTCGTCCCAACCAAACATACTCCCTTATGCGGCTTCCCACACTTCCTACATGCTGCATTATCTGCACCTGAGCTCGAGCCACTTCCCAATCCCAGACCTGACTTGATCTTGTTCCAAAACTTATTCTTCTTTGACTTCTTGGTGGTACTGGTCCACCTCTTACTAGCTGAACTCAGAGAAGAAGAGTCTAATCTTCCCCCACTTGGGGTCTTGGAACCAGAAGGCTGCGCTACTGACTGCTTAACTTTCCCTTCGATGATTGCACTAGCCTCCATTCTCCGGGCCATATCCACTATGGCATGGAAACTCTCCCTCTCTACTGACTGGATCAAGGAGGAATACCTGGAATGGAGCCTCATGATATACCTCCTTGACTTCTTCTGATCTGTGTCCAGATTCTGCTCAGCAAACGGCAACAGCTCCAAGAATCTGTCTGTATACTCATCCACACTCATCTCATCCGTCTGCCTCAATTGCTCAAATTCAATCATCTTCAACTCCCTTGAACTGTCAGGGAAAGCCCATCCTGCAAACTCATTTGCAAACTCCTCCCATGATAGGCTATCCAACCTCGAGTTCACATAGTTTTTAAACCACTCACGGGCCTTCTTGCACTTCAGTGTGAACCCAGCCATCTGAATGGCTCTACTGCCAATAGCTCCTATCTCATCTGTAATTGTCTTGACCCTCTCAAGATACACAAACGGGTCATCACCTGTTTCGAACTGGGGAGCACCCAGCTTCATGTAATTGGTCATCTTGACCTTGCTCCCTCCAGATGAGCTAGGCTTAGGTATTTGGGTTTCTGGGACAATAGGTGCTGCTGGTGGTGGAGGAGGTGCAACATCCCCTGGGGTAGGGTTTGTTGTACCAGGATAGAATGATGGGGGCGGGTACATAGGGTACTGTGGGTATGGTGGGTAGAAAGGTGGGTATGGCATGTGTGAGTGGTAAGGGCTAAAGCTGGGGTAATCCGATGTACCTCCCATCGAATACCCGGGATTCTGAGAAAAGGGTGGGTACTGGGGTGGCTGAACAAATCCCGAGGCCTGAGTGCCTCCTTGGGACTCTCCCATACCCTCCTCCGACATACTCACTCCAATACTGCCATCCCTCCTCTAATCCACATCCATATCATTCCCCACATCCTTTGACATTCCTCCTTGAACTGTTCCCCTCACTGATCTGCTTCTACCCAGATCCAAAGACCTTCTAGGGTCTCTCACTGCTCTTTCCCTGCTAGACCTGCTAGACATTGCCCTTGGCAATGCAGGGGGACGGGCACTCATGCCCTCATCCTTCGGTGGTACTCCAGTCAATCGTGCAGATCGATGAGTTCCTCTCATCCTGTTTACTGAAAAACAGCACACATAGCACAACATTAGCATCAAATGGTTCATGTGCAAACACATGAACCCACATTACATACATCGCATACATAACATATCATCAATGTACATGCATATAATCATGGCATTTCACATTATCATTCAAGACAGGACTCTACATCTTATCCTAGTGGACATGATCTTCCTATTGTGCTTGACCTTCTATAACCTCTATGAGCCCGACACTTTCTAGGTCTGACCATATGAACCTAGGGCTCTGATACCAATCTGTAACGACCCAAAAAATGGACCGCTACCGACGCTAGGATCCAGATCGGCTTAAGGCCGCCGGGACACATAGCAAGCCAAACATTCACCCTGTATACCTGTTTAATCCCATACATGATTAACAATAACATAAAAATTTAAAACTTTCTCAATTATTTATTCATTCACTCATCCATTCATTCTTTCATTCATTCATTCTTTCATTCATTCATTCTTTCATTCATTCACTCTTTCATTCATTCACTCTTTCATTCATTCATTCTTTCATTCATTCACTCTTTCATTCATTCACCAAGCTTAACCTGTGCATGCACTATTCATAAACATAATCATAAACATTAACCCCTCTTTGGAGTCCTCATCAATGCTCCAATGGGGTGACAACATATATTAAGTTTGGTTTACTATAATCATCATTAAACATTTAAGATCATGTACTAAAAAGGGATTAACAATATACTATGGTCAAGCACAACTCTAAACTTCCATGAGTATCAATACATTACATTTCTATACTATACTTTTACATTACATCATATTTATGTCCACAGCTAACTATTACATAAAACATGACTCTACTCCTGCTGACCTCCTGGTCTACCCTGTACCTGCAAACCTGGGGGTTAAGGGAGAGGGGTGAGCTATAAAGCCCAGTGAGCAGAATAAATAAACATTCAATTTAAATTTCATGCTTTCATGAAATGCAACACATCACAAACAAATCACATCAAGGATGGACTTGTCACCAATAGTCCTCTACATAGTCCAATCGTGCTAGGGGCGTAGAATGGGCGTCACTAGTCTTTCTCTTAACATAACATAACATAGCATAACATTCCATAGTGCTAGGGGCGTAGAATGGGTCTCACTGGTCTTTCTCTTAACATAGTGCCAAGGGCGTAGAATGGGCCTCACTGGTCTTCCATACCGTATCATCATCATATCATATCATACGAGGACTAAAGGATCATTCAACATCCATCCACATCACCATCAAGTTATGCAATGCAACATATTCGTGAATTCTAATGCAAACAACCTAGTATATCTCATGGCATACGTGATGCATGTATTATGCTCAAAATTTATTTATTTGCTTTGAAACGTGAAGAGTTATTCCACTCACCTCTGGCTGAAGCTCTAATGACTCTGAAGCAGCTATCTCATTGCAGAGGTCCTCGGTTCCTCGGGTCCGAACCTACACAGGTGGACTCAAATGAGGGACCAAACATCCATGAACATGACTCTAAAATACTCCCCAAAAACCCCCTAAAACATCTTAGAACAACCATAGAAATCATGCAAAAAAAGGCTGAATAGGGCAGTTTCGGCGGCAGGTTCGGCGGCCGAAAGTCCCTCTAGAGCCGAAAGTCATGCACCTTCGGCGGCACTTTCGGCGGCCGAAGGTTCCTTCCAGAGACGAAACTCATGCATGTTCGGCGGCACCTTCGGCGGTCGAAACTCCCTTCCAGAGCCGAAAGTCCACTTTCGGGGGCAGGGTTTGGCAGCCAAAAGTTGGCCTCCACAGGCAGGTTCGGCGGCCGAAAGTTCCTTCGGCTGCCGAACCTGAGTTCTTTCCAAGGGCAGAACTCAGCCTCTTTCATGCACAAATGCCTCCTAAACCATTCCATCATGCATTTACCTAGTCTACAACATGCAAACTCAAGCCAACAAGCACATAGGGGTCTCAAACTAACTTAAACCCCAACCAAAACACATCAAACATACACATACTACCCACATTGCTAAAAAACATAACATAAACCCATAAACTCAAAAATAACCTAAACAAGCATTTCTACCCCATAGATTTTCATAAAACTTGTTTAAAATATACAAGGAAGGTTGGATCTAAGCTTACCTCTTGAAGATCGAGAGGGAAGACGATCCTAGCTTGTAGATGGGGAGAAATCAACTCTTTGGTCTCCAAGCTTTCAAAACTTGCTCTTTTGCTCAAATATCTTCAAACCAAGTTGATACGGATTCAATAGGGCAAATTTCTAACAATGGTGTGGAGCAAACTTATGTCATTCAAATGGATCTAAAAGGAGTTCAAAATCATATTCATATGATCCATATATATTTGGGGCGTGCTTCAACTCATATGGGACAGATTTGGTGCAACACTTGCAATCATAGGCTTAGGGAGCCTAATCAAACCTATGGGCTAAAACTACACAAAGGGAAGCCTAAAGTGAAGATCAAGTAAGGCTTTTGTGAAGATTCAGCTTTGTTATGATGGGCTTGCTATATTTTTATTATTTAACACTTGTTTTATTTTAGCTTTGTTTGGGCTTGTATTCTGGCCATACTTTATCTTTTAAGTTTTAGAGTGTTGGGCCATGTTTTGGGCTTATGTTTTAATACTTATATGTTATTTTAGTGTGTCATTGGTGTAACGACCCCAAAATGGACCGTCACCGGCGCTAGGATTCGGGTCGGCTTAAGGCCGCCAGAACCCGTAGCAAGCTTGCTATACTCTCTGTGTACCTGTAACACTCATACATGATCATACATTTTCTGTGAAAATAAAACTCTTTGCTGAACCAAGGCTTAACCTGTGCATGCACTATCTCTGTACTCTGTACTCTGTACTCTGTACTCTGTACTCTGTACTCTGTACCCCTGACTAGAGCTTGCTCTAGATGGGTTAACTCATACCTGTTAAGCCTGGTTTTTCACATACAGAACAACACATATATACATATCTAGATCATGTACAACACATATATCACTAAGTCAAGCACATGTCTAACTTTAGACACACAATTATTACATCTCTTTAATATTACATGTCCACTCTAGGCTATTACAAATCTCTTTACTCTTTCCGTACTCTGCTGGACTGTCCCTGTACACTGTACACTGAACCTGCAAAACTGGGGTTAAGGGAGTGGGATGAGCTCTATAGCCCAGTGAGTAGAACAGTAAAATATCTCAGTAAAACATGATCTCATGGAATGCGTCATAACACAAACATTTCACATCAAGAGTAAACCTGTCACCACATAGCCCCAGTAACTCTGTGCCAGGGCGTAGAATCGAGCACCTGGTCTTCCTGTCATATATGTATATGTGTATATAACACCTCTGTACTTACCATTGCCAGGGCGTAGTCAAAGGCTCCTGGTCTTTACTATACCTGCCAGGGCGTAGTCAAAGGCTCCTGGTCTTTACTATACCTGCCAGGGCGTAGTCAAAGGCTCCTGGACTTCCTATCTGAGACTATTGGATCATTCAGCATTCACCCACATCAATAAATAACTATGCAATGCAACATATTCGTGGATACTAATGCAATCAACCTATAGCATAAGCATGATGCATGAGATATGCTAAAACATTCCATTAGTCAATTAAAAGAGTTAAGTTTAGTTCCACTCACCTCTGGCTAACTGGACTGACTGACTCTGCAGGCTCTGAAAACGCTGGGCAGTACTCACTACTGCTCTCTCTGGTTCCTCTGGTCTGTATAGGTACAGATAAACTCAAATGAGGGACCAAACTAACTGCTGACCAACTCTATTAAACTTCCCAAGACTCCCCTTAAACTCACTCTACACCTCATGCAAAGCATGCAAAGGAAAGCTGGACAGAACACTTTCGGCGGCAGGTTCGGCGGCCGAAAGTCTTCTCCAGAGACGAAACTCAAGCACCTTCGGCGGCACCTTCGGCGGCCGAAGTCCCCAAACAGAGCCGAACATGCAAAGCTCGCGGGGGCAAGCTGTGGCAGCCTAAGCCACCATGCAAGAGGTTCGGCGGCCGAATGAACCTTCGGCTGCCGAACCTGAGTTCTTCCAGAACTCAGCCCGACGGCAAACCAAGCTCTTCCTTCCCTTCAACATCTCCAAACATGCATATATCAACTCCTCAACACTCATATACATAAGTATATGTTCACAGGGGTCCAAAACTATCTACTAACCCCAAACAACAAATCAAACATAACACATAAACATATATAGATGCATACATCATCAAAACCACCATTTATCACCTAAACAAGCATCTCTCTCCATAACTCCCTTAAAACCTTCAGAAAACATAGAAACAGGGTCAAAAGCATCACTTACCTCCTGTAATAAGAAGATAAACACCCTGAACAAAGGAAAATAGACCAACTCTCTTCAACCGCTCAAACTCTCAAACACTTAGGTTTGTGTTTTATCAAAACCTTTCAAAACCTTAGAAAACACACACTACTCTGCTGCATGAGCAGCTAATACAGATGAGTCATGAGAGACGTGCAGGCCAAGAATCTGAGGCCAACATCTGTCAAAATACATGACTCAGCTGGCTGGCCACCTCAGCTTCGGCTACCCAATCGCATGCAAACCCATGCAACATTCGGGGGCCGAACTTGCACTTTGGAAGCCGAACCTGGAGCACTTTCGGCGGCCGAACTTACCTTCGGCGGCCGAACTTGGCTCATCTGCCTTGGGTCATTTCAGCTCAAAACTTAATTACCACAGTAAAACACATCATAACCCTTAGTCAAACATAAAGCCTACCCTCCGCTAGAAGTCCGACACCCCGGATTCCACCGGACGACAGGAATTCTGATGCCGACTTCTAGCCGGGTATTACAATTGGGCTTGGGCCTTATGTGTTTAAGTCAGGTCCAAGAAGAGTGTCTTAGGGTTTTATTTATTTTTCTCCTTACTATATAAGGATAAGAAACAATTGTAAGAGGAGCTTTTAATCAAAATTTCAGAATTCTTCTCATGCCGTTGGCGTGTATTGCTTTGAGTGAGAGTGAGGATTTGCTTTCATCAATTGCACCAGGAATCTTGGCTAACTTATCAACTATTCGTTGTGGCGTTTGTCGGATTCTTGTCTAAATCCTTCGATCATTGGTGTTTTAGCTTCTCTAAGTTTGGGGTGCCATAGGAGGTGGGTTTATCAAATCTTTGGATTCCATATCTACTTGTGCGTGTGGGTTTGAGGCTTGTGCCATAGGGTTCCGCGTCACAAGTGAAAACTCATAAGAAAATCATGAAGATTCGAAGGAAGAAGCTCAAAATCGATGAGGGACTGCGGAGAACTCACCTTGGCCGAAAACGGGGAGAAAAGTTCATCCGTTCGGACATGGGGACCCCTTTATAGGTGGCTGGCCAGGCCACTTTCGGGGGCCTAACGTGCCTCCGCATGCATGCCATTTTCGGCGGCCGAACCTGGACTTCCCTCACTCATGCCTTCGGGGGCCTAAAGCACTCCCGAAATGCATGCATGTTCGGCAGCCGAACTTGAGGTTCGGCGGCTGAACTTGGGTCTTCCTCCAAGGTTATTTTCATACAAAAACTCATTTTCTTTCTTGCTTAAAACCATAAAATACATTAAAACATTTTATGAAAACATAGTTTTACCCTTCTAGAGGTTTTCGACATTCGAGATTCCACCGGACGGTAAGAATTCCGATACCGGAGTCTAGCCAGGTATTACTATGGGATTGAACAGGTATATAGGATGTATGTTAGGCTTGCTACGGGTCTCGGCGACCTTATGTCGATCTGGATCCTAGCGCCGGTAGCGGTCCAATTTCCGGGTCGTTACATCTCTCATCTTAATAGTATTTATGTTGTATTATTGAGAGTGTCTTTCTTCTAAATCAAAAAATATATAATATTGTTCAAGTGTGTGATTACATAATAGAAGTCCTAAACACTTGTTAAACCTTAAGTGAAAGTTTGAATGTGAATCAAACATATAAAGGCCTACAAGCACCCGAAAAGCTTGCTGATTATAAGAAAGGGTATTCTCTTGCATGCTAAAAAGAGATTTCGTGAAGTGAAGATTGTGGAGTGAAGATTCAAGAAATGACCTTGGGAGAGTGGATGTGGAGTGAAGACTCAAGAAAGGACTTTGGGAGAGTGGATGTAGACTAAGTTTGCCGAACCACTATAAAATCTCTCTTTTATCTCTTTACTTTTAACCTTTTCTTATTAATATGAGATAATAAAATTAGCTTGCTATTTTAATTTGTGCTTTTCTTAATTTGCTTCTGTTGTCTTCTGGTGCACTTGTTGTTAAGTATTTTTCAAAACCTTCTAAAAAAATACTTGAAAAGTTTATTTGAATCCATCACTTCTTACACTCAAAATTATTTTTATTAAAGCTTTGAGTAAGGGCTGAAAATTTGGCAAAGTGACTCGTTCGTCCTCTCTTAGTCACTTATTTAGGACAACACATCCTCTTAATACAATCAAGATGTGAGCCTTACAATCTATTTGGAAATTAGGCTTTTCAAAATTTTAGAAATTTTGAATATGCATTCAAGAGAAAGTAAAGTTTTTTAAAAATTAATAAATTAAAGATATAATTAAAAATAAAATATTGAATGCGTACAACCCATATAAGAGAAACCAAGCCTAAATTAGCAAATGACATAGTATCTTTGGAGAAAATGCAATCTAGAAAATAAAACATGGTCCTTAAACTAAGAACTCTCCAATCTATAAAACAAAACATGGTCTTTAAACCACCTAGTTCTTAGAAGACAATTAATGAAACTCATTCCCAAACAAGATATACAACACAAATAAAGTACAAAAGCCAAGCCAAAATATAGTCACGTAGGAATACAAAATGGTGCTAAAGTTTGAAACAAGTCACTTCACTCTATTAGGGCCAAATATGCTACCGATGATTAAGGAAATGTTCATGTACATAATGTATCCTATAACAATTAGTTTGACGATGAATCTACAGTCACAAAAGTCAGTCAGACCTAGTTGAACACCGTCGAGTTATGTTGGAGTTCCCAAAATAAAGTCACTTCACTTATTAGTCTTTAAGAGTTGGTTGATGAAAGGGAAAATCGTATCATGGCCCCAAAGGTACTCTAAGCTAACAAATTTTATGCTCTACGACAACAAATAGAAAAAAAAAAACCTTCTAAAGCCCTTCAACCGATAATGAAAAGCCTACAAAAAATTTGATCTTAATCAACAAATCTCTCATTGAAGTTTTAGATTTGTAACAACAGACAATAAAAAAAGAAAAAGAAAAGAAAAAAACTACTATTTAATCTTTATAGTATGTAAAAAGTCACTAATTAGTCCATCAGTTTTGAAAAAATGCATTAAAATGTCCTTAACATTATAAAAAATTTACTGGTTAGTTCCTTCATTAATTTTGTCATAAATATTTTACTATTTAATTCCTATAATTTTAAAAAACTTATTAATTGGTCCCTCAAACTTTTAAAAAATTTATTAATTAATCTCTCCATATCATGAACATTTTAGTTTTCTTTACAATACTTAACGAGTAAAGTTAACGGAAAAACTAATTAATTAACTTTTTAAACGTCAATGACTAAATAACAATTCTTTTAAAAATGCTATATATACCTGGCCAAAAGGAGGGTACACCCAGCTTAATAGAAAAAATAAAAAAACTACATCAGAAATAGCAAATGAAAATGGTATATCTTCAATAAAAAAAAAGAAAAATCAAGGAGAAATTTCTCACTAGGAGAGAGAAGAGAACAATAAAATTTAATTCCGTGGTTTCGATTCAAATTTTATTTTTTGAATAAATTTATAAAATTATTTTCTATGAAAAGTTGCTTTAAAATGGGTTATTAATGTGCAATATCATATAATATACTTCTAAACTATTTTTAATTATAATTTTATTATGTGATACTAATTAAGTATGAAAATAATAATATAAATATAATTTTATTAATGTTCATGGTGTTATAACTATCTCTCGATTGTATCTCGGTCCTATAAGCTTATGCAATAATGAAATGCTGGAGCTTTACTTACTATCCCATGTCGCCCATTTCTTCCTCTGATAAGTATATTCCTTTACCATTATTAATCCTCTAGTAGTCGATCTTAGTTTTTTTCAAGTCTTGTTCTTCTTTAATCTGTACTTTTGATGATTATTTCTTTGACATGCAAGGAACTTATTTCTCTAGTTTCCTCTCTAAGGAAGGAAGAACAACACTCCTAACAAGTTCACTCTACAACACAGGTTGGATGGATCCCAACGCTTCAACAATTCTACAACTAGAGTGGATCAGGTAATTTGATAGGTTGGATCCTTCTTCTTCTGATCATGAACTAGCTTGGAGTTGATGGGCTGTACTTTTTTTTATTTTAACTAGTGTTGTTTTAAGCTTTCTAGGTCTATATGCCATTGTTCTATTAAGACTTTTGGGCCTCTTCTCTTCTTGTAATGGGCTTGGCCCTCTTTTATCTCCAAAATTTATTTGAACTTTGATAAAATCTTGAAGAAAAATATAAAAAAACTTATTCGAACTTTGATAAATAGTTGAGGCTGATTTAGGTGACCAGAAAGTGTTGAATGCATTGCTGGTTCTCTCCTTCTAGTTTCTGTTTGTTATGGTTTCTGTTGTTGAACCCATGTATTGTCTTGCATCCTCCCCTGCCCAAAAAGGAATAGTTTGTTGTTTTGATTGTATAGTTTTGATGTACCTTTTCAAATTTGATTTTCCTCACTATTTCTGAGAATTCATTGTGGCTTGTTCGTGTTTGTCTTTTCAGTTTCGATTCTTCTTCAGGTCGTTGGCATTGCATGTAGAGGGTTGTTCTTTTTATATTTGGTGAAGCAAGTGGTTTTGGAGTTTCGAGAACTAATTTTCGACAATGAAAGGTCTTTACATGTCGGTGGGTATTTTAGGGAGTCGTCCTTACGTCTGGTGTATTAAAGATAAAGACTAACTATAACAGTTTTATCTAGTTGTAACTTGAGTTATAGCTGTATACTTATCTTGTATTTAGTTAGTGATAAGGGTTAGAGTTGTGATAAGGTTTAGAGTCATGATAAGGTTAGAGTTGTGATAAGATTTAGAGTTATGATAAGGCTTATAGTTGGTTGAGATAATATTTATTATTCATATAATCTGTATCAAACTCAACCACTGGTATATACTATATAAATGTATTCTATACAGAAATACAAATACATAGAATTCTCAATATCATAAATCTTCTATATGGTATCAGAGCCGCAATCTGCTCTCACGAGTTTTCTGATCCAATTTTCTTTTAATTAATGGCTTCGTCATCCAATACCGTCATTCAATTAAATGCTCCAACGCATTTTTCAATTAAACTTACTCCGAAGAATTTTCCTGTTTGGAGAAAACAGATCCAATCAACCTTAATTGGTCTTGATTTACTTGATTTTATTGATGGTTCACGGGTTGCACCATCACAATTTCTTTCTGAAAAAGACAAAACAGCCAACCCAGCTTTCGCCTTATGGTTTCGACAAGATCAAATTTTGATCAGTGCTCTTTTAGGAAGTTGTTCTGATACTATTCAACCCTTGATTTCTTCAGCCAATACTGCCAAAGAAGCATGGGATCGGCTTCACCAGAGTTTTGCTAATGTTTCTCGTTCTAGAATTCTGTCCTTAAAAACTAAATTAGCACAGAACTCTAAGGGAACCAAACCGATTGCTATTTTTCTCAATGAGATGAGGGCTATTGCAGATGAGCTTGCTCTTACCCAGAATCCGGTGAGTGATGATGACTTAATTGTTTATATTATCACGCGATTGGGAGATGATTACAGTCCCATAGTTGCTGCGTTAAAAGTTCGTGAAACCCCAATAACCTTTTTTGATCTCTTTGAAAAACTTACTGATCATGAACGATCCCTACAAGAAAAAGATTCCATAACTGTTTCAGCTACGTCACAAGTGATTGCTACTGTCAATTACACTCAACGTTCTGGAGGGCGTTCACACAATCAGAATGGCAATTATAATCGATCTCCACAAAACTCCAATTATTCTGGAAATCGACGTGGTGGTCGTGGTTCTTACTCTGGTGGTCGAGGTCGAGGTTCTTATCGACCTGATGTGGTATGTCAATTTTGTGAATATACTGGGCATACTACTGCTGAATGTCGCAAATTGGCTCGCTTTCTTAAGGAGAATCACTACAAAAAAACAGGGTATCAGTGACGGATTTTTCCGTCGCTGAAAGTAAAAAATCCGTCGCTGAAACTTCAGCGACGGATTTGCGACGGACTCAAGTCCGTCGCTTAAAGTCATGTCGCTAATTTTTTCCGACGGATTGGGCGTCCGTCGGAAATATTAGCGACGGATTTCCGACGGATCTTAACTCCGTCGAAAAAATTTGCGACGGATTCTCCGACGGATAATTCCGTCGGAAAGTTTTAGCGACGAGATTTTTTGTCGCTAAATCCGTCGGAATATCTAAATTCATCCTATAATAATCCGTCGCTAATCTGTCAGAAATCATTAGCGACGAAAATTTTCCGTCGGAAATTTTAAAACATTTTAATAAATATTCTTTTGAATCCGTCGCTAGTCCGTTAAAATTCGATCATAAAAAAAAATTCTTGCATTTATTTAGATATTTCCTATATAATTAAATAATTTATAATTAAGAATCACATTGAATATAAATCAAATATTTCATAATACTTAACAATGTTCATAAAATTTAAAATAAATCTATAATATTTAACAATATTCATAAAATTTAAAATAAATTCATAATACTTTACAATGTTCATAAAATTAAAAAGAAATCCATAATACTTAACAATATTTATAAAATTTAAAACTAATCTATGAATTTGTTGAACTATCTGAATCTGCAGTTGTGTTATACGGTGAAGATATATTTTTGTTCTTCAATGATTTCATCTGATCTTTTATCTGTTTTTCTATTTGCACTCGCATTTGCTCTTGCATTTGCTCCATGTCTTGTTTCATTTTGATTCGGTTTTGCTCTAATATTTGTTCAACCTCCTCTAAAAAAAACATAGTTTGAGAAGGTCCTCCAGGATGAGCTAATGTGCATGAGAAAGATGTAGTTGGAGTTCCTGATTTGCTGGCTATGTCCTCTACCTCTAGATGATACTGCTCTTCGAGGCATCTAAAAAACTAATTGTCCATTAGTTTCAATTAACAATAAAGACAAACAATATATAAAACCTTAATCAATATACAAATTCAACTCTAATTATATACTAATTTAAGAAATCAAACACACTAATCAATTTAACAATACATATCAAAGTAGAGTTGAATAAAGGCATGTAAAGTACACCGACAAAGCCAAACTATACATATCAAAAGTTATGAAAATGAGTTATAAAAAAAATTGAATAATTTTTCATACAAATGTTTACAATAATTAAAAAAAACATTAGAAAAGGAATATGTAAAACAAACAATACCTTTTCTTTTAAAGACTTATTAAGTTTTTTTCATGATTATAGTATTTTTTAAATTAAGCTATATTATTGTGTTGATTTAGTATTTTTTAGAAAATTTAAAATATTATTTTAGAAAAGGACCATTACTATTTATTTTATCTATTTGATTAAGACTTTAAGTATTTTATGTATTTGATTAAGACTTTATTTTATTTATTTGATTAAGACATTATTATTTAAAATTTCCAATTAAATTATAAATAATAATTAATTAAATAATTTACTAATTATCTGAAAAATTAATTATTAAATTACTGTCTATTTATCTATAAAATTTCATGGTTATTTTTTTTTATTTTTTTGAGTATTTAACATGTTACCTTAAACTATTTTATCCTATATTTATCACAATTATATACTAATTGTTTTAATATTTTTTATAATTATTTTAAAATTTCATAATATAATTTTATAAAAAATAAGATTTTGAATGAAAGAAATAAAATTTCCAATACATATAGTTTTTTCAACTTCTAATTATAAAAATTAAAGCAAATCAATTTAGTTTTAAGTTTTAATTTAATATATTAAAATAAAATAAATTAAAAAATTAAATTTAAGCTTTCTGCAGCAGCAAGCGGCAGCATGCTGCTGCAGCAAGCATGCTGCCGCAGCGTGCTGCTGCAGCAAGCATGCTGCCGCAGCGTGCTGCTGCGGCAGCCAGCTGCTGCGGCAGCGAGCTGCTGCGGCAGCCTGCTGCTGCTGCAGCAGCAGCAGATTGAAGTAAGTACCTGGCAGCGGCGAGCGTCCAGCAGCGGCGGCGGCGAGCGTCCAACAGCGGCGGCGGCGATTGCGGCAAAGAGAAAGGTGTCGGAGAGAGGAGAAAAGAGCAGAGGAGTGAAAGAGGGGCTGCTAAAATCAAAAGAGATATAAGGAAATTATTAGGGTTTTTTTCTTTTATATTTGCGTTTTTTCTAACGGATTAGCGACGGAATAAATTCCGTCGCTAATATTTTAAAAATCCGTCGCTAATCTGTCACTAATCCGTCAGAAATATAAATATATATTATTCGTCGCTGATCCGTCGCTAAATCCGTCGCTAATTTTATTTTTTCCGACGGAAGTGTTTTCCGTCACTAAATCCGTCGCTGATAGTCAGTTTTTTTGTAGTGATAATATGTCTTTGAAGACTGATACCTTGCATTCTTCAGCACCGATACCTGCAGTTAATGTTACTTCTTCTATAGCTGCTTCTTCTCCACAACAATGGTTGTTTGATAGCGGAGCTTCTCATCATGTTGTGTCGAATCCAGCTTCTTTGCAAAGCTATTCTGATTATGGAGGTCTTGAGGAAGTACAACTTGGTGATGGTAAAACGCTTGCTGTATCACATACTGGTTTTGTGCAAATTCCTACTTACTCTAAGAATTTATCATTGCCTAATGTGTTATGCGTGCCTAATCTGCGCAAGAATTTGGTCTCAATTGCTAAGTTGTGTCGCACTAATCATGTTTCTGTGGAATTTTTTTCATCTTATTTTGTTGTGAAGGATCTGTACACGGGGGCGTCTCTACTACGGGGAGAGAACATTGATGATATCTACTGTGCAAGTTTTTCCAGAGTTAATTCTCAACGTTCTCAGCTGAATGTTACTACTCGGTGTCTGTCTTTGCTTTCTGAATGGCATCACAAGCTTGGTCATCCCAACAATAAAGTCCTTTTGTTAGTACTTCGAAATATTGGTCTTCAGTCTATGTCTAAATATGTTTCTAGTTTTCATTGTACTTCCTGCTCTATGAGCAAGAGTCATAAATTACCGTTTTTTGAGAATTCTCTTGTTAGTAATAAGTCTTTGCAACTTGTTTATTCCGATGTTTGGGGTCCTACACAAAAATCTATTGATGGCTATGCATATTACGTTACATTTATTGATCACTATTCTAAGTATGTTTGGCTATATCCCATGAAGCAGAAATCTGATACTCATGATTTGTTTATCCACTTTTAGAAATTGGTTGAAAATTATTTTCACACTAGAATTGTTTCTGTGTTCACTGATAATGGTGGGGAGTATCAAAAGCTTAAGAATCATTTTTTGTCTTGTGGTATTTCACATTATACAACACCTCCACATACGCCAGAGCATAATGGTACTGCTGAACGTCGTCATCGCTCAGTAGTTGAAACAGGTCTTGCTATGTTACAATTTTCGTCTTTACCTTCTAATTATTGGTCTCATGCTTTTCAGGCTGTTGTTTATTTGCTCAATCGGTTGCCTTCGTCCGCTATTTCGTTTCAAACACCTTTCTCTAGATTGTTTGGTATGCCTCATAGTTTTAAGAGATTGAAATCTTTTGGTTGCCTTTGTTTTCCATGGCTAAGGCCATATAATAATTCTAAACTTCAGTGTCGTTCATTGCCTTGTATTTTTCTTGGATATTCTCCAACTCAATCTGCATACAAATGTTACGATCCAAAGGCTAATCGTTTGTATTTGTCTCGTCATGTTCAATTTGTTGAGCATATTTTTCCATCTGAAACTTGCACTAGTTCTCATCAATTTACAGATTATTTTCGAGATGCTTCTTGTACAGGTTCGGCACAACAACCAAATCCATCACCTGTTGCACCAACTGCAGTTGCTTCGGTTCCATTGGCAATTTCTATTCCAAGTGATTCTGATTTGTTGGTTTCAAGTACTGGTTCCGAATCTATTACAACATTATCAGTAGAATCTGATCAATCTACCATGCCATTAATTAGTACTGAGACTCAACAAGTTGACCCTTTGATGACTGAATCTTCTACTACTGATTTAGATTTGCCACTACCGATTGTTTCACAAGACTCAGTTCCAGCTCCTGTACAACGGCAGCAGCGACAAAGGAAGCCTAACTCCAAGTATTTTAATTCTTCTTTTGTTAATCTTACAACTAAATATCCTTTACCGGATACACTCGAGCCAAGAACAGTGAAACAAGCTCTGGCCAGTTCACTTTGGCGGCAGGCGATGGATTCAGAGTACAATGCTCTTTTGAAAAATAAAACTTGGGAGCTGGTTCCGAGAGACAAACATCATCTTATTAGTTGCAAATGGGTGTTTCGGATTAAGCGTAAACCGGATGGTACTATTGATAAGTACAAGGCACGTTTGGTTGCCAAAGGATTTCTTCAGGAACCTGGGCGTGATTATTTTGAGACATTTAGTCCGGTTACAAAATCGGTTACAATTCGGGTAGTTCTTACTCTTGCAATTTCTAAAGGATGGCAGTTAAGGCAATTAGATGTAAATAATGCCTTTTTACATGGCACACTTTATGAAGATGTCTACATGCAGCAACCTCCAGGATATGTGCAACCTGAGTTTCCTGATTATGTTTGCAAACTGAAGAAGTCTCTTTATGGTTTGAAACAGGCTCCATGAGCTTGGTATCTTGAACTTACTTCTTTTTTGCTCAAACTTGGTTTTCGCAAATCAAATGCTGATGCGTCCTTGTTTATTTTTTCCTCAAATGGGATTATTGCATATTTTCTAGTATATGTTGACGATATTGTACTTACAGGTAATAACAATCATTTTCTGCATACCTGTGTACAGAAGCTATCTGCTCAGTTCTCTGTCAAAGATTTGGGAATATTAAATCATTTTTTGGGGGTTGAAGTGATTTCTACAGCTGCAGGATTATTTCTTTCGCAACATCGACATATTGCTGATTTGTTAGACCGATTTGATATGGCTGGAGCTAAAGAGGTGAATACTCCTATGTCTACAGGAGACAAGCTCATCTTAAATGATGGTTCTAGTTCGACTGATTCCACCGTATATCGCCAAATTGTTGGATCTCTTCAATATTTGGCAATTACGCGTCCTGATGTTTCTTTTGCAGTGAATCGGCTGTCACAATTTATGCATGCACCGACGCAAACTCATCTTCAAGCACTGAAACGTGTTTTGCGATATCTTAAAGGAACCATACATTATGGCTTATTTCTCAATCGAAATTCCACTCATACTCTGTCTGCCTTCTCTGATTCTGATTGGGGTGGTGTCCTTGATAATGGGCGGTCTACAACAACTTATGTTCTATATCTTGGTTCTAATATTATATCCTGGAAATCTAGTCGCCAAAAGACTATCTCCCGATCTTCTACAGAGGCTGAGTACAAAGCCTTAGCCAATGCTGCAGCAGAGGTATTTTGGGTTCAAAGTTTATTACAAGATTTGGGAGTACCAATATCACAATCACCAGTCCTTCATTGTGATAATCTTGGTGCGACTTACTTCTGCGCCAATCCAATCTATCATACTAGGATGAAGCATCTTGCACTGGATTACCATTTTGTTCGCGAGAAAATTAATGCTGGACAGTTAAGGGTTCTTCACATAAGTTCAAAAGATCAAGTTGCTGATGTGCTTACAAAGGCTTTGGGAAGAACTCAGTTTTGTTACTTTAGAACCAAGATTGGAGTCTCCGATGACGCCTCAATCTTGCGGGGGCGTATTAAAGATAAAGACTAACTATAACAGTTTTATCTATTTGTAACTTGAGTTATAGCTGTATACTTATCTTGTATTTAGTTAGTGATAAGGGTTAGAGTTGTGATAAGGTTTAGAGTCATGATAAGGTTAGAGTTGTGATAAGATTTAGAGTTATGATAAGACTTATAGTTGGTTGAGATAATATTTGTTATTCATATAATCTGTATCAAACTCAACCACTGGTATATACTATATAAATGTATTCTATACAGAAATACAAATACATAGAATTCTCAATATCATAAATCTTCTATATGGTGGTCACTCTCCTTTGGCCATGAGCTCTTCCCTATGTCCTTTCCTTGAATATGATGTTTATATGCAAAGCTTGAGATCTAAATTTTGGATGCTCCTGCAAGTTTTGGTGATTTGGTGTTTTCCAATTTGAGTTCCACCACGGTTCATTTTGATCGGTAGGTTGATTTCAAGAGTTGTTGGTTTGATTTGCTTTTATTGATTTGGGCAGTTCTAATTTGGGTTGGGCTCTAATACTTTTGGGCTTTGTAATGGTTCTCTGGTATCTCCTCTATCTTTGCCCTTTGGGCATGTTAAATACACTACTTTTGCATGATAAAAAAACAAAAAAAAATGGATTTAGGCTGTTGCCCCAGAAAATTATGAAGCTACATTAACTAGCCGCCCTGCCGAGAGCCTCAAAACCCTCTCGCTGGCCTGTAAACTAGCCTGCGCTTCTCCCTCTCTCTGTCTCTGTCATGGAAGAAGACGACGAATTTGGAGATCTCTACACGGACGTGCTGCAGCCCTTCTCCTCATCTTCATCTTCCTTTCCGCAGCCTCAACAGCCCTCTATCGCGCCTTCGTCGATTCATCGTCCGATCGATCTCATTCTTCAGAACCATAGAAATGACGTCGACGATGACGAGATCCTCCACGGAGTATCGGGCCGCAATCCCCCTGCTTCCTCCGATCAAACCCTACCCAATTCTCTCCAGAATTCAATCCCCACTGACAATAATTCATCTACTAGACCTAGGGTTGTGAGCTCTTCTGAGGTGAAATTACCTAATAATGCTTCACAGGTTACTAATTTTCAATCGGACAATCAGGATAAAGAGGTCACTTTTGATATCGAGGAGGGAAATACTGGAATTATAGAAGATTCAGGTCCGATGATCCCAGGACTTGCCGTTGATACTGAGGATTCCAGGAAGGATGAAGCTGATATTGATGTAGGTCTAGCCGGCGGAGAGGTAAATGAAGATTGGGAGGAAGACAGTGATAGTGAAGATGATTTACAAATAGTATTGAATGATACTAATCATGGGCCCATGGGGATGGAAAGAGGAACGATGGGTGATGGTGATGATGATGATGACGACGAGGATGGGGATCCACTCGTAATTGTCGCTGACGGGGACCCAAATCAGCCTATAGAGGAACAAGAGTGGGGCGTGGGAGAGGATGCGACCACAGCAGCAGGAGCGGAAGGGGAGAGGAAGGAGGGCAGCGAGGCAGCTGGAAAAGGGAATGCAGTGGCAGGGCCGAAGATTGGGTATAGCAATCATGGGTATCATCACCCATTTCATTCTCAGTTTAAGGTCAGTGTTGTTGTTGTTGCTATATGTTGAGCTTTAAACCAAGAAAGAAAGGAAAAGAAATATATTGGTTTCATTCTTAAAGGGGGTTTTTGTCTTCCCCCACTCTGGTGAGAATGTATGGTTGTAAACTTGTAATTGTTGTTCATGTATGGCAGGTCGTATAATTGTTTTTTCATTCATGTATGCCTACTTGAAAAGTTGAATAAGAACTGGTGAATCTTTCTTAACACTTATGATTTTCTTTTTTTTGAGGATCATGAATTGTTATCCTTTATTTAGCAAATACAGATACTTCCAGCTGGCAAGGAAATGATAAAAAATATCAGCCTTGAAGTGCTTAATTATCCCACATTTTCATTTTCATTTTCATCTCGGTATGATACATGCTCTTTCAACTAAGGTACCCCGGTTTTCTGGGCTGTGGGAACTAATTTTTTTTTTTTTTTTTTTAAATCTTTGTGTAGTTTTTTGAAATCAATACCTTGAACTCATTTGCGACTGTAAAGCAAGTAACGTGAGGTTGTTCAAATCTTAAGTGCTCGAGCCCACGTGCTAGTCCCTTGATAGTAACTCTGTGAAGTGGATGCAACCAACAATGACCCCCATACAGTGATTAAATCTCATGCATTGATCGGATGTAAACAATGTTAGGCATACTTTCCTTAAACTTTGTTACACATTTACCTTACTAGGTATTTTGGTGAAGTCACTTTTTTCCAGAATTAGGCGCTGGGATCATCAATTTCTTTCTGTGGTTGACAAGAATTATCATTTTAAATTAGAGATAGGTGGAAGGACAACAATGAAAATGGAAATATCTATATTGTCAACTTACAAAGCATTATCAGGAGTCACTATTGACTTCAAATGAATCAGTGAAGTAAATGGAATAGGGGGCAATTTCATTATGTGTCTGGTTTGATCTATTGCATGTGGGTCCATTGCACATGTATGATACTGGCATGCCAAAAATGCGAACGATTGACATTGGGAACTAATTCTTTAAGTTCCTTGTTAATTTTTGTATCTTTTAGTCATGACAGGGAACGCATACAGATAATTTTGCAATAAGTGTATCAACTACAGTTTGTTCTCATCTCCATTGTGTTCTGTTAAGATCTTTGCAAAAATATTTGAATATTGATGTCCTCAGAAATAACAAAGGATGTAATTTTGTTTTTCCAGCACATTTTCTTTCAAGTTCGCGCAAGTCTGAGTCAGCTAAACCTATATAACTCACTTCTTTTTGTTAGCATTATAAATGTAATAAATATTTTCGAAATGGCAATCCAACCTTTTTGATATACTTTGGAACCTGCATTATCTGGGCTACCATTTAAGCTGATCTCCAATGATTAAACTTATTGATTGGGAATTTTTAGTACCTGTGATGGTCACTGGTCAAGTTGAAGTTCAGTATGTTGCTTGATGTGTTGAGATCTATTAATCGATTTATTTTCTTTGCTTACTTATAATTGTAAATGTTCTTTCTACCCTTTTGCCTCATTAATGTCCTTGTTTCTTTTTCAAATCCTTTCCTTTAAAATTAAAGGAAGCATGTTCCGAAACATTCTGCCTTCCTTTATAGTGTTCTAGCTACAACTTCCAGCTTGTGTTTTGGTAACAGTTGACCCTATTGCGTTGCCTGATTAGCTTTGCAATTTTTCTTTGGGTTCCTTGACAAGTAATATATGACCAACAAATGAAAGGCTAAACTTGTGTGGTTCTTGATATCTTTTCATGTTGGCCCTTGATTTTTAATTTACTGCTTTAAATTATTCCCAGGCGGTGCTTTAGTTTTTATTTTTTATGATGGTTTGCCATTTATTTTCCTGAAAATTTAATTAACTTTGTGGATTGTTTTCTGCTGTTGTACAGTATGTGAGACCTGGTGCAGCACCAATGCCTGGAGCTACTTCTGTTGGTCCTGGAGGAGCCCCAGGTCAAGTTCGTCCTTCTATCAATATCGCTTCTACAGCTGGTCGTGGAAGGGGTGACTGGCGACCACCAGGAATTAAAAATGCTCCTCAAATTCAGAAGGGTTATCATCCTGGTTTTGGTATGCCTGTTTGGGGCAACAATGTTGCGGGACGGGGCTTTGGTGGTGGACTGGAATTCACCCTTCCTTCCCACAAGTAATTTCTCCTTATCGCAGAAGCTGGGTTCTTTTTTCAATATTTCATAACATTTTTATGTTGTAATTACTTTTGTGGTATGATTGGTTGATGTTTTCACCGTTTGCATGACACTTCCCTTTTGAATCATCTTCCTTGTGCTAATAAGGAAGCTATTCAGTTAGAGTACTGTTTAAAAATTGCCCAGCTTGCTCTGATTGAGAAGTAATGGATTTGAATATGCTAAAAGATACTTTGGTCTAGCTATTGATGATTCTGTGGCATTGGTGCACATCATGGAAAAAAAATGTGCACGCCTTCCTGCTAGGCTTGGAATTTAAGCAGAGATGATTCTAATTTAAGTTTAATCATATTTTCTCAAGTGAAAATTAGTTGTATTAAGTTGTGTACTTCATTCATTGTTATTCTATCATAACTAATGTGTTGCTAGTGTATTGGTTGAGTCAGTGTTTCACCCCTTAGTGGTTACATTTGATCTGTTTATACTGGGATGGCAGGAGCTGAAAGGACTGGCTATTTTATTTTGTAGGATGTCTTTCATCTTGCTCTTATTTTTTTGCTGGCATTCTAGTGCTCTTATTTTTTTTATTGTACAATTCAACATGGCAGATTAAAATTCATGACTTATTTTGGATGAATGTTTATCAATTTTCTATATTATTTTCAGGACCATTTTTGACGTTGACATTGATAGTTTTGAAGAAAAGCCATGGAAATATCCTGGCGTGGATATATCTGACTTCTTCAACTTTGGTTTGAACGAGGAAAGCTGGAAAGAATATTGCAAACAACTGGTAATTATCTTGATCTTTGATGTTATTTTCTAGCAAGTAAACCAATATTTAAAAGGATCTGTCATCTATTGCGCAGGAACAACACCGGCTGGAGACTACCATGCAAAGCAAAATTCGTGTATACGAGAGTGGGCGAGCAGAGCAGGTAGTATTCTTTGGTATTACATGCCTGTGTAACCATGTTGAAAGGATTTATGTAAATACATATGAAGATGTGGTTCAATAAGCTGTTTCTTATTATATTTTAAATTCTGTAAAGAGAAAACTTTTAATTTAAAACTGCCTTCATTTTAGGAATATGATCCAGATTTGCCACCAGAACTAGCAGCAGCAGCAGCAGGTATTCATGATATTCCAACTGACAATTCAAAGCTTGTGAAGTCAGATGTTGGACAAAGTGATTTAACGAAAGGACCTGCTCGTGTGCGACCACCATTAGTATGCCTCAGCTTCAACTTTTCTTTTTTTACATTCTTCCCTTTGAAGCTTAGTTGCTACTGCTTGCTTCTGTATAACAAATGACCAGATCATTCTTTATTAATATTCTTTTGCATTGAATCTCTTGATATCATTGCATGGCTAGGAGATTAGATCTCTCTCTCTCTTTCTCATAATTCACTTTCTCTTTGCCTTGCATTAATTTGGCATCGCTTTGTGAGTCTTTTGGTAATGCAGATGTTCTATGTCTATTAGTTGCCATAGAATTTTGAAAAATCATGTTTAATTTATTCTCTACCAGCCAACTGGACGGGCAATACAAGTTGAAACAGGTTATGGCGAACGTCTCCCTTCTATTGATACTCGACCACCTCGAATTCGTGATTCTGATGCAATCATTGAGGTAAACTTTCTCCTACCTTTAATCGCTTATATCCTACTGATATAATTGATGCATATAAATTAACTGAAGTTTCTTGGACTACAGATCGTCTTGCAGGACTCTTTAGATGATGACTCCCCCACAGGAAATGATGGCCTGAATGGAGCAAACAGTGATCCACCAAGAGATGACTTTAGAGGAAGCCATGTACCTGAAGATGACACAGCACAGGCAGAAACTGAATATTACAGTGATTTTCCGCAAGGTTACAATAATCGAAAGGGTGGAAGGAGGGCAGAATATAATGATTCTGGTCGCAATAACATACCTGAGGATGATGAGAGTTTGCCCTTCCATCCTGAAGCACAATCTCAATATCGTGGTGGTTCTAAGGGGCAGCCTGTGTCATCTGGTGGGGATTTTGGCCCCCCTCATGAGGAAAGGTATGGAACTATGTAATTCAGACGAGAAATCTTCCCATATGTGTTATTTAATGGGCTAGGTTTTCTTAAATTTAGATTTTAGGGTTCTAAATTGATGCGGGTGGTGTAAATGTTTGGGGTTTGAATATAGTTGGAGAGGGGAGATTGGTCTGGTTTTATTGCAGAATGTTGCGACTTGAAAGAACTGAATTGAAAGAGCTAAAGGTACAAGTATCTAGGTGGTCACTAAACATTGAGGTTGACTATTTCAGTTGAGTGGTTTACCATAGAGAGAGAATTGAAAAAAATATGTGTTACTTGGGGCTTTGTCTTTGTGATGTTGTCATGGTGGGGTGGAATGGGTGATTAAAAAAAAGCCGGGAGAAAGCAAGCCTGTTCAATTGCTGCAAATAGTAATAGCTATTTCTGTGACGATAGATTTAGAGGAGGAGGATGATCTTGATGAGGGGAAACAAAAATAGTCATGCATGTATTTAGGCTGAAAACAAATTCTTATAATTCTTTATCAAGTCTTGAAATAAAATGATTTAGATATATATTAACTTGTGGAATTTTCTGTTGTCCTAGAAGAATTTGTCTTCTGCATGGAAAGTTCTCATGAAATAATAATAAAAAATTGTAATAATAAAACTCAAAAAAAATAATTCTGAGACTGGAGAAATTCCTTAAAAAAGACTATTTTCAAGTATTGTAATGTCCTAAAATGTATTGAAGTTTGATAAAGTATAATTTGACTCCTAATTTCCTTTTTCTGTTGCTGCTATATGTACTTCCCCTTAAGTAGGATCCTGGGAAAGAAGCTCCGAATTGAATATCTTCATTCTGCAACTTTTTTTGTGTTTTTTTTCTCACCATTCCCCAGCATGTGCCAGATCCATTCACCTTAATTTGGGCATGTTATCCCCAAGTGCTCATTTTTTAATTTATTTGTTTTGAGGGAATAAGCAAGTGAACTTTTAAATGCATGCTAAAGAAAAGGCTGCCATGATGAGTAATTTCTAAGCATGGTTTTTAGAGAGAGAAACAAGGATACTATAAATAACAGGTCAAGATGCACATCCTTTAAGTGGATTATTATGTGTCTTTTAATGAGTAATAGCATTAGTAAATACAGTCTGGCCTTCTTTTCTCATGCACATGGACACGTGAGAACTGGCTTCTAAAGGTCGTGACAATGTTAAAAACTGAAGCAAACTAAGTTCATATTTTTGTGAAAAAGGAGTGATGCAAATTGCTATGTCTATAATGATAAAGTTGGCAAATTCTAAGATCATGGCAATAATAAAAACATTAAAGCAAACCAAGATTGTATTGTGTGGAAATTGCTCTGTTCGTGATGATAAAGTTCCCAATCCTGTTTATCATAGTAAATTACTTTTCTGTATCAGAAACTCACCTTGTGACATTCTAGTGTTATTTTTGCTCCTTTAAAATATGCAGTGAAATAAAATTTGTTATATTGACCTATTTGCTTGCTAGAACTAAAGTGTAAAGGTCAGGCAGTATGGTGTTTTAATTGATTTTTCATGGATCAAAAATTTCTTGAGCAGTGACTTCAATTCTTAGGAACTATTGATTTGATGTTGGTTTAAACTACTCAGCATCTTTGACCTCTCCACTTGATCACAGGCGGGGACCAGGAAGAACAAGTGACATATCCCCTCGTGTTACTCTTAGTGGTACAAGGGATAAAAGATTACCTGATAATGTTGAGGAAGATTCAACGGAAAGCATGGATGGAAAACATAGCCCAGTGGTGTCATCTCCCACTGCAGTTAGGGATGCGAGGGAGTTGAGCCTTGAGGACAAGGATGTTGCTGCTCCTGATGAGCCTGTGCTTGCTGAAGGAAGTCCTGCAATGGAAAAGGATGAGATTCCTGAGAATGAAGTAACCTCCAATGATAGCACAAGAGATGCTAATGCGCATTATTCTGCAAAGAAACAAAAATTAAGTTCTCTTGTTGAACAGTCTGCACTGCAAGAACCTGATGATGGGGAGGACTCCAAGGCTGCGAGAAGTAGTGAAAATAGCAAAGCAAGATCAGGCAGTAGCAAAGATTATCAGAAATGGCAGGATGGTATTGAGGAGGAAGTAGTTCAAGATGGCCGTGCTAGACGTCCAGGGAGCATCAGGAGGCACCATGATGAAAGTGAACATAATTTCCGAAGAAAAGAACGTGATGCTAGACAAGAGATGGAAAGAAATCACATGGTAATAAAAGGTAGGGAGGGCTCTTATCCTCGTAGAGATCTGGATCTTAGCTTTGCACATCATTTGCATATGAGAAACGACAGCTATGATAGGCAGAAGGATCGAGAAAACCCTGATGGATCTTGGCAACGGAGGGAGGAAGATCCACATAGCCGAAAGAGTAGAAATGAAGATACAAGGAAGAGGGAGCGAGGAGATGAAATGGGATCCAGGCACCGGAATAAGATAAGGGAAGGTGAGAGGAGTGAGAGAGAGGAGCATCTTCATCCAAGAAAACAGTTGGACAATGGCAGCTATAGGATCCATCATGATAAGGAAGGTAGCTCACGGCGTAGGGAAAGAGAGGACAATTTGAAGAGTAGGTATGACATGGTGGATGATTACCATAGCAAGAGAAGGAAAGATGAGGAATATTTAAGGAGGGACCACACTGACAAGGAGGAGATCTTGCACGGCCACAGAGAAAACACAAGTCGCCGAAGGCGAGAAAGGGATGATGTTTTGGACCCTCGAAAGAGAGATGATCAGCAAAGAATTAGAGACAATCATGATGATTACCATTCTGTTAGGCACAAAGATGAGATCTGGCTCCAGAGGGAAAGGGGTGAAAGGCAGAGGGAGAGGGAGGAGCTGTACAGGCTAAAACAATCCCATGAAGAAAATTTATCCAAGCGTGAAAAAGAAGAAGGACGAGGTTCTCTAAGGACTGGGCGTGGTGCAGATGATAAAGCATGGGTTGGCCAGGCTAGGGCAAAGGACGAATACAGAGGGTCTGACAAAGAGTACCAGCTAAAAGATGCAGCTCGGAACAGTGAACAGCAGAAGAGAAGGGATAGAATGGAGGAGGAAAGTTATTCACATCATAGGGGACGTGATGATGTTTATGCACGGGGAAATCAACTTAGTAATGAGGAGAGAAGATCCAGGCAAGAAAGGTCAAGCACTCGTATTGATCGTGCCATTGATACTCCTGATTACCAGAGGGTGCATGAGAAAAAACATAAAGATAACACAAGGAAGAACAAAGAATCCGAGGGGGGAGATCACAGCACTTTGGGCCCTTCCAGAAGAAATCAAGAGGATCATAGTGGTCACACTGATGAGATGGTATGTTCTATATTTAACACAATAGCATGAACCGCTAATGGAAAATATATCCTCCCTAATAAGTCCAGTTATTGACAAATGACCTAACATGATAAAAATGTAGTCCTCACAACAAAATTGGTGCTTTTTTGAGCTCCTAATATTTGGAAAGTAACTATTGAAAGCTTTGGTCATCGTCAATCTGGTTGAAGATCTTTTCTCAATGTACAATTATAACATAGGATCTAAGTTTTTGAAAGTTGATTTGATTTTGTGTATGAATCATAGTGGAATTTGAGCACCTTCTTTTGAGCAGTGTAGTGAAAAGTGCACAATCACTCGCCTTGGTGCCAAAGCACAGTGAGTCATGGGTCGAGCGATAAAAGATCCGTCAGGTGAGGCACTGTTGGCATGCACTTGCTTTCCTCACTTAAGTGCACACCTCCCTTGAAGAATAAGGCAAAAGCAAGGCATGTGCCTAGTTAAAACTAATTCTTTTTTCCTATCTTTTTGAAGGGGATTACGGCCTTTTTCTTTACTTTAAAGGGTTGCAGTAGTTTACATGCATAAAGTCTAAAAAACTACATGTCAGTCTGCTGGAGTGTGTCTTCTCTTTAATTTGGTTGGCAATTGCTAGAATTTCTGAACTTTTCTTCAATCAAGTAACATAATAGCATATGAGATGATTGGTGTCTCCTTTAGCAGACTAATTTATTAATTTACTCTTGTTAAACATTTGTGCTTGCCTTCAAGAAGGTAAGCGCATTTCTGGTGCTTTGTGCTTTAGTGGGGAGAGATCTGTTGTTTTTAATGCGCCTTTTCCTTTTGACTACCTTGCTTTTGAGAGAGAGAGACATCCTTACTTTTAAGGATTAATATATGGCTGGTCACTTGAGGATTTGTCCTTGACAGCAAAGCTTTTGAATTCTACTTGCTGAGGCATATCCAAAACATGACCTAGCATTGATTCTTTTATGCCTTGATGGGAGCTAGGCCAGTTCATTTGTTGCGAATGACTAGTTCTACGTGCTTCATTAGCATAATGATGAAGCCCATTGTGTTATATTTTGCAGAAGATAATTTCTCCTTTTAGATCATGTAGGCATCATTAAATGAGTAGTGCCATATTTTATGTGAAAGCCTCCTCAATTACCTTATTTTGTGTAATCTATAAATTACTTTATCTTATTGGACTTCAACATATTTTAGTTATCTTTGTTGATGGTTTGATTTGCTTAAGCCGCCTAGAAAAAAAAAAGACAATATCGATTCGATAGTTTTTTTTCCTTCAGTTATAATTCCCTAACTAAATAATTTAATTTAAATCCTAATGTTCTTCCTGAAGTTTTTTCTTCAATTTTCCTAAGCTCTAAATTTTCATTGGTTATATATTTTATTTGATCTAATGCTGAACAAAATCAATTACATTTGGCATATGATTAATAAAATATTATTGTTCAAAAGTATCACTATGTTTAACCTATAAACAATAAGCTGAGTTTTAAACATGGCAAGCCTGCAACTGATTAAAACCTAGCTGGTTGAGTTCAACTCAATATAATGACCTAGTTCTGTCATTTTTCGATGCTTGCTTAGAGGATATGGATTAAGTGTTCCATGTGACATGAATCGCGATGCTTCCAGACTGTGTTCCATAAAAGTACGCCACAAGGAAATGGTGAATGGTGTGAGACCTAATATATTGGAATCGTTGTCCATTTGATCAACTTTGACTCTTAAATTTGAATTCTTGGATTTCTTGCTTGCTTGCTTTTACCTTTATGCTCCCCCTCCCTGCCCATTCTTTTCCTTGTTATATTGATAATTGTCAGTGCTGTAGTTATATAAATGGCGCCAACCTTTATTGCAAGGATGACAAAATGCTTTTGTAGTTGCATCTCTATGGGCTTTGTGGTGCAACATGTATCTTGTTCATGGAATCTCACTATTTTATTGACGACTGGTAGATTGGCAATTTAGGTGCTTGGGCTAGCACCAAGGCAGATCTTCAGATTCCAATTAGGCATGCATAGCCATTTCAGTAGTCAGGGTGGCCATAAATTCAGTTCACAAGGGGAGTCTAAACTATATTTTTAGTTTTCTTAAGGAAGCTATTATTGTTTGCATTTCTGCAAGCGAGTTTGCTTTGAGGTCATTAAATTTTTAATGTGATACATGTACTTCATTTTGTAGTTACGGCCATTAAGGCAGAGCACAAGTTGATCTGACCTTATTAATGTAGAGAGTTCCCCTGAGTTTAGCTTGGCTGTTCTTTATTGTTTCTGCTTGCTTAGGGGTCGAAGGGTGTTGCTGAGCAAGGAAATGTGGAGAATGATGTTACAATGCAACGCAACTCTTCCAAAAAACACAAGGAAGATGCATCATCTGAGGATGAACAGCAAGATTCAAGGAGAGGACGTTCAAAGTTGGAACGTTGGACAAGCCACAAGGAGAGAGATTATAGTATCGGCAGTAAGCCATCAACTTCCTTGACTTTTAAAGAAATAGATAGCAATAACAACAGTGGATCTTCAGAAGCCAAGAAGCTTCCCAGTGAACTTCCCAAGAGACCACAGGCTATTGAAAAGCATTCCTTGGCTGAAGGGAAAGATGCTGCTGAGTTAGAGAATAAGGATACTGATACAAAACCACTGGAGGATCGGCACCTAGACACAGTTGAGAAGTTGAAGAAGCGAAGTGAGCGGTTCAAGCTTCCAATGCCAAGTGAAAAGGACGCTTTGGCAATTAAAAAAATGGAGAGCGAGGCACTGCCTTCTGTCAAAACTGACACTCCTGTGGACACAGAGATCAAACCAGAGCGGCCTGCTCGTAAACGAAGGTGGATTAGCAACTAAAAGTGATGTCAGCTGCTTTTCTCTGCAAAGAAATTACTGCTTGGCCTGATTCTTTATTGCATCTCCCTGAAGATCGTGTAATATTTGGATGATATAATATCTGTAGGCTTCCAGGGATGGGCATGTGCTTCAGCCATAGTTATTATAAAATCTTGTAACAATATTTCTGCCACTCTTATTTAGATGTTGTGTACATACTAATAGATGTAACATTGAACTTGTCACCTTATGGTGGCACAGAGTTGCATTTTAGTGTCAATTCCAATTATAACTCAGGACTGAAATCATAAGTGACGCGACCGGATCCTGCCTGACCTGATCTGCTGCAAATCGTACTAACTGTATGAGGTGAGGCGTGTATTTAAATTCAGATGGTATTTGAGGTCGAAAGAAATTTTATGCAGCAAATTTATGGTGGAGAAGAGGCACAACAAAACCAATCTGTCTTCATCTACAGAGAACTTCTAGAAGATGAGCTGTGAAACTATACATTATCTGTATCTTGTATGTGGAATTGTCATATTTTTGCCCTAGCTTTCATTTTGACAAGAAGTTGGAAACAAACATTAACAGCTCTATTTGTAATTTAAGAATGAGTTACAGAAAGTCTTTTTTTTATTGAAAATTGAAAAATTTTTCAAGCAATGCTCTCTTTCATGATAGAATGTTTTCTTCCATATGTCAGAAGCGAGCAAGTTGTAGTCAAACAGTTGCTGCAAGCATTGATTTCTGCTTTCCTTTTGATGATAGAGTTTGTTAGTTTCTCTCTCTATGATGGCCTGTTTGAGTGAAGTGTATGGAGTCGATTTTCAGAGAAAATGAAAGAAATGTATGGAGTGGATTTTCAGAGAAAATGAAAGAAAATAAAAGAAAAATGATTTAAAAATAAAAGAAAGTTGAAAATAAAAGAAAATGAGAGATTATGATAAAGGAAGCATCCCAACTGAATCCCATTCAAGTATTTTATAATGGTTATTTCAAGTCATTCTAATTCAATTATCATTTACTAGCACAAATTTCAACAAGGTGTGAACATGATAAACTCGACGTTATGTGAAAATAAATTTAACAACTAATTAAATTTAATAATTCAGTCAATTGTTTGTAGATATACAATTAACACTTTTGCAAATCCACATTTAATTTATAAGTACATGTACCGGAGGCATTTTTTTTTAATGGCAAACTATGCTTTGCATGGTCCATCAAGGTAAAATAAAGAAATAGGTTTAAAATTTCGGAGCTTAAATTCTAAAATACAATCCAATCAAACAACCCATGCATCATGCTGAAACTATTCAGAAACCGCCACATCGAAAAGGCCATCAGAGTAGAACTCCCCTCGTCACCAACAAATCGTAGCAGAAAGATTGACCAGGAGAGGTGTTTCAACAAGGCAAGACCTAAACTTTTTAAACTTTGAACATGCACAGCTCGATGGAGGGCGCTAATCGCAAATAGACTGAGAGAAGTTTCTCAACAATTCTTTGAAGGTTCCACCACCAACATGCCATGATTCACCATAATATTAATTAAATTTATTTTAATGTTAAGACAATATACTATATCATAATTATTATAAATTACTTCAATTAAATTTCAACTTCATTTTAATTCACCTTCTAATTTTAGAACTTAAATGATTCCTTTTACCTTAACTTTTATCAAATTAATATTTTAATTTTAACTTTAATTAAAAAAATAAATTTAATTTAATTGAAATAAAAAATATCCTAAATTAATCCTTATCCTTATTTTTTTTAAATTTTTAACCATAAAATTTAGGGTTTTATCCAGAATGAAAATTTTGAGGATCACTTTGAATTTAACCGAGCCGGCCGCTTTTTCTCCCGCGTCTTCTCCAAAACGCTGCCCTTCACCCTAAAAACGACACAGCCTGACGCACCCACCTTGACCGTTCATCCAGACCGGAGACGCTCCTCCATTCTCCATTCTCCATTTTCAATCGTCTTCCCCGTCCCAATAGTCCATCTCCTCCGCTCAACCGACCCATACATCCATCTCCACCAACTAGCTCATAGGATCACTCCCACAGAACCTCAACTCGACCGGAAGCCCACCGGACAGGCTCCCATCTCCATCGATTTCAGTTGATAAACGAGACACCACGCAATCCTCAACAAATCCTCGCCTCCCCTTCTCATCCTCGAAGCCATAATCCCATCGACAGCCCTCACGAAGACCCAATCCCTCACCACAGACCCACGCCGGCTTTGGCTCCACGCTGTAGTCTCAGACTCTCTCCCCTCATCCATTCGAGCTGGAAATATCACCAAATCAGCGTAGCACCTATGTTCCGAAAGGTACCAGCATTTCAGGCCACTCGAAACTGAGTACCCATTTGTTCTCAGACAGCGGCGTTACACCCGAGCAGGACAGATTTCCCTTCAGCTGCCCCACCATCAGTTTTTCGGGTCAAGGATTTGGGTATTCTCTCCTCTTTTTATTTATTTATTTTTTTGTTTTTTTGTTCATTTTTATTTTCTGTTTTGTGAATGGATGCAAAATCATTTCCCATTTTAATCTTAAATGTTCCTGATTTTGAGACTAATTAACAGTGAATCGGTGGATTACTTTCAATGTCTAGGAGAGAGTAATTTCAAAGGTTCTATTTTCTTGTTTTTCCTTAGCATTTATCATTATTACTGTTTGTCATTTTCTTTTTCCTTGTGATGTTTGCCAACTTTGAAACTTTAGGGATTTGATACAAACACTAGAAGCATCTGCAATTAACTGCTAAAATCATTCATTATCATATTTGTTTTTTCCTGCCCTGTGCTTCTAAGACTTGAGCTGAGTTGAAAATGGCTATAAGGTTTTGAAGATTTGTTGTTCCCTTTTTATTTTTATCTTCTAAGTTGAATCTTGCCTCATGATTTTCAGGGGAACTAGAATTATTGCAGTATTCCAATGTTATCTTCAACACTTATTCATCTTGCCACTCTCAACTTTGGCTCCCAATTATACACTTCTAAGTTTGAACTTAGAAAATCTGGATGCTAGTTAATTATGGAAGCATAAAAAATGTATTTTATTTTCTCTTTCTTTTTCTTTTAATACCCTAGCATGTAAGAAAATTGAAAGAGCTATTGAATGCTGAGAAGTTCCCGCCCTTCCATAAGCTTCCCCACCCTCATCCCAATAGGATTGAAGCTGAGATCTTCTATGGGAAATCCCAAGCCTTTAAGTTTATTTTCAAGGTTTTGTTAAGATTTCAAGATTTTGTTCAGTTGTACCCTTTTAAAGTTCATTTTCAAGGTTTTTCTGTAGAATTTTGTCTCATGATTTTCAGATGAAGTAGAACTACTGCAGTTTTCCAATGTTATCTTCAACACTTTGGTCTACCCTAATTATGCTCAATTTTATCTCCCAATTATTCACTTCTAACTTGGACAATAAGAAAAATCTAAGTACCAGTGAATTTGCTGAAGTATATAAATATATGTTTTTTTAATCCTTTTTTCCCTAGGATGTAAGAAAACTAAAAGAGCTGCCAAAGGGTAAATAAGTTCCCACCCTTCAATAAGCTTCCCCACCCTCATTCCAATAAGATTGAAGGTCTAGAGGAAATCCAAGCTTTAGCACTAGAGTGTCTCCTTTGAGATCAGTTCTTTCAATTCTTTGCTATATTCGTTTATATGGTTGATGTTTGTATTAAAAAATTTTCTTTATGCTTCCATTTGGTTAACCTTCTGATTTCTTCTTTTTCTTCTTGTCCACCTTTAAGCTAATAGTTGTCTTCATTACATATGTTGCCAGGTTCCTTTCAATGTCTCTTCGAAAACCACCACTTCCTCGAATCCTCCTTGACAATGTCTCGTGCATGAGAAATGCCCAACAAATCTTGCGACATGTAAATGTCTCCGTTCATGATGGAGGGGCACTAGTTCTTACAGGCAGCAATGGATCGGGCAAAACCACTTTCTTGCGAATGCTAGCTGGGTTCTCTAAGCCATCTGGTGGTCAGATCCTTTGGAATGGTCATGATGTGACAGAATCTGGAGTCTTCCACCAGTACAAGCTTCAGCTCAACTGGCTCTCACTGAAAGATGCTATCAAAGAAAAGTTTACTGTCCTTGACAATGTTCAGTGGTTTGAGGTTCTTGAAGGCAAGCAAGGGAATTCTCTGCCAGCTCTTGAGTTGATGGGGCTTGGAAGATTGGCAAATGACAAGGCAAGAATGCTGTCAATGGGCCAGCGAAAGAGGCTGCAGCTTGCAAGGTTGCTGGCTATTGACCGGCCAATTTGGTTGCTTGATGAGCCTTCTGTTGCATTAGACGATGAGGGAGTGAAGTTGCTCGAGTACATTATTGCAGAGCATAGAAAGAAGGGAGGAATTGTGTTTGTTGCAACACATCTGCCGATTGAGATTGAAGATGCAATGCATCTAAGACTGCCACCTAGGTTCCCCAGAAGGATGACTTTGGTAGATATGCTTGATCGTGCAGACATCTCATGAAACAGGAGACGATATCTTGCTTCCGAAACTCAGCAGTTGAGATTGAGCTTCGCAGGTGAGATGTTCTGGACTGGAGCGGCCCGCATCATTTGAGATGAAGACACACATGAAGGATTTAAACTCTGAATAAAATGGATTGTTTATCTATTTGTTGTTGGAAACTTGTTTGAAAATATCTATTCTGTCTTCTCCAACGAACTGGAAGATTGGATCCATGAGGAGAAATAAAGAATGAAAAATTAAATATTGAATCTTTCATGCATCTGATCAGGAAGGGAGATCAGCACACATTTGAATTGTGAATGTTTCCCACACATTTTCGTAAGTAGAGTTCTTATTGGTGGTTTTCTTGGATTTTTTTTCCAATCCTTCTGTTTGGCATATTTTCTTTTCTAAGAAAATAATTTAAATAAATTTTTATAAAATTATATATAATTTTATTTTTAAAAAAAAATTAAAAATTTTTAATTTTTAGAAAATGAATTTTTTTTTTATTTTAAATATGAAATTTGATAGAAAATAAATAAATAAAATTAAATTTTTATAAAATTTTTTATTCAAAGGAGAATATCTTCTTAATTAGAAGGCTGAGATAAGGAAATAAAAAAAGAAAAGAAGAAAAAATATTGGGGAGAAAAAGGTGTCCAATTATTAGGGGTGTTGAGTCCCCTATGGTTTTAATTAGAATTGGATTTGATTTTTAGGAGCCAATTTCGAATCTGGTTTCAATTTGATGCTAAGTAATTTTGGTAGGTTCTGCGTTGATTTCATTTCTTGTTTCAGTTGTATTTTGATTTTAATTTTGAGTTCAATTTCAATCAAAATTTTGATTTTTATACGTAAAAATACAACATGATAAGCAATTTTAATTTTCTAGCATCAAAATAACGAAAAACAAATTTAATCCTTTTAACATTAAAATAATAATTCATTTCAAAACAAAAAAACATTAAAATAATAATAATAGTAATAATAATAATAATTAAAATATTAAATTTTTATATTTTAAATTAAAAAAAATTATTTTTTAATCTCTAAAATTTAGTATAATTAATGAATCCTATGTTTCAGAAGCTTTATCTCTCAATTTTAATTCCATTCCTATTACAGTTATTCTTTTTTTAAAAAAAAAATAAAATTACGGTTATTCTATTAAAATTACCGTTATTTAAAAATAAAATAATTAAATTACCCTCCTTATTCTCTATGCTTAGCTTTCTACGTAATCTTTCAATGTTCACTATATTCTTTTACTCCAAATCTAAGAACTCAATACACCAAAATTGTTCCAAGAACATCAACGGCCCAAATTTATGGCATCAGCTTTACATTGTTCCAAATTACTCTAACATCAACAGATTCAGCCTGTAGAACCCACTCTCAAATTCTAGATGTTTGAGATGTTCTTTCATCGAAGTTTCTACTTGTTTACAGCGTTGTCCCTCTTCATGATTTGCTTTCTTATAACATTTCAGATGATCACGAACTGAAAACTTTAGGTTCAAATCTATGGAAGGAAGATACTGAGTGCATGGAATGGCTCGACTAGCAGAAGCCGAGTTCTATGGTTTATGTAAATTTTGGTAGTATAGCAGTGATGACATCTCTTCAACTCATTGAATTTGCATGGGGACTAGCCAACAGCAAAAAGCCTACTCTTTGATTGTGCAACTGAAATTTTTGATTGAAACGAAGGGGAGAGGCAGTAGATAACAAAAGAAACTGCAATTGCCAGAGAAGAAATCACCAACAGAAAATAGCGTGCATGGACAAAATAGAAGAGCAAAGACAACAGAAAGCCCATATCAACAAACTGACTGCCATCCAACACCACTCTCCGCTCAAGGGAGACTAATTAACTTTTATAAAATTTATTTAATTCTCAATAAAATCCAAATTTATTTTTTAAAAGTAAAAATGAATTAAAAAAAAAAATATTATTGGTCTTCTGGTGAATGATTCTATTCAAAAACGATAATATTATTAATTATTGCATATATTTGGTCAAATTTAACAGTTTAGATTTATTATTTTAATGTTTTAATTAGTTTTTATTATTTTTTAATATTTAATAAAATTTAATATTTTAAAATAAATATAATAAAAAAATTATTTTTCTTCCGTATAAAAAATAAAATAAATAAAAAATTTTAAAATAAAAGAATAGTTATTTTATTTTTCCATTAAGTATTTCTTTTATATATCATAGTTTAATAGTTACTTATACATCCACATGTTACGTATAATTTTCCACAAACCCTTATTTCACATGGCACAAGAAATGACATTAAACTAACAAAAATAAAGAAATTTTAGAATATTCCAATTAACAATCATACCATTTTCATATTTATCTTTTCAACTGTTCTCCCGATCCCCTGCTAATAGACAAACCAAGCATTAGCAGAGCAACTTCTTCATCTGTCCCCTGCTCACTAGTGTAATGTAGAAGGCCCACGATTTAGATCTGCTTTTACTGAGTATCCAATTGGAAGAATTGGGTTGCAGCCACCTGTGTGAAAATGGAGAAGAAACGATCTTGGACTTGTACTTTGGTTGTACAGGTTTCTCTCTGTGTTGCTTTCTATCTTTCTCTGAACTTGGGTCACCCTCAGAATTCCGTTTATCGTAGTAGAGGTGGCACTGCAGGTACCAAACCGATTGATGTTTATTTTCTCAGTGTTGGAGGAGGCTTTAGGCCCCTGAAACAACAGACCCATCTTCTTAAACTGGTGAATTTCTAATCTTTCTTCATTGAATTCTTCCATATTATTTTGATTTTCATAATTAGTTTCATAAAGCATGGTTTATAGGGTTAGATTTTTTTTTTTTTTTTTGGAAAATGAAAATTTTTTGTCTGATTGCCTTGGGAAGTAATTGAATTAGGCTCAATTAAGCTCATGTGCGTTGTTTCCTGTATTCCTAAGAATAAAAGATTAGAAATCTACTGGTTATTAACTTTTCTCTTCTATTGTGAATGTTTTGGCAGTAAGAATTTATCGGTCATGTTGGTTCAAATCATTTGAAATTTGAATTTTAGTTTCAAGTTGTTAGATTTAGTTTCATTTTCCTCTTTCATCTCCTCAGTTGATTCAATTGTATGGCTTTTTGGGCTTCTGCTTTCCAGGATGTTTAAATTGATCTTCTTCATTTTAAGCCTTGTTTAACTTAAAAAAAGTCTCCCTCTTTTATAGTACATCTATATCTGGTTTAATCAAGTCAGAGAAGTTGTTTCCATATGATTTTTTTTTTCATAGTTTGACTGGATTTCTTGTGCTGATGAAGATGGAGAATGTGGCAAAAGCTTACAATGCAAAATTTGTTGTGAACATTAGTGAGATGGGAGAAGATGATCCTCTAACACAGAATGTAAGATTCTTTTTATTTCTTTTTCTCCTTCCTCTTCTTATCTTTTCCTTTTGGCCCCAACACACTCAATGAGAGAAGTCTATTAGCTCGTCCTTGTTAAGTAGAGTTCTAATGACCTCAGAAGTCAGTTAATGTGTCTATGTTTTGCAAGAGGCTTTCTATAAGATTCTTTATAGCGGAAACAACTAGGGACGTGTTTCAGACATGAGATTTAACTATGTGATTCCAAATATTTCCTTCTTAGTTTGATACATTTTCATTACATTCAACAGCTAGCAACAATGCTACCTTTATCTTTTGCAGGCAAGCAGACTCCTCTCATCAATGAACATTCCCTGGTATACTTTATCTGTGCAACTACTTGTCTTTGGTACATTTTATGTTGTTTGCAAATGTTTTTTACTGTTATGTCTTGGACCCAGACGGCTGATTCACGTTTTCAGTCCCATTACTTCATTGGGCAATGATGAATAATAATGCTTATAGGTATACTACTAGAGCTTCGAAGAATCAGAAAGTTGGTTGTTTCATGGAACAGATCAATATAACACGTGGGAAAACATTAACCATTGCTAGCATGGATACTGAGTCATTGCAGGTGAATGCTTATCCATCAGATAAAAAAATTAACACATCAAGAAGATATTACTATGATGCATAATTTTTCTGCAGTTTTCTTTGAAATATGTATCTGACTTCGCAGCCAAGTTCATTGTGCCAGTTGCCAAGTCCCATCCATTGCCTTGCACATGTTCTTTCTGTTTATTTTTCTAACTCTTCTAATGTAAGTGGAAGTTGCAAACAAGATTTTAAACAAAACCAGAGTGTTGTTTTCTTAGGTCTCAACAAGAAGAAATTGTAAAGTACAAACGTTGAATGTACAATGATTTTGTTGTATCCATTGATTACGGTGGTTCTAAATGGGTCCCATCATAATCAATGATTAGTATTCATTCACTGTACATGTAACTATTGTATAGAATACTTTCTCCTCAGCAAGGTGTTGACTCTGTTTGCTCTCATTTTGCCTTGGATAGATGTATTTCCAAATTTTTATCCGTGTCTATATTATGCCTACTTGACCTTGACCCCATTGGCATGTCGTATTCAGCTATTTATCTTCTTAAAATGGAGATGATAACTGGTAAAGGTGTCTGCTTTGGATTCAACAAATCTGTGTTGGGCTTTGTCATTGATGTTGCAAATCTGCCACAAAGCAAGTTTAGCCCTGACTCTAATAGTCTGCAACTGAGGATACATAAACAAGACTTTGCAACATTTTTACAATGGCTTGAGCAAACTATGGGTTATAAAAAGAAATAAGAAAAATTTTAGTTTGCTAATTTAGTTCTTTTTCAAACGTGAGGAACTGTATCTGTATAATATGAACAACATTAGGTGAAGTGCAGAATTTTAACTGCCATGCCCATGTTTATACTTCCTTGCCATGTGTATTATCTATGAGAATTCCTTATAGAAACAGGAGTTGGCACATGCTTTAGGGCTCTTCTTAGCTAACAATATCACTATGGCCTTGATTAAATTGGGACATGAAATGTGCATTTATTTTTATTTTTATTTTTTAAAAAGTGAATTTTGTTTGCAAGACATGTCTTATGGTCATTAAATATTTAAACTTGGGCCCTGAGATTCATTGCAAGGCTAATTGCAAGCCAAGATGAGTCAGGGCATGGATCAAGTTGGATTCATGCAACCACTACATGCTTTCTGGTTAAAGATTCATGAGACTTAGAAGTTTTGTGGGACACTCCATATGCTTTATCTTCAATGAAAGCTCTGCATTTTCTGCATAGAAATTGCTTACTTCTTTTTGTGAGCTTTTTTAAAAGAGCTAATATAATTGTCTGTCATTTTTCATTAGTATTTAATTATTTAAATAGTTTGTAGTATTTTTGTTTCTTTCTTTTTCTTTTTTTCTGAATTAAAACTGTTTTGAAATTTTGAGGATTCAATGCTCAAGGGATCGATGAATAGCTTTGCAAATGACCAGTTAAATTGGCTGACACAGACAATAGAGGCCAATCCTAAAAGCTGGTAAAATAGTCACCATCATGGTATCTATTAGTAAGTTATTTTTGCCTTAAGATTTGGAATTTAGCTAACGAGTCTATAAACAATAAATAAGTCCTAAAGGTCTTGAGAATGTTGTTTAATTTAGGCTATTCGTATTCTCATTTATGTTTTAAGTTTTTTTTTTTTTTTGCTACATAATCTTGTATCATTATTTTCTTTCTTTTTTCTTTGAATTTCAATTGAACAACAACTGTTGTGCATTTCCAATGTTATCTACATGACTTTCTCTGTAGACTCTCCCAATCTTTTTCCCTATTGTTTAATGGCTCTTTTGTTTCATGTAAATCTAGGTTCATAGTTGTTGGGTACCACCCTCTGGTTGTTTGTGAAGACAAGCAGGAAAAATTTGAAGGAAAAAATGTTTACGAGCCTCTGCGTCGCATTTTCATGAAATATGGAGTGGTAAGAATTAAAGGTTATTTTGATATTTATGGGGAAAATCTCCATGCTTGTAGCTTGAAGTACTGGATGCACAAACACTGCTCAAGCTTAAAATCAAATTTATTTCATAGCTTGTTAGAATAATTTCAACTTTGAGTTTTAAGATGACAAATTTCAGCAAATTGGATTACTAAGCCTCTATTTGTTTCGTAGAAAATAACTTGCATGTTGGAATTATTCTTTTAAGAAAATAAATTTATGCATAGGAAATTTAGTGTATTAATAAGGTTTTCAAAATGTTGAAAACAACTTCCTCTCTTGAGAAAAGGAATTCGATTTTCTTAAAAATGACTTAATTTTTCAAGTGCCCTAAATGTCAGAAAATGCAAAAAATGTTTTCTAGAAAGCATTTTCCATAAAACAAACAGAGCCTTAATTAGTAATGCTTTTAGAATATTCTGAATTCTAGTACTTGTTGGTCTATTTATGAAATGACATAGATTACTGCTTTTGTCTTCAGGATGCATACCTAAGCAGGCAGGGTTGCATTAATCGCGACTTTCAAGGCTGTGTAAATTACGTAGGCATTACAAATCCTATGAAGAGTGAATTTTACTCGGATTCTTTAAATGCAAGTCGGGCTTTTCAGAAGTGAGTACCTTATCCTCAAGACCATATCTTGATCTCTTGCAACATCTTCTTTTCTGTCCGAAGAATGTCTTGCTCTTGCAACTTGAACTGATACTGATCTTTTCTACATCAGGGAAATGATTAACGGTTTTCTTCTTCATAGAGTTGGCTCTCTAGAGATTGTAAGTATCTTCATCATTTTTTAGCACGTTAGAGTTACTCGGGTGAAGTTTCGAGAGAAAAATGAACTAAAATTTCATTTCATTATACTCTACAGAGCATTTTTTATATTTGATTAGTTCTTCCAATTTCAATACAATGACTAGAGGTGCTGTCTGTGAATCATGATGGACTACTTCTGTGTATATTGAACGCCGAAATGCCTAACATTTCTAGCTAAATCCAGACGCTGTTCATCTTTCAATTGCAGGCGACCTATTTCATTACGTTGAGAGGCGAGGTTGTGAACAAAATTGTAATCCAACAGAGAGGTAAAGAGGTCATGTAAATGACCAATTGAAAGGGCAAAATCTCAGCAATGGGATTTTATTACTTGCATTTTCTCAGCCATCCTATTCCTAATTGTTAAGATTGATTTTTTTTTTTCATATGTAAATGCCATTCATTCTAAACTAGCATTCAACATTTTGGCAAATTATAGGTAGTTTTCTTTGATTTGCTTTCATTTCATTTCTTTGTAAATCACAATTTTTTTTTTCTCACAAGATAGAATTCCTTAAAATGGCTATTAAAGCCCAAAACTACACATTCAAAAGGTCTTTAGGGTCTAGAGATAAAACTCAATCCATAAAACACAAACTCTAAAATCTCAACTCGCGATCCGTGTTCCAACTCGACCATCAAAATCAAAAGCGCCACACCCTTCAATTTCAAAGCCGATGGAGCTTTTATAGTGTTGTTTACTCTTTCTTTAGCACAAGAATAAGTCTTAACAAAACTCAAACAAAAAAGATAAAATAAATCTAGAAACTATTGAAGTCAAGAGGAAATATAGAGAAGAATAATTAAAAGTATATATACTACCAGATTGTTGAAGACGAAAACCGAATACCTAAAAAGGGGAAGATTATTCTTCCTTGATTGAGTTCAAGTTCTTGCCTCTGAACACAGGTAAAGCCTCCAAACCGATGACAAAGCATTTTTTTTTTTTTAACATTTTTATAGTATTGTCAAATTTTAAGTGTGAAATTTTCTTTTTAATATAGAAGGTATTTTTTTTAAATAATATAGTTTTCTCTTTAATTAGTAAAATATTTCTCAATTAACTTTTTTTGCTTTAAATATTTAAAATTTTAAAAAATGTTTTAAAAAAATATTTATTAAATAACTGGACAATTTGAGTCTATTTTTTGATGAAAAATATTTTTTATATTTTTTAAATATGTGGTAAATTGATGGATTAAAGTAAAAATTACGCCACTTTTAAAAAATTACTTTTTTTTCAAAATAGAAAAATATTTCCTACACTTTGTAACATGACTAAATTTTTTAGCATTTGTGACAAAATAATGAGAAATAAATTATTGTTTTAAAAGTAATTTTTAAAAAATTATTAATATCTTTTATTTTTTAAATATTGAATTAAATAATGAAAAATAAACCAAATTTTAAAAAATAAATTATTTTCTAAGAAAGTGTTTCTCGCCTATAAATTACTTTTTGTTAAATAGTATTATAGTTGAAGCTAATCTGATTATTATTTGATTGTATAAAATCATTTGTAAATTCTATTAGCATATTAGGGAAAATTTATATTAACAATTAAATTATAATGATTAAATTTTATTAATAATAATCCAGTTGAATTCTTTTTTTTTTTTTAATTTTTTTGTGGTTTACAGTTGAAATATATCACCGTGATTAGGTTTGATTTCCAATTATTTCAGCTGGTTTCAGAGTTCACCAAACAGGCACCGGAGTTGCTTTTCGCCTATACAATGACTAAAACACCCTTGGCGAGAGGGATCCACCTCTCGTAAATCACACCAACACGAAAGGACAAAGACGGAAGAGAAGCAGAATGAAGCAGCTATAAAAGCACATATGAAGCTAACTGAGGGTTTTGACGCTCTCCGGAAGAAGAATGAGGCTTACCTGCGGCGGACGGGACGATTTATATGTCGTCCCTCCCGTCGGAGCCAATGATTTCAGAGCGGTTTCTTAGCCGCCACCAATACTTTTCTTTTCTTTTCTACTCTCCCTGTCTCTATCTCTCTCTCTCTCTCTATCTATATATATATACACACACACACACACACACATGCATACATATGAGGCTATGATGATGCGTTCTTTTCCGGGAGTGTCCGATAGGGCAAATGGTGAAGGTCACCGTAGCATGGCGGGGTTACTCGGATGGCCCGCGAAAATATTCTTTTCGCTGGCAACCGGTTGTTGCAGCCATGGCGGTGCTGTTATACCTTTCTCTTGCCCCGATCATATTATTCTGATCAGATCTGAGCCTCCCTATTTTTTTCAGTTTTACCTATCTCGATCTGTTGCTTTTCTGTTACTCCTTGTTTGTCAATGCTTCTTTTTTTTTTAAGAAAAAATTGAAGGTGTTAGAAATTTTAGATATCGTATTTTTTTCCGTGATCCTGTGAACGAGAATAACCGCCGGTGGTTGTGGAGAAATGGCTGTGGACATCTTGCAATGGGGAAGCTACATTCTGGGAATTTCTAGTCGATAAATTACGTTAATTAAAAAGAATTAATGAAGAAAATTACGATTAACAAATAGCTTAGATATAATGATTACGCTAACTGGGGTGGGTTTGGGTTCGGTTTAGAGGTTGGGTTCTCGATTAAGTTGTAAATCAAGTCTTTGGATTTGTTTAAGGAGAAATAAGGGGTAAATTTTATTCATGTGAAAATTATTTGAACTTGCTCACATTTCTTAAAATTTTGGTGCATTGTAAAACTACTATATTAAAATTAAGGTGTAAATTATTTTTAAATATATTGAAATTTTTATAATATAATTATGAAAATATTGAATACAATAATTATTATTAATTTACGTTATAAAAATAAATTAATAAATAATTCTTGCGGAAAATAATGGAGAAATCCACAACGGGAGGAAAGATAAAAAGGAATATTTAGGGGAAAAAAGAACATTTTTCTCTTATTTTATTTGCGATGAAAAAAATCGAAAGGTAAAAACTTTTACTTTTTATTTAAAAAGTGAATGAAAAAAATAGTAAAACTATGTTTTATTCTTATAATTATTTATTTCAATTATAATTACTATTCAACAGAGATTTTGCGTCTTAATAGAGAATAAAAAATTATTATTATTAACTCACTTTTATTTTCTTTCATTCTGTAGAATAAGTACTTTTTTTCTAATAAAAATGTCCATAAACCAGTAAAATATATTAAATAATTTTTTTAATTTCTAAATAGATAAAAAAGCTGTTAAAGGATAAAAAAGCTCTTTAAATTTAAAAATAAAAAATAATCATTCAATTTTTAAAAATATTAACTATAACTTGCTTTTAATTTTAATCTAGGTAACTTAAGCACGAAAAAAATTATAGTACGTCAAGTGATATTTAACTTGCAACATAATAGTGGATATCTATTATATTATACAATTGATTAATAAGTTGTTTTTTATCAAATGATTCAAAATGCATCTTTATATATTTATTGCCTAAATTATTTGACAGTATCAATTTAATTACTGTGTAATGAGACTTAATTCTGATTATTTTGTTAAAAAATTGAAAGTTAAGTATGCAATGAAAGTTTCCAGCCATAAAAATATGTTAATTATATTAATATTAGAGTAATAACTTATTTTCTCTAATCTTTAATTTAAAAAGTTTTATTTAATTATTTTTAAGAATTTCTGGAAATTTTTATCTGCCTCAGTAGCTTATTCATATATTTTTAAATTTTAATCATCTCATGTTATCTACTTAAGCGGATGTATTATAAAAAAATGAATTAAAAATAAAGATTTCTTTTGATTTATTTTTAATTTTTTTTTAAAAAATTATGTCTTATTAGTTTATTGGATTTATTTTTAAAATTTAAATATCTTGTTTTATCGACATTTAAATTTTAATTTAAAAAATAAAGAATTTATACAAATATTTACACACGGCTTAACATCTAAACAGAGTTTGAGAGGAAGGGAAAGGGCTAAAGGGCACCGCCGCGTCAGCCAAACAGAGGCCATAGTTTAGCACGCTCACTCCACGCATGAGCTACACGCGTGAACTGAGGCCAGCGTTTGATGTTTCCTCGGTTTGCTTTATTTTACTGTTTTATCTTTAACCCCTATCAAGCCCATTTCGAAATCTATTGACCAAAATAACCTTATGCTCGGCCGCCTCAATGTCCTCCCACAGCCGGTGGACTTACAAGGGTAATATGGGAATAATGGAACTAGCACATAACTTCTCACTATAAAAGGGAAGATATTACAGCGAACAGAGATTAAGCACTCATTAGTTTAAAAATGAGGCTTTGCTCTCGGAGAGGGGGATGGGTTTTCTTGGAAGGGTGGTTGCATCCCTCTCCAAATGCTTGCGGAGCTGATGATTTCATTGCCACTTGTGTAAAATCAACCGCTCTATCTCTCTGTGTATTTATTTATTTATCATCTTCATCACCATTTGCTTCTTTCTTTCTCTTCTGCTTCTTTATTTACGAAATCGTATTGGAAGAGGCTGTGATGATTTTTTCTATCTGAGTGCAAAATCAGACGTTAAAGAACGCTTTGACTGTTTGGCGGGGCGATATCGAGGTATTTCTGTGGAGAAGGCTTCGCCTGACACCATAGAGATCTTCTTTGTTGTAGCCATAGCCATTGTTTTCTTTTTCTTGTCTGATAGAAGGCGAATCTGAGCCTCCACATGCTTTTACCTAAATTCTTTTGGTTTTACCGAGTTAGGTCTAATTGTGATTTTAATTTTTTTTCTTTGTTCTTTCTTATATATATATATATATATTATTTATTTATTTATTGATTAATTCAATATAGACAGTCAATTGGGGAAAATAAGGATCCATGAATGTGTGAATGTTTAATTTTATTTTTAATGAGTCGTATTAAATTTTATTGAAGAAACTAGATTTAATAAAATTAAAATATTTGCTTAATCTTCTCAATAAAATTATTTATTTATTATCATTTTCTTTGGTAGAAGGTGTTTTGATTGGGACTCGAATTTTTTATAATTCACTTTGAATTAATTATTAAAATATTTATTTGAATTAAATTTAAATATTTAAGGAAAATAAATTCAGTTGAAATGCCTTCTTTCCCCGAGATCTCATTATCTCTTAGATTACTGCAATTATTTTGATTAGTATTTTACATTATGGAACTCTTTTTCCTAAAAATAATTATCAAAATAAACTAAAAAATTTAAAAATATAATGTACATAAATACTATTAATAACATATATATATTTAACTTATTGTGTATAAAAATTTAAAGGAATTAATAGACGGTGTAAAAATTTAATTTAAACATTTTAAATAAAATAAAATATTTATTTTTAGTTAATTATAAATAACATGTAATCAATAATATTAAACATTGTGTCAATAGTAAAGATTTAAGCTTCATGAATTTTCTAAATATTGTAATGAAATTATATTTTTTTAGTGTATATTGGAAATTACTCTTATGATTCGTTTTGTAACTGAATTTTGAACTTTTTTAATTTTTCACACGATGTTTATCAATAATTTTAACTAACATTTAACCTTTTAAGAGTTGATAAATAGCAAATGAATTATATATTATGTAATAAATGAATAATTTATCTTTTAGTATTTAAGTTTTAGTATAATTAATAGTATGATTAAAGAATAATTTTTTTAAAAATTTAACATTTAAATCTCTTACTTTTTAATTTTAATTCGATTTAAATTAAAAATTTTTCTGAAAATAGCTATTAAAAAATATAAAATATCTATAATATTTCATTCAATTTCTTACAAACACTATAAATATTTTATCAACCATCATATATGCATCAATTTTTCTTATAAACTACCATGTAGTTTAGAATCAGTATTGTCATTAATTTGAGTAATTTATAAAGAGAATTTATAAAGGTCCAATATTTATAAATAACTACTATGTATCTTAGAACTATGATACATAACTAAAAGTAATTTTAATCAATATTCATAAATAACTGCTATGTATCTTAGAAGTATGATACATAACTAAAAATAATTGTAATTCACATCAATTAATAACTGAGTGAATATGAAAAAAATTTAATGCATCAATAAATACTGTCTATAATAACCGGGTGGAATTCATTATTCCACCATTTCCGGACTTTGAGTATCAATTATTATCAATTATCATATGCTTTTATCTATATAGGATTTTTGAGGATCAATTATCATATATTTTCATATATTTTTTATTGGGTAATGCAAAATTCGCAAAAATTCATAAATGGAGATGTTTTTGAAACAGAGATATCACTTTGCTGTGGTTTGTCTCTTGGAACAAGGTGTGGAGCCCTTTTGGTTAAAATAGGGTGGGGGGATCGAGTGTTGGGTGTTGATGATGGCCGAGGAAGATGAAAAGGGTGCATTAGTGTCGCAGTTCTTATTGGAAGGAAATGGGTTTCAGAGGTGTTAGTGAGATAGTTCTCGGGGAAATAAGCTTGGGCTGTCTATGAAAAATGAAATGGGGAAGGCATTGGTAGGTGTCACAGGATCTAAGTCAAAACACGCAGCAGCAACCACTTGGCTCAGCCACATTTTATCATGAAGTGAGTTTACAAATTCTCAATTTAACAAAATGCAACACAATAGTATTTACAGAAAATAACTTTTCTAACCTTTTATAAGGTACTCCTCTCACAGAACTCTTTTAATGAAACCCTATATTTACATGCATATGAGTATATATAAGATATAGTAACAGTTACAAGAAGTTATAATTGATACCTCCAACCACTTAGGAGAAATAATCGCTCTCCATTCATCATGGGAGTTATAACTGTCTACTACCCATTATGAGAGTTATAACCACCCACTATCTCTCATGGGAGAAAATGTCTCACTTCAGCATAACTTTCCCATATTTTTAGGCCTTTCCTTTGCCTTCAGCAACTTCCATTCCACGGTAGCAGCTTCCCCACATGATGGACTCCAGCTCTTGCACCCAGCAGCACTCCAGCCTACTCAAACACACAGTCTTGCCAATCAAGTGCGCTCCTGCATTCATTCAATTGTGGTGAAATCAAGCTCAACTTCACCAAACTCAAGCCTATCCGTTCAAGAGTGTTTGACAATAGAGCTGTTGAAGGAGATGAGGAGTGGGTTTGGAAGTGGCAAGTTGGCAGAGGTATGGTCATCATTGGTTCTTAGTGAGACCAAGGATTAAAACAAGATGATGTCATTTTTGGAAGAGAGGGTAGTGTTTTGGACATAAACTGGAGGGAAAAGCGCTCCACACACCTCATTTTCATTCAATTGGGTGAATATGATATTCTGTTTAAACTTTCTATAGTGGTATGAGAAAAAAAAAATAGAAATGAGATCTAGAAAGAATGAAGGAGAAAGAAGGAGGTGTGTCAGAATGACTATGAGAGAGGGAAAGAAGGGATATTTTTAAAATTTAAAATTTTTTATTCTTTTATTATCAATTTAATAGATTTTATAAGTGGATGGACTTTTAATTTTAATAGAATTAAAATTTAAAAGTTTAAATGTTTGATTTTAAAAATAAAAAGATTGATAGATTGATTTATTAATTATGGTAAAATTAAGAATTGAAGTGGAATTTAACCAAAACCATCCACGGCCCAAATAAAGCTAGACAGCCACTGCCCAAACCATCAACAGCACGTACAACAACATTGTCCAAATTGCATCCTTTACTGAAGAGCAGAATAGAAAGGCCGATAAAACGGCGACAGCACATCCCAACACCATGACAAAGAAAGCACAAGAACAATAAGTGTACATGTCCAAATGAAAAAGAAAGCTCTTTGCTGGACAGAAACAACCTGAAAAGACTAACAAGTTCAAAAGGAAGAGGTGCAATAGAGTCATGACTCACTAAACAAGCGATCGAGTACGATTTACTAGATATAGCAATGTGATTTTAGAGATGCAAACATTACATACTTACTAGATATAGTAATGCGATTTCAAAAATGTAAACACGATTTCAAAGATTTAAACACGACAACAAAGTCTGAAGTTAGAAAAATAAGCCAACTATTCTCAAAATGTATATTTGGAAAAATCAACCACCAGTTATAATCTCCAGGCCTGCAAAAAAATTGAAAAAATAATATATAATATAATAAAAAAATTGCTATTCTTACAGAAGACACCAAGCCGAAATAGAAAATAGAACACATCGTTCTTTATCTACAAAATTAAATAAAAAATCATAAAAAGACGGACTTTTTACAAAATTAGAGGCGAAAAAAGTTTTATTTGCGGATTTTGGGTTGACAAATTTTTATTTGTCAATTTGGGATTCGCTTGCCAGGTGGCAGGTGAAAAGAGTGCCTGGCGCCTTTTTAAAAGAGTGCCTGGCGCCTCTTTGAAAGGCGCCAGTCCCTGGCGCTTCTCAAAGAAGCATGGTCTGACAGCCCTGGCGCCTCTTTGAGAGGCGCCAAATGGCCTGACGGCCCTGACGCCTCTTTGAGAGGTGCCAAGCGTGGGCAGAAGGCCCTAGCGCCTCTCAAAGAAGCGCTAGAGCAACTCCCAGCGGCCCTCACGCCTCTCAGATAAGCGCCATGGCAAGTCCTGGCCCAAAACCCTCAAAAATATATTATTATTAATAATATATTTATAAAATAAAATTATTATATATTATTATTTTGATATATTATAAATAATAAATTAATATTATGGGATTTGTATATATTAAAACTAAGAACTATAATAAATGTACAAACCTTTTATTAATGTTTAAATAAAATTAATAATTTATAATGGAAAAAAATTAATAATTTATAATGGAAAAAAATAATTTAATAATGATATAATTAAATTTAATTTAAAAAATAAGAATAAAATTAATAACAATTAAATTTAATTATACAAAAATTCACATTAATATTCTTAATGATGTCTAACGATGATCATGTAAATGACTGCTCGTGTCACAATGTCGTGGTCTCCTCTCATCAGAGCGTCTTGTGTTGTACCGACGCCCGTCAAATGATGGCTCCTGTTGAGTCTCTTGAGAATTTCCAACATCATCGTCAGCCATAGATATATTTAAATCAGGAGGTTGAGATCGAGGTCTTGAACTCTCCCCAACAACTAGATCCTGAGTTGCAAAGCCGAAATCTCCTGAATAAGGGGTTGCAGAAAATAATTCAGGAAAATCCGAAGAAAACAAGCTAAGTTGGCTTGAGGGATCATCCAGTGATTGTCGAGGGAATGCTGGAAAAACAGACTCTGATGGAGTATGTGGTTGCGCAGGGGAGAAGAAGTGGAACGACGTGCTAGCCATGCCTTCCCCTCCAGTCTGATCGTAATTGGAAGGAGTTGGAGTAAATGTCTGAAAAGGCATAGAAGAAGGCCCTGGTATCCATCCTGTATACTGACTCTGAAAATCGTCTCCATAAGTGGGCATTTGTGAAGATTGGCCCAATTCTGTATATGAGCCGTATGGATGGAATGCAACCGGTGATGGTATCTGCATTACACCAGGGTTTGGCATAGGCCGTGGAATCTCTGTCTCCCTTGATGGCCTGGTAGTGTGGCAACGATGTCGTGGAGGATTCCTGGAGGAGGAGGATGCATCATGTACATCATCTAGAAGCAGTTGGGAAGGTGGCGCAGGTTGTGGAGGTGGTATTTGGGAAATGCGATCGAACAAACGAAGTGCATTAAACATTGAATTAATCGCATTTCCAATCTTGTCTACTGTTGGGTGACGAATTTGACTCGCCCATAAGCGGCAGTTCTCCAGACCATCCTCCTGCAAAATGTATTTATTAAGATATCTATCCCAAAAGTTAAGTAATGTAAATATTTATATAATTAATACATAAATCATAGTGACTCGCCCATTACCATAGCGCCAATTGATGCACCCTTTTGAGACACCCACCGACGTGCAATCATTCTGTATCATTCTATATACTGTGAATGGTAATGTAACGGCTGGGTGCCTTGATTCCCAGAGAGTAATCCAATGTTGGTTCTCAGCCATCCAGTTGGTAGCTGAAGAAGTTAATTTTATTGAATGCATATCATCTGTTTGATGTGGTGGTTGTGGAATGGGTTGAGAAAATCCAAATTGTCTCAGCACCCTATGTAACGACCCGAAAATCGGACCGCTACCGGCGCTAGGATCCGGGTCGACTTAAGGCCGCCGGGACCCGTAGCAAGCCTGACATAAAACCTATGAACCTGAATAATCCCATACATGATCAACAACATGCATAAAAATTAAGACTTTTCTTCACACATGCTGTCACCAACTAACTCAACCTGTGTTGAGTTAGTTTACATAAACATCATAACATAAGATCATGTACATACAAAAGGGATTAACAATATACTATGGTTAAGCACAACTCTATCCTCAATAACCTCATTACATAACATACTGAATATTTTTACATTTCATCATAATACAATTGTCATGTCCACAATCTAACTATTACATGCATATAACTTTCTTTTTCTCTTCTGGCCTTCTCTATCTATCCCGTACCTGCAAACCTGGGGGTTAGGGGAGAGGGGTGAGCTAGATGCCCAGTGAGTAGAACTATAAAAAGAATATCTGAAACATGCCATCATGAAATGCGTCACTGCGCAAACAAATCACACCACGGATGGACTGATTCAAAAATCCCTCAACTCCATGCCCGGCCCTATTATGGGCACCACAGGACTTCGTATTGCCCGGCCCTATTATGGGCACCACAGGACTTCGTACTCGGAGTTATTGCCCGGCCCTATTATGGGCACCACAGGACTTCGTATTCAGAAGGCTAATGAATCATCCTAATGTCCATCCACTAACATCTATCACAACAATGCAATGCGGCATATTCGTGAATTCTAGTGCAACAACCTATAATATGATCATGATGCATGAAGCATGATAAAAGCATTTCATTTCTTAATTTAAAAGGTTAAGTTTAGTTCCACTCACCTCTGGCTGACTCTGACAAACTCTGTAGCAGCTGGCTCACTGCTGGGGTCCTTGGTTCCTCGGATCCGAACCTACACAGGTGGACTCCAATGAGGGACCAAACATATAAAAACATGACTCTAGAACATCCCCCAAAAACCCCCTAAAACATCATGAAAACATCACAGAAAATATGCATGAAATGGCTGAACAGGGCACTTTCGGCGGCACCTTCGGCGGCCGAAAGTCCTGGACAGAGACGAAACTCAGCTAGGTTCGGCGGCACCTTCGGCGGCCGAAAGTGCCAGACAGAGACGAAAGTCTCTTTTCGGGGGCAACTTCGGCAGCCGAAAGGCCTGCCTCCCCAGCCATGTTCGGCGGCCGAAAGTACCTTCGGCTGCCGAACCTGGTTTCTGCCAAAGGGCAGAAACTTGGCTCCCTTTGCACATTTCGTCTCCAAACTTTCCAAACATGCATATTTTTTAACCAAAGCATGCATACAAGTTCCTAGGGGCCTCAAACATGCATATACCCCAACTACAACACTTCAAATACACACAATCAACACACATTGTTCATAACATCAACATTAACCCATAAACTCAACATATACCCTAACATGCATTCTACCCCTTAAAACTTCATAAAACTTGTTTAAATCATACATTGAGCTTAGGATCGGCTCTTACCTCTTGAAGATCGTGAGTTGAGGAGATCTAAACTTGGAGATGGGAGAAGTTCCAACTTTTGGTCTCCAAGCTCCAAAACTCGTTCTAAGCTCAAAGATCTTCAAAACCAAAGTTATAGACTTGTAAAGATCATGGAAAAAGGAAGGAAAAACTCAAGATGGGGAAAGGATGGCGGAATGCTCACCTTGGCCGGAATGGGGAGAAAAAGCTCGCCCATTTTCGGCTAAGGGACCCTTTTATAGTGGCTGGCCAGACCACGTTCGGGGGCCGAAAGTGCCTCCGCATCCATGCAATGTTCGGCGGCCGAACTTGACTTTCGGTGGCCGAACCTGGACTTCCCTCACTTATGCTTTTGGGGGCCTAACGTGCCTCCAAAACGCATGCATGTTCGGCGGCTGAACCTGACTTTCGGCGGCCGAACCTGGGTTTTCCTCCAAAGCTATTTTCAAGCAAAAACTCATTTTGTTTCATTCTGAAAACCATTAAAAACATGAAAACATTTTACAAAAACATGATTCTACCCTTCTAGAGGTCTCCGACATCTGAGGTTCCACCGGACGGTAGGAATTCCAATACCGGAGTCTAGCCGGGTATTACATTCTCCCCCCCTTAAGAACATTCATCCCCGAATGTTCCTCAACTAGCACATGCATAGCAAACAACATAACATACACATGAAACATATAGAGACTAACCTTAAAAGAGATGAGGATATTGCCGGAGCATAGACTCCCGTGTCTCCCAGGTGCACTCCTCCATATTGTGGTGGTTCCATAGGACTTTCACCATCGGGATTTCCTTGTTTCTCAGCTTTCTGATCTGGGTGTCTAAGATCCGTACTGGCTGCTCAACATAGGTGAGATCCTCTTGGATCTCCACATCAGGCTCACTAAGAACTTTGCCCGGATCTGACACAAACTTTCTCAACATAGAAACATGGAAAACCGGATGGATTCTCTCCATTGAAGCAGGTAAATCCAGCTTGTACGATACATTCCCAATCTTTTGCACGACTTCAAAGGGTCCGATGTACCGCGGAGCCAGCTTACCCTTCTTCCCGAACCGAACCACTCCTTTCATTGGAGACACCTTAAGCAATACCAGATCCCCCTCCTGAAACTCTACTAGTCTTCTGCGGATGTCTGCATAACTTTTCTGTCTGTTTACAGCTGTCTTGATTCTCTCTCTGATTAAGGGTACCACCCTGCTGGTGATCTCTACTAGTTCAGGCCCTGCCAAGGCCTTTTCTCCAACTTCCTCCCAGCAAACAGGTGACCTGCACTTCCTCCCATATAAAGCTTCATATGGGGCCATCCCAATGCTAGCATGATGGCTGTTATTGTAGGCAAACTCCACCAAAGGTAGATGTTGCCTCCAAGAACCGCCAAAGTCCAGCACACACATTCTCAACATATCTTCTATGGTCTGGATGGTCCTCTCTGACTGTCCGTCTGTCTGTGGATGGAAGGCAGTGCTGAAATCCAACCTAGTACCCATAGCATCCTGCAGACTCCGCCAAAACCTGGAGGTGAACTGGGGCTCTCTATCTGACACAATGGAAACAGGAACCCCATGCAGTCTGACTATCTCATTCACGTACACCTGCGCCAACTTGTCCACAGAATAGCCACTCCTGACAGGGATGAAGTGAGCAGATTTGGTGAGTCTGTCCACAATCACCCATATGGAGTCCAATCTGTTGGACGTCGCCGGTAACCCCACTACGAAGTCCATAGCTATATTCTCCCATTTCCACTCTGGAATAGGTAGCGGGTTAAGCATTCCAGCCTGATGTTCCAGCTTCACCCTCTGACACACTTCGCAGGTGTAATACCCGGCTAGAATCCGGCATCGGGATTTCTACCTTCCGGCGGAATCTCCGTTGGAATCTAGAATTTCTGAAGATGCCAGAGGCTTCTAGAGGGGTCAAATGTGTTTCTAAAATGTTTTTACTGATTTCATGGTTTTAAATGAAAATGAATTGAGTTTTGAAAAGAAAAGACCAAGGAGGCGTTTGCCAGGTTCGGCCGCCGAAAGTGAAGTTCGGCCGCCGAACATGGAAAGGCTTCGGGAGCGCCTTTGGCCTCCGAAAGTCTTGTTTGAACGAGCCAAGGTTCGGCCGCCGAAAGTGAGGTTCGGCCGCCGAACATGCATGAGTTTAGGGGGCACGTTAGGCTGCCGAAGGTCTTTGACCAGGCCACCTATAAAGGGCCCTCAGATCGGAAATGGGTGAGTTTTCTCCCCATTCTCGAGCTCAGGTGAGTTTATGCCTTCCTTTGGTCATTTTCGTGTTTTCTCTACCCATCTCTCAAGTTTTTCATGATTTCTACCCTTGTGTTTGAAGATTTAAAGCTTAAAAGGAGTTTTGGGAGCTTGGAGCTTTTGGAGCTTGGATTCTCCAACATCTCCAAGGTTCGGGTCACACCAACCCTCGATCTCCAAGAGGTTAGTGTAGATCCTTGCTTTTCCTTATGTTTAACGAAGTTTTAAGTAAGTTTTATAGAGTTTGATGGTTAAGTTTGGGTAGATATGCATGTTAAGGGTTTATGTGGGTTTTATACCCAATGTATGTTATGTGATGTTGTGATGAGGAGTTTAAGCTAGTTTCTTTGCTCTCTTTGCTTGTGGGAGTGTGTATGCATGCTTGGGAGAGAGTATGTGAGGCTTGGGGGTTGTTTTGTGAGGTTTGGGAGGCTGGTATGCGAAGGCTGAGTTCTGGATGAACTCAGGTTCGGCCGCCGAAGGTGGTTTCGGCCGCCGAACGTGCCTAGGGATGCATAGGTTTGGCCGCCTAACCTTGCCCCCGAAAGTTGAGTTGTGGCTTGAAAGCAGACTTTCGGCCGCCGAAAGTAATGTTCGGCCGCCGAAAGTGCCTGACTTTCGTCTCTGGAGAGAGGGTTCGGCCGCCGAAGGTGCCGCCGAACCTACCCGAGTTTCGTCTCTGGAGGAGACTTTCGGCCGCCGAAGGTGCCGCCGAAAGTGCCCTGTCCAGCCGTTTCTTGGGTGTTTCCTATGCATGTTTCAGTGATGTTTAGAGGGGTTTTAGGGGGTATGCTTATGAGTTGTTAGAATGTGTTTAGTACCTCATGTGAGTCCATCTGTGTAGGATTGGACCTGAGGAGAGGTGTCTAGCTTCAGTGCTAGTCGACCCTGAGTTTGTTGAGCAGTGGCTTCAGGTGAGTAGAACTAAACTTAATGTTTTATGTTAAGAAATTCTAATGCCTAAAGCATGAGCATGCATCATGATTATGTATAATAGGTTGATTGCACTAGTTCACGAATATGTTGCATTGCATTATTTCATGTTGATGCTGAGGTAGGTTTGGACCAAGGCGACTCCAATAGCCCATATCTGTCATAGAGTCTTGTCTATGTCCTTTGAGAGCCGGACGAGTACCCGTAGGAAAGTCCATGCGAGCTCTCTGTGGACCAGACACCATGTTATGTCTATGTTAGTCCTGTGAGCTTCTTTGGGGAGCCGGGCACCGACAGAGGGATTTTTGGGGTCATGTCCGATCCTTGAGAGTAAAGATGCTAGCAATTCAAGACTACTCTCAGAAAACACTCCGTGGGGAATAGTTATCTGTATGAACCCCGAGACGGACCAGAGAAAGTTATGTGATTTACTTGTGTTATGACGCATTTCATGAAAGCATGTAATTAATGAATGGTTTTTCCTGTTTCTACTCACTGGGCTCTTGTAGCTCATCCCTTTCCCTTAACCCCAGTTTTGCAGGGTCAGAGTAAGTAAGCCAGAGTTCAGTCAGAGTAAGCTTTGGAGATAGAAGAGGTTCAAGCATGGGTTGCCATGTTTGGTTGTAATAGCCTAGTTGTGTTTTGTTTATGTATAAGAGATGTTGTATGTATATGTAAGGAAGTTGCTAAAGAGATGATATGTTATGTAATGCTATGTATGCTTTTATAGCTTAGTTGTGGACATGATGATGATATTTGGACTTTTGTATTTTAAGGATATGTATGAATGGATAGGGTATGGTTTATGAAAGAATAGAAAGAGCTTATTAAAGAGATAGAGCCAAGTAAGAAAAGTATAGATATGTCATGTGTTGTAGCATGAGATGTGTAGAATTGTGCTTTGCCTAGAGTGTTGGTTAATCCCTTTTTGTTATGCATGATCTTCAGAAAATGTTTTAATGTTATGAGTTTGGAATGGCCCGTGAGGGAAGATAGGGTTCCAATCCCTTGACCCAAAGCGGATATGTTTTAAAGAGAGCTTGATGACCCTCTTGGTATGAGGTTCTATGTTTTCATGCATAGGTCAAGCTGAGGAAAGGAAAACAAGTTTAAAGGTTTTTATGAGACCAAAGCTTGAGTTTTATGAAAAAAAAAGTTTGATCATGCACGGGATTATACCTAGAGTTCAGGATGTATAGAGGCTCACTACGGGTCCCGGCGGCCTTAAGCCGATCTGGATCCTAGTGCCGAGCAGTTTGGGGCCGTTACAAGAGGGGTACCGGTTTCCGGGCTGTTACAGTTGGTATCAGAGCATAGGTTCCTCGAGAGTACGGTGTTTTGATGCGAAGATGCTCAGACATCGGAAAGAGGTTGTGCTAGATGTTAGTGAGGCAAGCACATTAAGAAAGATTAAGAGTAAGATCATGTCCACTAGGATAGGATGAGGAGTCCTGTCTTGCTTGATGATGTGTAATGCCATGTGTGATGCATGTGCATTTATGTTGTATTATGGATGTTGTTAGTCCCTTAGCTGCGAGATGGCATGATGTGTACTGATATAAGATGAGCTGAGCGACCAAGAGTGGCCCTTGGCACAGTTGGTCATGGCATGTTCTGCTATGTTGTAGGCTGTAGGTGACAGGTTCATCCATGATATGATGCTATGCTATGTGTTGTGAGTTCATATGTTTGTCATGGACCACATGGTATGATGTGATGCTTATGTGTGCTTGTGTGCCTGTTGTGTTTCAGACAAGCTGAGATGCAAGGTGCTAGGAGCTCTATGGAGTCAGATCCATCTGAGTGGGAAAGTGAGCCTTTTTCCCTTGCAAGGTCAGGTGGAGATGACAGAGCAAGAGACCCTGAAAGGTCTGTTGAAGTCAGCAGAGAAGTTATGGTGCAGAGGAGGGATATAGGTGTGCAAGTGAATATGGATGAGGACTGCATGAGAGAATCTAAGGATTCTGAGAGTTCAAGTTCAGGGGAAGTTGATCTCTCCATGCTGAGTACAGCTGCCAAGAGAGGTAGAAAGTGGGGAAGAACCAGAACCCCGAAGCAATGGGGCAGAACTAGGAAGGGTAGGCTGTGGAAGAGGTTTAGGCTAGATGCTGAGGATGGTTCGAGTTCTGGCCAAGGTCCTACAAGATGTTTGAGGTGCGGAAGGTTGCACGGGGGGCCTTGTCGAGTTGGGACAACGGCATGCTTCAGGTGCGGACAGGAAGGGCACTTCGCACGTGATTGTCCTACTGCGCCCAGGAGGGTGTCGTCCCAGCAGCGAGCTGCAGGTGTTGTGGCTCAGGCCAGTGATCGAGGAGGAGGAGCAGACACATCGGACACAGTGGTGCCAGGTACACTCACTTGTTCATGTTCTGATGTGTGTGTTTTGTACCTCTGGTGTATTCTTGTTGGTTACTCTAGGAGCCCTTCGACGGTTGATTTGATAGCTTCTGGGTGTGGAGTGTTCTCTTTGGGTTAATAGACCCTGGTAGGATTCATCTGAACAGTGGATCAGTCCAGTGTCATTGAGAGTAGATGCCTTCCACCCGATTTTGAGGTCCTAGACTTGAGTGTCTGGATATCATTCGGGGAATGGATTGGTTTTCTACCGGTGGTGCTAATGCTATCTGCGTCTGCAGCGCAAGGTAGTCAGGATCACAGTTCAAGATGGATCCGAGGTAGGTTCCAGAGGGGATCGTATAGGATGCCTAGAAGTTTGATGTCAGCTGTCAGACTCGTAGAGTGTCTAGGAGTGGTTAGTAGAGAGTTCTAGCTCGGGTTTGTGAGCTGAGCGGGCAGGTCTAGGAACCAGCCCTAGTGCCATAGATAGAGCGAGTGTTCAGAGATTCCAGGCTAGTATCAGGTTTACCATCGGTCAGGGAGGTAGAGTTTGGTTAGAGGTGGTACTTGGTACCAGAACCGTTTCTCTCTTTCCTCACAGGATGGCACCTGCGGAGTTTTAGGAGGAGTGTAGGAGTAGTAGAGTGCTTGGTAGACAGGGGTTTTAGAACGATGGCACTGGCCTCCATTCTCCTAGCCATGTCTACTATGGCATGAAAACTCTCTCTATCTGCTGACTGTACCAAGGAGGAATACCTGGGATGGAGCTTCATGATATACCTCCTCGACTTCTTCTGGTCTGTGCTAAGGTCCTGCCCAGCAAATGGCAGCAACTCCATAAACCTGTCAGTATATTCGTCTACACTCATGTCATCAGTTTGCCTCAACTGCTCGAATTCTAACATCTTCAATTCCCTTGAACTATCAGGGAAAGCCCATCCTGCAAATTCATTAGCAAACTCCTCCCAAGTCATGCTGTCCACTCTCGGGTTCACATAATTTTTGAACCACTCCCGTGCCTTCTTGCACTTGAGCGTGAACCCGGCCATTTGAATGGCTCTACTATCATCAGCCCCAATCTCATCTGTAATTGCCTTGACCCGCTCCAAGTACACGAATGGATCATCACCGGTTTCGAACTGGGGAGCACCCAGCTTCATATAGTCTGTCATCTTGACCTTGCTCCCACTGGTTGAGCTAGATCTAGGAGGTTGAGCAACTGGGGCTGCTGGTTCTGCAGGTGGTGGAGGTGGTGCAACATCTTCTGAGGTAGGGTTTGCTGGACTTGGATAATAGGGTGGAGGTGGATACATTGGGTACTGAGAGTATGGTGGGTAGTATGGTGGGTATGGCATCTGTGTGGGATAAGGGGTGAAACTAGGGTAATCCGATGTACCTCCCATCGAATACCCGGGATGTTGTGAGAAATGTGGGTAGTGAGGTGGCTGTACAAATCCCGAGGCCTGAGTGCCTCCTTGGGACTCCCCCATTCCTTCTGACGCTCCTCCCTGAACTGTTCCTCTGACTGATCTGCTCCTACCCAGATCCAGAGATCTTCTAGGGTCTCTTGCTACTCTGTCCCTGTTGGACCTGCTAGACATTGCCCTAGGCAATGCTGGAGGACGGGCGCTCATGCCCTCATCCTCAGGTGGTACTCCAGTCAATCTTGCTGATCGACGAGTTCCCCTCATCCTGTTTTCTGAAAAACAGTACACAGCACATAATCATTAACATCATATGGTTCATGTGGGCACACATGAACCCGCATCACATACTTCACATATCATAGCATATCATTAATGCACATGCGTATTATCATGGCATTTCACATCATCATGCAAGACAGGACTCCACATCCTATCCTAGTGGACATGATCTTTCCTATTGTGCTTGACCTTCTATAACCTCTATGAGCCCGACACTCTAGGTCCGACCATATGAACCTAGGGCTCTGATACCATTCTGTAACGACCCGAAAATCGGACCGCTACCGGCGCTAGGATCCGGGTCGACTTAAGGCCGCCGGGACCCGTAGCAAGCCTGACATAAAACCTGTGAACCTGAATAATCCCATACATGATCAACAACATGCATAAAAATTAAGACTTTTCTTCACACATGCTGTCACCAACTAACTCAACCTGTGTTGAGTTAGTTTACATAAACATCATAACATAAGATCATGTACATACAAAAGGGATTAACAATATACTATGGTCAAGCACAACTCTATCCTCAATAACCTCATTACATAACATACTGAATATTTTTACATTTCATCATAATACAATTGTCATGTCCACAATCTAACTATTACATGCATATGACTTTCTTTTTCTCTTCTGGCCTTCTCTATCTATCCCGTACCTGCAAACCTGGGGGTTAGGGGAGAGGGGTGAGCTAGATGCCCAGTGAGTAGAACTATAAAAAGAATATCTGAAACATGCCATCATGAAATGCGTCACTGCGCAAACAAATCACACCACGGATGGACTGATTCAAAAATCCCTCAACTCCATGCCCGGCCCTATTATGGGCACCACAGGACTTCGTATTGCCCGGCCCTATTATGGGCACCACAGGACTTCGTACTCGGAGTTATTGCCCGGCCCTATTATGGGCACCACAGGACTTCGTATTCAGAAGGCTAATGAATCATCCTAATGTCCATCCACTAACATCTATCACAACAATGCAATGCGGCATATTCGTGAATTCTAGTGCAACAACCTATAATATGATCATGATGCATGAAGCATGATAAAAGCATTTCATTTCTTAATTTAAAAGGTTAAGTTTAGTTCCACTCACCTCTGGCTGACTCTGACAAACTCTGTAGCAGCTGGCTTACTGCTGGGGTCCTTGGTTCCTCGGATCCGAACCTACACAGGTGGACTCCAATGAGGGACCAAACATATAAAAACATGACTCTAGAACATCCCCCAAAAACCCCCTAAAACATCATGAAAACATCACAGAAAATATGCATGAAATGGCTGAACAGGGCACTTTCGGCGGCACCTTCGGCGGCCGAAAGTCCTGGACAGAGACGAAACTCAGCTAGGTTCGGCGGCACCTTCGGCGGCCGAAAGTGCCAGACAGAGACGAAAGTCTCTTTTCGGGGGCAACTTCGGCAGCCGAAAGGCCTGCCTCCCCAGCCATGTTCGGCGGCCGAAAGTACCTTCGGCTGCCGAACCTGGTTTCTGCCAAAGGGCAGAAACTTGGCTCCCTTTGCACATTTCGTCTCCAAACTTTCCAAACATGCATATTTTTTAACCAAAGCATGCATACAAGTTCCTAGGGGCCTCAAACATGCATATACCCCAACTACAACACTTCAAATACACACAATCAACACACATTGTTCATAACATCAACATTAACCCATAAACTCAACATATACCCTAACATGCATTCTACCCCTTAAAACTTCATAAAACTTGTTTAAATCATACATTGAGCTTAGGATCGGCTCTTACCTCTTGAAGATCGTGAGTTGAGGAGATCTAAACTTGGAGATGGGAGAAGTTCCAACTTTTGGTCTCCAAGCTCCAAAACTCGTTCTAAGCTCAAAGATCTTCAAAACCAAAGTTATAGACTTGTAAAGATCATGGAAAAAGGAAGGAAAAACTCAAGATGGGGAAAGGATGGCGGAATGCTCACCTTGGCCGGAATGGGGAGAAAAAGCTCGCCCATTTTCGGCTAAGGGACCCTTTTATAGTGGCTGGCCAGACCACGTTCGGGGGCCGAAAGTGCCTCCGCATCCATGCAATGTTCGGCGGCCGAACTTAACTTTCGGCGGCCGAACCTGGACTTCCCTCACTTATGCTTTCGGGGGCCTAACGTGCCTCCAAAACGCATGCATGTTCGGCGGCCGAACCTGACTTTCGGCGGCCGAACCTGACTTTCGGCGGCCGAACCTGACTTTCGGCGGCCGAACCTGGGTTTTCCTCCAAAGCTATTTTCAAGCAAAAACTCATTTTGTTTCATTCTGAAAACCATTAAAAACATGAAAACATTTTACAAAAACATGATTCTACCCTTCTAGAGGTCTCCGACATCCGAGGTTCCACCGGACGGTCGGAATTCCAATACCGGAGTCTAGCCGGGTATTACACCCTATCAGGTTGATGCCACTCAACAATATGAAAACAAATCAGTGGAACAACCAATCTCCGTTTTTGTCTACCCTGTAGACAGTAATCTGGTATAGCGTCCACCACAACATCAGAGTATGGCTCCCATATAAACTGTGTAGATAAGATAATGTAAAAGGTTAAAATTGTATCATTTGAATTGACATATAATTTAAAGGTATAGAATGATGACCTCTTCGGCTTCCATGCGGTCAAGTTGGTACCGAAGTTGCACTAGCACATGCGTTGTAAATTCGGTAATACTTCTAGCATTACTCCACCTACACAATTTATAGTTTGGAATTAGTAACAAGATGTTGGATTTGATAGTATAGTAGTACACAATTTACAGCACATACCGACTGTCAATTGATGTATCTGGAAGGGGATGTATCTGGGAGATGGTAGGGGCAATTGTTTTTATTCTGTCCCATGCCCAAATCTGTAAAATATGTAGTGGCCCGCCAACTTGCTGCACTTGAGGTGATGTTGCTTTGCAAAGCTCTTTATAAAGCCAAGCAAGGCAGGCTGCACCCCAGCTATATTGACCACAGGTGTTGAAATTAGTGAGTAGTGGCAAAAACATTATATTGACCCTATGAGCAGACCGATCAACGAATAGCGATCCACCTATTAGCCGTAATAGGAAAGCCCGAGCATGCCTCTGAATAGTAACATCATCAGCGTACTCTAGAATTTGGTCAAAGTTATCTCTCAACCAGATGAGTGCAACAGTATTTCCCTTCATAACTTCACGATCCGGGACCAACCCAAGCAAATCTTGACATAGTAATTGTAATACCCGGCTAGACTCCGGTATCAGAATTCCTACCGTCCGGTGGAATCTCGGGTGTTAGAGACCTCTAGAAGGGTAAAACCATATTTTTATAAAATGTTTTAATGTATTTTATGTTTTTAAGCTAGAAGGAAAATGAGTTTTTTTGCATGAAAATAGTCTTGGAGGAAGACCCAGGTTCGGCCGCCGAACATGCATGTGCTTCGGAAGTGCTTTAGGCCCCCGAAAGCATAAGTGAGGGAAGTCTAGGTTCGGCCGCCGAACCTTATGTTCGGCCGCCGAACATGGCATGCATGCGGAGGCACGTTCGGCCCCCGAATGTGGCCTGGCCAGCCACCTATAAAGGGGTCCCTTAGCCGAAATGGGCGAGCTTTTCTCCCCATTGTCGGCCAAGGTGAGCTCTCCGCCATCCCTCACCGATTTTGAGTTCCTTCCTTCAAATCTTTCAGGATTTTCACTTGTTTTCACTTTGTTTTGAAGATTTTCGAGTATAAAGCAAGTTTTGGAGCTTTGAGGTTCAAGAAACTCAATCTCTCCCATCTCTGAGTTAGGGTCGTTTTCCTCTCGATCTTCAAGAGGTAAGGGCCGATCTTGAGCTCACTACGTATTTTAAACAAGTTTTAAGTTGATTCCTGGGGTAGAAATGTATGTTTTTGTTAGTTGAGCATTGTTAGGTTTTATGTGTTTTATGGACAATGTATGTTGGATATGCATGTTTGATGTGTTGTAGATGGGGTTTAGGATAGTTTGAAGCCCCTAGGAGCTGATGTATGTATCTATGCATGTTTTGGATGAGTTGTAAGCTTGATTGAAGGTTTTGGGAGGCAAATGTGCATGAGGAGCCGAGTTTCTGCCCTTTTGGCAGAAACCAGGTTCGGCAGCCGAAGGACTTTCGACCGCCGAACCTGCCTGGGAGGCAGGCCTTTCGGCTGCCGAAGCTTGCCCCCGAAAAGAGACTTTCGTCTCTGGAGGGCACTTTCGGCCGCCGAAGGTGCCGCCGAACCTGCCTGACTTTCGGTTCTGGAGGGACTTTCGGCCGCCGAACCTGCCGCCGAAAGTGCCCTGTTCAGCCTTCCTTTGCATGTTTTATATGATTGTTTTGAGGTGTTTTAGGGGGTTTTTGGGGGATGTTTTTAGAGTCATGTTCTAGTTGTTTGGTCCCTCATTTGAGTCCACCTATGTAGGTTCGGACCCGAGGAACCGAGGACCCCAGCAGTGAGTCAGCTGCTTCAGTCTTTGTCAGAGCTAGCTGAGGTGAGTAGAATAAACCTTTATGTTTTAAAGCAAATAAATTATTAAGTTTGAGCATGTTCATGCATCATGAATGCCATGTGATATCCTAGGTTGTTTGCATTAGAATTCACGAATATGCTGCATTGCATAATTCTATGATGGATGTGGATTGGTTATTGGATGATCCTTTAGTCCTCATATGATATGATATGATATGATGATGATACGGCATGATATGGTATGGAAGTCTGGTTGACCCATTCTACGTCCCGGCACTATGTAAGAGAAAGACCGGTTGACCCATTCTACGTCCCGGCATCTTGAAATGTTATGTATGTTATGTTTAAGAGAAAGACCGGTTGACCCATTCTACGTCCCGGCACTTTGGAGTGTAAAGGACTACTGGTGACAATACCATCTGTGATGTGATTTATCTGTGATGTGTTGCATTCCATTATGGCATATGACCTAAATGTTTTATTATTCTGCTCACTGGGCTCTAGTAGCTCACCCCTCTCCCTAATCCCCCAGGTTTGCAGGTACGGGCTAGGCAGATAAGTCGAGATGAATGAAGTCATGTGTATGTAATAGATAGAATGTGGACATGATAAATTGTAAAATGATGTAAAGTTATGAATAGTTATGTTATGTAATAAATGATATTGAGGATTAGAGGTTGTGCTTGACCCTATGTGTATGGTGAATCCCTTTTGTATACATGATCTATGTTTTATGATGTTTATGTTCCACCAAGCTTGTGTATGATGAGATGCCCCATTGGAGCATTTGATGAGAGCTCCAGTGTGGGGTTTATGTTTATGTTTATGTATATGTTTATGAGCATGTACAGGTTGAGCTTGGTAAAAGAAAAGTTCAAATTTTTATGTATGTTGTTGATCATGTATGGGATTAAACAAGATCACAGGATGTATGTCAGACTTGCTACGGGTCCCGACGGCCTTATGCCGATCTGGATCCTAGCGCCAGTAGCGGTCCGATTTTCGGGTCGTTACAGAATGGTATCAGAGCCCTAGGTTCATATGGTCGGACCTAGAGTGTCGGGCTCATAGATGTTATAGAAGGTCAAGCACAATAGGAAAGATCATGTCTACTAGGATAGGATGTGGAGTCCTGTCTTGTATGATGATGTGAAATGCCATGATTATATGCATGTGCATTAATGATATGTTGTAATACCCGGCTAGACTCCGGTATCAGAATTCCTACCGTCCGGTGGAATCTCGGATGTCGGAAGCCTTTAGTAGGGTAGAAACATGTTTTCATAAAATGTTTTAATGTTTTTCATGGTTTTAAGCGAAAAGGAAATGAGATTTTACATGAAAACAACGTTGGTGGAAAACCCAGGTTCGGCCGCCGAACCTCAAGTTCGGCCGCCGAACATGCAGGCATTTCGGGTGTGCCTTAGGCCTCCGAAGGCATAAGTGAGGGAAGTCCAGGTTCGGCCGCCGAACATAGCATGCATGCGGAGGCACATTCGGCCCCCGAACGTGGCCTGGCCAGCCACTATAAAAGGGTCCCTTAGCCGAAAACGGGCGAACTTTTCCCCATTTTCGGCCAAGGTGAGCTCTCCGCCGTCCCTCACCGATCTTTGATGTTTTTCCTCTAGATCTTTCAAGATTTTCATTTATTTTAACTTTATTTTGAAGATTTGAGCTTTTGAGCAAAGTTTTGGAGCTTTGAGGTTCAAGAACCCAAATCTCTTCCAACTCCAAGTTTGGTCTCCTCTACTCTCGATCTTCAAGAGGTAAGAGTCGATCTCTAGCTTATATTATGTTTTAAGTAAGTTTTATGAAGTTCATGGGGTAGAAAATGCATGAGTAAGCTTATGTTGAGTTTATGGGTTTTTGATGAGTTTATGAACAATGTGGCTTGTAATGTGTGTTTGATGTGTTGTAGTTGGGGTTTAAGGTAGTTTGAGACCCCTAGGAGCTTGTATGCATGTTTTGGTTGAGCTAAATGCATGATGGTTTGAGTTTGGAGGCATTTGTGCATGTTTGAACCAAGTTTCTGCCCTTTGGGAGAAACCAGGTTCGGCAGCCGAAAGGACTTTCGGCCGCTGAACCCTCTTGTGGAGGCAGCCTTCGGCTGCCGAAGTTTGCCCCCGAAAGGAGACTTTCGTCTCTGTCTGGGAGTTTTGGCCGCCGAAAGTGCCGCCGAACATGCATGAGTTTCGCCTCTGTCTGGGAGTTTCGGCCGCCGAAGGTGCCGCCGAACCTGCCTGACTTTCGGCTCTGGAGGGACTTTCGGCCGCCGAACCTGCCGCCGAAAGTGCCCTGTCCAGCCTTCCTTTGCATGTTTTGCATGAATGTTTTGAGGAGTTTTAGAGGGTTCTTGGGGGATGTTTTTAGAGTTATGTTATAGTATGTTGGTCCCTCATTTGAGTCCACCTGTGTAGATTCGAACCCGAGGAACCGAGGACCTCAGCAGTGAGTCAGCTGCTTCAGTCAGTGTCAGAGCTAGCCAGAGGTGAGTGGAATGACTCTTATGCTTTTAAATAAATAAATCAGTTTTGAGCATGTTCATGCATCACGGATGCCATGTGATATTTTAGGTTGTTTGCATTAGAATTCACGAATATGTTGCATTGCATAATATGTTGCTGATGTGGATGAATGTTGAATGATCCATTAGCCCTCATATGTTATGACATGATGATATGATATGGAAGTCCAGATGTGGCCTGCACTACGCCCCTGGCACTATGTAAGAGAAAGACCGGACGTGGCCTGCACTACGCCCCCGGCACCATGGATTATGTATGTTATGTTATGTTATGTATAAGGGAAAGACCAGGTGTGGCCTGTACTACGCCCCTGGCATGATTGGAATATGTAGAGGGCTAAATGGTAACAAGTTCATCCTTGATATGATTAGTTGTGATGTGATGCATTTCATGATAGCATGTGTTTTAAATGCTTTACGATTCTGCTCACTGGGCTCTAGTAGCTCACCCCTCTCCCAAATTCCCCAGGATTGCAGGTACGGGCTAGACAGAGAAGTCGATAAGAGTAATGAAGTCGTATGTATGTAATAGTTAGAATGTGGACATGACAAATTGTATAATGATGTATAGATATGTAATGTAACGATATTGAGGTTAGAAGTGTGCTTGACCATAGCATATTGTAATCCCTTTTCGATACATGATCTTAATGTTTATTGATGTCTATGTTTAGCCAACTCAACACTTGTTATGCCACCCATTGGGGGCATTGAGGAGATCCCACAGAGGGGTCAAGTTTATGATTATGACTATGTTCAGTGCATGCACAGGTTGAGTTTGGTGTATGATAGAATGTATGAAAGAAAAGTTTTAAATTTTTATGTATGTTTGTTGATCATGTATGGGATTAAACAGGTTTACAGGTTGCATGTCAGGCTTGCTATGGGTCCCGGCGGCTTTAAGCCGATCTGGATCCTAGCGCCGGTAGCGGTCCGATTTTCGGGTCGTTACAGAATGGTATCAGAGCCCTAGGTTCATATGGTCGGACCTAGAGTGTCGGGCTCATAGATGTTATAGAAGGCCAAGCACAATAGGAAGATCATGTCCACTAGGATAGGATGTGGAGTCCTGTCTTGTATGATGATGTGAAATGCCATGATAATATGCATGTGCATTAATGATATGCTATGATGTGTGATGCGGGTTCATGTGTGCCCACATGAACCATATGATGCTAATGTTTATGTGATGTGTACTGTTTTTCAGAAAACAGGATGAGAGGAACTCGTCGATCAGCAAGATTGACTGGAGTGCCACCTGAGGATGAGGGCATGAGCGCCCGTCCTCCTACATTGCCTAGGGCAATGTCTAGTAGGTCTAACAGAGAAAGAGCAGTAAGAGACCCTAGAAGGTCTTTGGATCTGGGTAGAAGCAGATCAGTCAGAGGAACAGTTCAGGGAGGAGCGTCTGAGGACATGGGGGATGATATGGATGTAGAGCAGAGGAGGGATGACAGTTTGGGAGTTAGTATGTCAGAAGAGGGAATGGGAGAATCCCAAGGAGGCACTCAGGCCTCGGAATTTGTTCAACCACCTTACTACCCACCCTTCTCACAAAACCCTGGGTATTCGATGGGAGGCACATCGGATTACCATAGCTTTAGCCCTTATCCCACACAGATGCCATACCCACCCTACTACCCACCATATTCACAATACCCAATGTATCCACCCCCACCCTACTATCCAAATCCAGCAAACCCTACCCCAGGGGATGCTGCACCTCCTCCTCCTCCAGCAGAACCAGCAGCCCCAGCAGCCCCAGCTACTCAACCTTCTAGACCTAGCTCAGCCAGTGGGAGCAAGGTCAAGATGACCGACTACATGAAGTTGGGTGCTCCCCAGTATGAAAAAGGGGATGACCCGTTTGTGTATCTTGAGAGGGTCAAGGTGATCACAGATGAGATTGGGGCTGATGATAGTAGAGCCATTCAGATGGCTGGGTTCACACTTAAGTGCAAGAAGGCACGAGAGTGGTTCAAGAATTATGTGAACCCGAAAGTGGACAGCATGTCTTGGGAGGAATTTGCAAACGAGTTTGCAGGATGGGCTTTTCCAGATAGTTCAAGGGAGCTGAAGATGATAGAGTTTGAGCAGTTGAGGCAGACTGATGAGATGGGTGTAGAGGAGTTCACAGACAGATTTTTGGAGTTGTTGCCATTTGCAGGGCAAAACCTTGACTCAGACCAGAAAAGGTCAAGGAGGTATATCATGAAACTCCACTCCAGATATTCCTCCTTGATCCAATCAGCAGATAGGGAGAGCTTCCATGCCATTGTGGACATGGCCCGGAAAATGGAGGCCAGTGCCATCGTCCAGGGGACAGTTAAACAGTCAGTGGCACAGCCTTCTGGTTCTAAGACCCCAAGCTCTTCTTCAATGAGTGCAGCAGCTTCAGGTAGCAAGAAGTGGGACAGAGGTCCCAGGAAGTCTAAGAAGAACAAGTTCTGGAATAAGGTTAAGTCCAGTCTGGGACTAGGGAGTGGCTCAAGCTCTGGTGCGGATAATGCAGTTTGTGCAAGGTGTGGTAAGCCATACAAGGGAGTATGTCGGTTTGGGACGAACGCTTGTTTCAGATGTGGTCAGGAGGGGCATATGGCCCGAGAATGTCCAAGAGCAGTCCCGATGGCTCAGTCCCAGCAGACAGCTTCAGGCAGTGTAGCGCAGCCAGCAGCTCCAGCCATGACTCAGGCCAGTGGCAGAGGTAGAGGGAGAGGGACAGCCTCTTCTTCAGCGGGTTTCAGAGGTGAAGGTCCATCAGCTCCAGCACGGATCTTCACAATGACACAGCAGGAGGCAGATGCATCTAACACCGTGGTGGCAGGTAACTTAGTCATTGGTTGTTCAGATGTGTATGCCTTGATGGACCCTGGTGCATCTCATTCTTTTATTGCTCCGAGAGCCGTAGAGAGGTTGGGGTTGATGATCTCTGGGTTAGAGTGTCCTCTCTGGGTCAGTGGACCCAAATGTGATCCATCAGTGGCAGAGTCAGTCTGCCAGTGTAGTCCTGTGTTTGTTGAGGGAAGATGCTTGTCCGCCGACCTTGTGGTTCTAGACTTGACAGATTTTGACGTCACTCTAGGGATGGACTGGTTATCTACCCATGGTGCTACCTTGGACTGCAGGGACAAGGTAGTCAGGTTCAGAGGTCAGGATGGGTCTGAGGTTGTCTTCAGAGGAGACAAGAGGGGTACACCTAGAGGTCTGATATCAGCTCTTCAGGCTCGTAGGTTGCTTAGGAAGGGATGTCAGGGGTATTTGGCTCATGTGAGAGAGCTTAGCAGTCAGGTTAGAGAGCCCGCCTCGGTGCCAGTGGTTAGAGAGTTCTTAGATGTGTTCCCAGACGAGCTGCCAGGTTTACCACCTGCTAGGGAGATAGAGTTCGAGATAGAACTGATGCCTGGAACCCGACCGATCTCTATCCCTCCCTACAGGATGGCGCAAGCAGAATTGAAAGAGTTGAAGGAGCAGTTACAGGAGCTGGTAGACAAGGGCTTCATCCGACCGAGTACCTCACCCTGGGGTGCTCCAGTTTTGTTTGTCAGAAAGAAGGATGGATCCCTTAGACTTTGTATCGACTACAGGCAGTTGAACAAAGTCACTACCAAGAATAAGTACCCATTGCCAAGGATCGACGATCTATTCGACCAGCTAGCAGGAGCGGGTTGTTTCTCAAAAATAGATCTGAGATCGGGGTACCATCAGCTGAGGATCAGAGAAGATGATGTGTCGAAGACAGCTTTTAGGACCAGATATGGGCATTTTGAGTTCCTTGTGATGCCGTTCGGGTTAACCAACGCCCCTGCAGCATTCATGGATCTCATGAACAGAGTATTTAGCCAGTACCTGGATCACTTCGTTATTGTCTTCATAGATGATATCCTAGTGTATTCCAGGAATGCAGAGGAGCATGCCCATCATCTGAGGTTGGTTCTGCAGACCTTGAGGGAATATGGCTTATACGCCAAGTTCTCTAAGTGTGAGTTCTGGCTGAGGAGCATCTCATTCTTGGGGCATGTAGTGTCAGAAAATGGAATAGAGGTGGACCCCAAGAAGACAGAAACTGTGGCTAACTGGCCTAGACCCACTTCAGTGACAGAGATTAGAAGTTTCTTGGGTTTGGCAGGTTACTACAGGAGGTTCGTTCAGGACTTCTCGAAAATAGCAGCTCCTCTGACCAGGTTGACCAGGAAGAATCAGAAGTTTGTGTGGACTGATCAGTGCGAAGAGAGTTTTGAAGAGCTTAAGAAGAGGTTGACTTTAGCACCAGTTTTAGCTCTGCCATCTAGTGATGAGGACTTTACAGTCTTTTGTGATGCGTCCCGTGTGGGACTGGGTTGTGTACTGATGCAGAATGAGAGGGTGATTGCTTATGCTTCTAGGCAGCTAAAGAAGCATGAGTTGAATTACCCCACACATGACCTTGAGATGGCAGCAGTAATCTTTGCACTCAAGATGTGGAGGCACTACCTCTATGGGGTAAAATGTGAGATCTTCACAGATCATAAAAGCCTGCAGTACATCTTGAGTCAAAGAGATTTGAACTTGAGACAAAGGAGATGGGTGGAGCTGCTGAGTGACTACGATTGTAAGATTCAGTATCATCCGGATAAGGCGAATGTCGTGGCAGACGCCCTAAGCCGGAAGTCACTAGGCAGCCTATCCCACATCACGGCAGAGAGGAGACCAGTGGTGAAAGAGTTTTACAAGCTCATTGATGAAGGTCTATAGTTGGAGTTGTCTGGTACCGGTGCTTTAGTGGCCCAAATGAGAGTGACACCTGTGTTTCTAGAGCAAGTGGCTCAAAAACAGCATGAGGACCCAGAGTTAGTGAAGATTGCCAGGACTGTTCAGTCAGGCAAGGACAGTGAGTTCAGATTTGACAGTAAGGGGATCCTCCACTATGGGAGTCGATTGTGTGTACCAGATGACATAGGGCTAAAAGGAGACATTATGAGAGAGGCTCATAATGCAAGATACAGCGTTCACCCCGGAGCCACCAAGATGTATCAAGATCTGAAGAAGGTTTATTGGTGGCCAGCGATGAAGAAAGAAGTGGCACAGTTCGTGTCAGCCTGCGAAGTATGTCAGAGGGTGAAGCTGGAACATCAGAAGCCGGCTGGAATGCTTAACCCGCTACCTATTCCAGAATGGAAATGGGAGAATATAGCTATGGACTTCGTAGTGGGGTTACCGGCGACGTCCAACAGATTGGACTCCATATGGGTGATTGTGGACAGACTCACCAAATCTGCTCACTTCATCCCTGTCAGGAGTGGCTACTCTGTGGACAAGTTGACGCAGGTGTATGTTGATGATATCGTCAGGCTGCATGGGGTTCCTGTTTCGATAGTGTCGGATAGAGGGCCCCAGTTCACCTCCAGATTTTGGCGGAGTCTGCAGAACGCCATGGGTACCAGGTTGGATTTTAGCACTGCTTTCCATCCACAGACGGACGGACAATCAGAAAGGACCATCCATACCATAGAGGATATGCTTAGAATGTGTGTGCTGGACTTTGGCAGTTCTTGGAGGCAGCATCTACCCTTGGTGGAGTTTGCCTACAATAACAGCCATCATGCTAGCATCGGGATGGCTCCATATGAAGCTTTATCTGGGAGGAAGTGCAGGTCACCTGTTTGCTGGGAGGAAGTTGGAGAAAAGGCCGTGGCAGGGCCTGAGCTAGTAGAGATCACCAGCAGGGTGGTATCCATAATCAGAGAGAGAATCAAGACTACTGCAAGCAGACAGAAGAGTTATGCAGACGTCCGTAGAAGGCAGGTAGAGTTTCAGGAGGGGAATCTGGTATTGCTCAAGGTGTCTCCAATGAAAGGAGTGGTTCGCTTTGGGAAGAAAGGTAAACTAGCCCCACGATACATCGGACCCTTTGAGATCTTGCAAAAGATTGGGAATGTGTCGTACAAGCTGGACTTACCTACTTCAATGGAAAGAATCCATCCGGTTTTCCATGTTTCAATGTTGAGGAAATTTGTGTCAGATCCGAGCAAGGTTCTTAGTGAGCCTGATGTGGAGGTCCAAGAGAATCTCACCTATGTTGAACAGCCAGTATGGATCTTAGACACCCAGATCAGAAAGCTAAGAAACAAGGAAATCCCAATGGTGAAAGTCCTATGGAACCACCACAATATGGAAGAGTGCACCTGGGAGACACAGGAGTCCATGCTCCAGCAATACCCTTATCTTTTCTAAGGTTAGTTTCTTATATGTTTCATGTTTTTTATGTGTATGTTATGTTGTATGCCATGCTATGTGCTAGTTGAGGAACATTCGGGGACGAATGTTCTTAAGGGGGAGAGAATGTAATACCCGGCTAGACTCCGGTATCGGAATTCCTACCGTCCGGTGGAATCTTGGATGTCGGAAGCCTCTAGTAGGGTAGAAACATGTTTTCATAAAATGTTTTAATGTTTTTCATGGTTTTAAGCGAAAAGGAAATGAGATTTTACATGAAAACAACGTTGGAGGAAAACCCAGGTTCGGCCGCCGAACCTCAAGTTCGGCCGCCGAACATGCAGGCATTTCGGGTGTGCCTTAGGCCTCCAAAGGCATAAGTGAGGGAAGTCCAGGTTCGGCCGCCGAACCTCAAGTTCGGCCGCCGAACATGGCATGCATGCGGAGGCACATTCGGCCCCCGAACGTGGCCTGGCTAGCCACTATAAAAGGGTCCCTTAGCCGAAAACGGGCGAGCTTTTCCCCATTTTCGGCCAAGGTGAGCTCTCCGCCGTCCCTCACCGATCTTTGATGTTTTTCCTCTAGATCTTTCAAGATTTTCATTTGTTTTAACTTTGTTTTGAAGATTTGAGCTTTTGAGCAAAGTTTTGGAGCTTTGAGGTTCAAGAACCCAAATCTCTCCCAACTCCAAGTTTGGTCGCCTCTACTCTCGATCTTCAAGAGGTAAGAGTCGATCTCTAGCTTATATTATGTTTTAAGTAAGTTTTATGAAGTTCATGGGGTAGAAAATGCATGAGTAAGCTTATGTTGAGTTTATGGGTTTTTGATGAGTTTATGAACAATGTGGCTTGTAATGTGTGTTTGATGTGTTGTAGTTGGGGTTTAAGGTAGTTTGAGACCCCTAGGAGCTTGTATGCATGTTTTGGTTGAGCTAAATGCATGATGGTTTGAGTTTGGAGGCATTTGTGCATGTTTGAACCAAGTTTCTACCCTTTGGGAGAAACCAGGTTCGGCAGCCGAAAGGACTTTCGGCCGCCGAACCCTCTTGTGGAGGCAGCCTTCGGCTGCCGAAGTTTGCCCCCGAAAGGAGACTTTCGTCTCTGTCTGGGAGTTTCGGCCGCCGAAAGTGCCGCCGAACATGCATGAGTTTCGCCTCTGTCTGGGAGTTTCGGCCGCCGAAGGTGCCGCCGAACCTGCCTGACTTTCGGCTCTGGAGGGACTTTCGGCCGCCGAACCTGCCGCCGAAAGTGCCTTGTCCAGCCTTCCTTTGCATGTTTTGCATGAATGTTTTGAGGAGTTTTAGAGGGTTCTTGGGGGATGTTTTTAGAGTTATGTTATAGTATGTTGGTCCCTCATTTGAGTCCACCTGTGTAGGTTCGGACCTGAGGAACCGAGGACCTCAGCAGTGAGTCAGCTGCTTCAGTCAGTGTCAGAGCTAGCCAGAGGTGAGTGGAATGACTCTTATGCTTTTAAATAAATAAATCAGTTTTGAGCATGTTCATGCATCACGGATGCCATGTGATATTTTAGGTTGTTTGCATTAGAATTCACGAATATGTTGCATTGCATAATATGTTGCTGATGTGGATGAATGTTGAATGATCCATTAGCCCTCATATGTTATGACATGATGATATGATATGGAAGTCCAGATGTGGCCTGCACTACGCCCCCGGCACCATGGATTATGTATGTTATGTTATGTTATGTATAAGGGAAAGACCAGGTGTGGCCTGCACTACGCCCCTGGCATGATTGGAATATGTAGAGGGCTAAATGGTGACAAGTTCATCCTTGATATGATTAGTTGTGATGTGATGCATTTCATGATAGCATGTGTTTTAAATGCTTTACGATTCTGATCACTGGGCTCTAGTAGCTCACCCTTCTCCCAAATTCCCCAGGATTGCAGGTACGGGCTAGACAGAGAAGTCGAGAAGAGTAATGAAGTCGTATGTATATAATAGTTAGAATGTGGACATGACAAATTGTATAATGATGTATAGATATGTAATGTAACGATATTGAGGTTAGAAGTGTGCTTGACCATAGCATATTGTAATCCCTTTTCGATACATGATCTTAATGTTTATTGATGTCTATGTTTAGCCAACTCAACACTTGTTATGCCACCCATTGGGGGCATTGAGGAGATCCCACAGAGGGGTCAAGTTTATGATTATGACTATGTTCAGTGCATGCACAGGTTGAGTTTGGTGTATGATAGAATGTATGAAAGAAAAGTTTTAAATTTTTATGTATGTTTGTTGATCATGTATGGGATTAAACAGGTTTACAGGTTGCATGTCAGGCTTGCAACGGGTCCCGGCGACTTTAAGCCGATCTGGATCCTAGCGCCGGTAGCGGTCCGATTTTCGGGTCGTTACATATGTTATGATATGTGATGTATGTGATGCGGGTTCATGTGTTTCCACATAAACCATTTGATGCTAATGTTTATGTGATGTGTACTGTTTTTCAGAAAACAGGATGAGAGGAACTCGTCGATCTGCACGATTGACTGGAGTACCACCCTAGGACGAGGGCACTGATGCCCCTCCTCCTGCATTGCCTAGGGCAATGTCAAGTAGGTCCAGCAGAGAACGAACAGTAAGAGACCCTAGAAGGTCTTTGGATCTGAGTAGAAGCAGATCAGTGAGGGGAACAGTTCAGGGAGGAATGTCAGTTGATATGGGGGATGAGATGGATGTGGACCAGAGGAGGGATGGTAGTTTAGGAGTGAGCATGTCGGAAGAGGGAATGGGAGAGTCCCAAGGAGGCACCCAGGCCTCGGTATTTGTTCAGCCACCTCACTACCCACCCTTTTCACAAAACCCCGGGTATTCGATGGGAGGTACATCGGATTACCCCAGCTTTAATCCTTACCCTTCTCACATGCCATACCCATCTTACTACCCATCATACCCACAGTACCCCATGTATCCACCCCCGCCCTACCATCCAAATCCAGCAAACCCTATCCCAGGGGATGCTGCTCCTCCTCCTCCACCAGTAGAACCCACAGTTCTAGAAACCCCAGTACCTAAGCCTAGCTCATCTGGTGGGAGCAAGGTCAAGATGACCGACTACATGAAGCTAGGTGCTCCTCAGTATGAAAAAGGGGATGACCCGTTTGTATATCTTGAAAGGGTCAAGGTGATCACAGATTAGATTGGAGCTGATGACAGTAGAGCCATTCAGATGGCTGGGTTCACGCTTAAGTGCAAGAAGGCACGAGAGTGGTTTAAGAATTATGTGAACCCGAGGGTGGACAGCATGTCTTGGGAAGAGTTTGCAAATGAGTTTGCAGGATGGGCTTTCCCCGATAGTTCAAGGGAGCTGAAGATGATCGAATTTGAGCAGTTGAGGCAGACTGATGATATGAGTGTAGATGAGTTCACAGACAGATTCTTGGAGCTGTTGCCATTTGCAAGGCAAAATCCTGACTCAGACCAGAAGAAGTCAAGGAGGTATATCATGAAACTCCACTCCAGATATTCCTCCTTGATCCAGTCAGCAGATAGGGAGAGCTTCCATGCCATAGTGGATATGGCCCGGAAAATGGAGGCCAGTGCCATCATTCAGGGGACAGTTAAACAGTCAGTGGCACAGTCTTCTGGTTCCAAGACCCCGGGTGGGGGAAGGCCAGATCCCTCATCCTTGAGTGCAGCAGCTTCGGGCAGCAGAAAGTGGGGTAACACCACTAGGAAGCCCAAAAAGAACAAGTTCTGGAACAAGATCAAGTCCAGTCTGGGACTAGGGAGTGGCTCAAGCTCTGGTGCAGATAATGCAGTTTGTGCAAAGTGTGGTAGGCCACACAAAGGAGTTTGTCGGGCTGGGACAGCAGCCTGCTTCAGATGCGGGCAAGAGGGACACATGGCTCCGGAGTGTCCTAGGACAGTACTTATGGCTCAGTCCCAGCAGACAGCTTCAGGTAGTGTAGCGCAACCAGCAGCTCCAGCCACGACTCAGGCCAGTGGCAAAGGCAGAGGGAGAGGGTCAGCCTCTTCTTCAGCGAGTTTCAGAGGTGAAGGTCCATTAGCTCCAGCACGGATCTTCACGATGACTCAGCAGGAGGCAGATGCATCTAACACCGTGGTGGCAGGTAACTTAGTCATTGGTTGTTCAGATGTGTATGCCTTGATGGACCCTGGTGCATCTCATTCTTTTATTGCTACGAGAGCCGTAGAGAGGTTGGGGTTGATGATCTCTGGGTTAGAGTGTCCTCTCTGGGTCAGTGGACCCAAGTGTGATCCATCAGTGGCAGAGTCAGTCTGCCAGTGCAGTCCAGTTTTTGTTGAGGGAAGATGCCTTTCCGCCGACCTTGTGGTTCTAGACTTGACAGATTTTGACGTCATTCTAGGGATGGACTGGTTATCTACCCATGGTGCTATCTTGGACTGCAGGGACAAAGTAGTCAGGTTCAGAGGTCAGGATGGGTCAGAGGTTGTCTTCAGGGGAGACAGGAGGGGTACACCTAGAGGTCTGATATCAGCTCTTCAGGCTCGTAGGTTGCTTAGGAAGGGATGTCAGGGGTATTTGGCTCATGTGAGAGAGCTTAGCAGTCAGGTTAGAGAGCCCGCCTCGGTGCCAGTGGTCAGAGAGTTCTTAGATGTATTCCCAGATGAGCTGCCAGATTTACCACCTGCTAGGGAGATAGAGTTCGAGATAGAATTGATGCCTGGAACCAGACCGATCTCTATCCCTCCCTACAGGATGGCTCCAGTTGAGTTGAAGGAATTGAAAGAACAGTTGCAAGAGCTGGTAGAAAAGGGCTTCATCTGACCGAGTACCTCACCTTGGGGTGCTCCAGTCTTGTTTGTGAGAAAGAAGGATGGATCCCTTAGACTTTGTATCGACTACAAGCAGTTGAACAAAGTCACTACCAAGAACAGGTACCCTTTGCCAAGGATCGATGATCTATTCGACCAGCTAGCAGGAGCGGGTTGTTTCTCCAAAATAGATCTGAGATATGGGTACCATCAGCTGAGGATAAGAGAGGAAGATGTGCCAAAGACAGCTTTCAGGACCAGATATGGGCATTTTGAGTTCCTTGTTATGCCGTTCAGGTTAACCAATGCCCCTGCAGCATTCATGGATCTCATGAACAGAGTGTTTAGCCAATACCTGGATCACTTTGTTATTGTCTTCATTGTAACGACCCCAAAATGGACCATCACCGGCGCTAGGATTCAGGTCAGCTTAAGGCCGCCAGAACCCGTAGCAAGCCTGCTATACTCTCTGTGTACCTGTAAAACCAATACATGATCATACATTTTCTGTGAAAATAACAACTATTCTGAGCCAAGGCTTAACCTGTGCATGCACTATCACTGTACGCTGTACTCTGTACTCTGTACTCTGTACCCCTGGCTAGAGCTTACTCTAGATGAGTTAACTCATACCTGTTAAGCCTGGTTTTCACATACAGGAAAACATATACATATACAGATCATGTACAAAACATACATCACTAAGTCAAGCACATTTCTAACGTTATACACAACTATTACATCTCTTTCTTTATTACATGTCCACTCTACGCTATTACAGCTCTCTTTACTCTTCCTGTACTCTGCTGGACTGTCCCTGTACACTGTACACTGAACCTGCAAAACTGGGGTTAAGGGAGTGGGATGAGCTCTATAGCCCAGTGAGTAGAACAGTAAAACATCTCAGTAAAACATGATCTCATGGAATGCGTCATAACACATACAAGCCACATCAAGAGTAAACCTGTCACCACATAGTCCCAGTAGCTCTGTGCCAGGGCGTAGAATCGAGCACCTGGTCTTCCTGTCATATATGTATATGTGTATATAACACCTCTGTACTTACCATTGCCAGGGCGTAGTCAAAGGCTCCTGGTCTTTGCTATACCTGCCAGGGCGTAGTCAAAGGCTCATGGACTTTGCTATACCTGCCAGGGCGTAGTCAAAGGCTCCTGGACTTCCTGTCTGTGACTATGGGATCATTCAGCATTTACCCACATTAACAAATAACTATGCAATGCAACATATTCGTGGGTACTAATGCACTCAACTTATGGCATAATCATGATGCATGAGATATGCTAAAACATTCCTTTAGGCAATTAAAAGCATTAAGTTTAGTTCCACTCACCTCCGGCTAACTGGACTGACTCTGCAGGCTCCGGAACTTTGGCGCAGTACTCACTGCTGCTCTCTCTGGTTCCTTTGGTCTGTACCTATACAGATGGACTCAAATGAGGGACCAAACAAGCTTATAAATACCTCTATTAAACTCCCCTTAACCTCACTCTAACATCCATGCAAAGCATGCAAAAGAAAGCTGGACAGAACACTTTCGGCGGCCGAAAGTCCTCTCCAGAGACGAAACTCAAGCACCTTCGGCGGCCGAATCTTAAGCTTCGGCGGCCGAACCCTTTCGGGGGCACGTTTCGGGGGCCAAAAGGCACTCCAGAGACGAAAGTCTCTAACCTTCGGCGGCACCTTCGGCGGCCGAATCCCCCAAATAGAGCCGAACATGCAAAACTCGCGGGGGCAAGCTGTGGCAGCCTAAGCCACCATGCAAGAGGTTCGACGGCCGAATGAACCTTCGGCTGCCGAACCTGAGTTCATCCAGAACTCAGCCCCGACGGCAAACAAGCTCCTCCATCCCTTCACTCTCTCACACCATGCACACTTCAACTCCTCAACACACATATACTACTCGTCGATCAGCTCGATTGACTGGAGTCCCACCAGAGAATGAGAGACCAGCTGCTCGTCCTCCTGCATTGCCAAGGGCAAGGTCGCAGAGATCTAGCAGGGAAGGTATGTCAATAGACCCTCGAAGGTCTGTCGACGAGAGCAGAAGAGGAACAGTGAGAGGAGGAAGATCAGAGGAAAGGAGGGAAGCTATGGAGATTGATCAGTCTAGAGATGATAGCATGGGTATAGGCAGTTTTGAGGAAGGTATGGGAGAGTCGCAGGGAGGTGTTCAGACCTCAGGTTTTGGCTACCCAGAGTATCCGATGGGAGGTATGTCGGAGTACTCTAGTTTTGTTCCATATCCTTCTTATATGCCTTATATGCCTTATCCCTCTTACTATCCACCATATACTATGTATCCATCGTCCCCTACCCATCCAAGTGCAGCACACCCAGAGCCAAATGAACCAGTACCACCACCAGAACCAGTAGCCCCTGTTGTTGACAGACATCAACCTAGCTCATCTGGAGGTAAAGGCTCCGGAACTTTGGCGCAGTACTCACTGCTGCTCTCTCTGGTTCCTTTGGTCTGTACCTATACAGATGGACTCAAATGAGGGACCAAACAAGCTTATAAATACCTTTATTAAACTCCCCTTAACCTCACTCTAACATCCATGCAAAGCATGCAAAAGAAAGCTGGACAGAACACTTTCGGCGGCAGGTTCGGCGGCCGAAAGTCCTCTCCAGAGACGAAACTCAAGCACCTTCGGCGGCCGAATCTTAAGCTTCGGCGGCCGAACCCTTTCGGGGGCACGTTTCGGGGGCCAAAAGGCACTCCAGAGACGAAAGTCTCTAACCTTCGGCGGCACCTTCGGCGGCCGAATCCCCCAAACAGAGCCGAACATGCAAAACTCGCGGGGGCAAGCTGTGGCAGCCTAAGCCACCATGCAAGAGGTTCGGCGGCCGAATGAACCTTCGGCTGCCGAACCTGAGTTCATCCAGAACTCAGCCCCGACGGCAAACAAGCTCCTCCATCCTTTCACTCTCTCACACCATGCACACTTCAACTCCTCAACACACATATACTCATGTATATGTACAAAGGGGTCCAAAACTACCTAAACACCCCAACAAAACACATCACACATAACACATAATCATGCTTACAAGCTAAACCATCAAAAGAAAACACCCTTTGTCACCTAAGCATGCATCTCTACCCAAACCTTCATAAAGCTTCTGTAAAACAGTAAAACATGTTCAAGATCTTCACTTACCTCTTGTAGTCAAGAAGATGAACGATCTGAACAAAGAAAATGAATCAACTCTCTTCAAACGCATAAACTCTCAAACCTAAGCTTTTTGCTTCAACCCTTCACCACCTTGTGAAAACCAACAAAACAACCCACTTTTGCAGGAGCTGTACAACATAGGAGACGTGGCCAAGCTTCTGGACAGGGTTTGGAGCCAACACCTGTCCAAAATGCTGACTAAGGAATGCTCAATTGTTGGCTAGCCAACTCAGCTTCGGCTGCCGAATCGCATGCAAAACCATGCAACATTCGGGGGCCGAACCTGAACTGCGGAAGCCGAACATTGGGCACTTTCGGCGGTCGAACTTACCTTCGGCGGCCGAACTTGGCAAAAGTCTCCTTAGCCTTTTCTCTTCCAACCTCAAACCAACTCAAATCAATTCAACGCAAAACCTTAACATACATCATAACACTGTAGGAAAACATATATCCTACCCTTCTATGGACTTCCGACACCCTGGATTCCACCGGACGACAGGAATTCCGGTGCCGGATTCTAGCCGGGTATTACATTCATAGATGATATCTTAGTGTATTCCAGGAATGCAGAGGAGCATGCCCATCATCTGAGGTTGGTTCTGCAGACCTTGAGGGAATATGACTTGTATGCCAAGTTCTCCAAGTGTGAGTTCTGGCTGAGGAGCATTTCATTCTTGGGGCATGTGGTGTCGGAAAATGGAATAGAGGTGGACCCCAAGAAGGTAGAAGCTGTGGCTAACTGGCCTAGACCCACTTCAGTGACAGACATCAGGAGTTTCTTAGGTTTGGCGGGTTACTACAGGAGGTTCGTTCAGGACTTTTCAAAGATTGCAGCTCCTCTGACCAGATTGACCAGGAAGAATCAGAGGTTTATGTGGACCGACCAATGCGAAGAGAGTTTTGAAGAGCTTAAGAAGAGGTTAACGTCAGCACCAGTGTTAGCTTTGCCAGCTAGCAGTGAGGATTTCACAGTTTTCTGTGATGCATCCCGAGTGGGATTGGGTTGTGTGTTAATGCAAAATGAAAGGGTGATTGCTTATGCTTCTAGACAGCTGAAGAAGCATGAGTTGAATTACCCCACACATGACCTGGAGATGGCAGCAGTAATCTTTGTACTCAAGATGTGGAGGCACTACCTCTATGGGGTTAAATGTGAGATCTTTACAGATCATAAGAGCCTGCAGTACATCCTGAGTCAAAGAGATTTGAACTTGAGACATAAGATGGGTGGAGCTGCTAAGTGACTATGATTGCAAGATTCAGTACCATCCGAGTAAGGCGAATGTTGTGGCAGACGCCCTAAGCCGGAAGTCACTAGGCAGTCTATCCCACATCACGGCTGAGAGGAGGCCGGTGGTGAAGGAGTTTTACAAACTCATTGATGAAGGTCTACAGTTGGAGTTGTCTGGTACAGGTGCTTTGATTGCTCAGATGAGAGTGGCACTCGTGTTTCTGGAGCAGGTGGCTCAGAAACAGCATGAGGACCCAGAGTTAGTGAAGATTGCCAGGACTGTTCAATCAGGCAAGGATAGTGAGTTCAGATTCGACAACAAGGGGATCCTCCGCTATGGGAGCCAATTGTGTGTACCAGATGACATAGGGCTAAAAGGAGACATTATGAGAGAGGCTCATAATGCAAGATACAACGTTCACCCCGGAGCCACCAAGATGTACCAAGATCTGAAGAAAGTTTATTGGTGGCCAGCTATGAAGAGAGAAGTGGCACAGTTTGTGTCAGCCTGCGAAGTATGTCAGAGGGTGAAGCTGGAACATCAGAAGCCGGCTGGAATGCTTAACCCACTACCTATTCCAGAGTGAAAATGGGAGAATATAGCTATGGACTTCGTAGTGGGGTTACTGGCAACGTCCAACAGATTGGACTCCATATGGGTGATTGTGGACAGACTCACCAAATATGCTCACTTCATCCCTGTCAGGAGTGGCTATTCTGTGGACAAGTTGGCGCAGGTGTATGTTGATGAGATCGTCAGACTACATGGGGTTCCTGTTTCAATAGTGTCCGATAGAGGACCCCAGTTCACCTCCAGGTTTTGGCCGAGTCTGCAGAATGCTATGGGTACCAGGTTGGACTTCAGTACTGCCTTCCACCCCCAGACGGACGGACAATCAGAGAGGACCATCCAGACGATAGAGGATATGCTTAGAATGTGTGTGCTGGATTTTGACGGTTCTTGGAGGCAGCATCTACCCTTGGTGGAGTTTGCCTACAATAACAGCCATCATGCTAGCATCGGGATGGCTCCATATGAAGCTTTATATGGAAGGAAGTGCAGGTCACCTGTTTGCTGGGAGGAAGTTGGAGAGAAGGCCTTGGCAGGGCCTGGGCTAGTAGAGATCACCAGCAGAGTGGTACCCATAATCAGAGAAAGAATCAAGACTACTGCAAGCAGACAGAAGAGTTATGCAGACATCCGCAGGAGACAAGTAGAGTTTCAGGAGGGAGATTTGGTATTGCTCAAGGTGTCTCCTATAAAAGGAGTGGTTCGCTTTGGGAAGAAAGGTAAACTAGCCCCACGATACATCGGACCCTTTGAAATCTTGCAGAAGATTGGAAATGTGTCGTACAAGCTGGATTTACCTGCTTCAATGGAAAGAATCCATCCGGTTTTCCATATTTCCATGTTGAGGAAGTTCGTGTCAGATCCGGACAAGGTTCTTAGTGAGCCTGATGTGGAGATCCAAGAAGATCTCACCTATGTTGAGCAGCCAGTTCGGATCATAGACACCCAGATCAGAAAGTTGAGGAACAAGGAAATTCCGATGGTGAAAGTCCTTTGGAACCACCACAATATGGAAGAGTGCACTTGGGAGACACGGGAGTCCATGCTCCAGCAATACCCTTATCTTTTCTAAGGTTAGTTCCTTGTGAGTTCATGTGTTTTATATGTATGTTATGTTGTATGCCTTGCATGTGCTAGTCGAGGAACATTCGGGGACGAATGTTCTTAAGGGGGGGAGAATGTAATACCCGGCTAGACTCCGGTATCGGAATTCCTACCGTCCGGTGGAATCTCGGGTGTCGGAGACCTCTAGAAGGGTAAAACCATGTTTTTATAAACTGTTTTAATGTATTTTATGTTTTTAAGCTAGAAGGAAAATGAGTTTTTTTGCATGAAAATAGTCTTGGAGGAAGACCCAGGTTCGGCCACCGAACCTCAAGTTTGGCCGCCGAACATGCATGCGCTTCGGAAGTGCTTTAGGCCCCCGAAAGCATAAGTGAGGGAAGTCGAGGTTCGGCCGCCAAACCTTATGTTCGGCCGCCAAACATGGCATGCATGCGGAGGCACGTTCGGCCCCCGAATGTGGCCTGGCCAGCCACCTATAAAGGGGTCCCTTAGCCGAAATGGGCGAGTTTTTCTCCCCATTGTAGGCCAAGGTGAGCTCTCCGCCATCCCTCGCCGATTTTGAGTTCCTTCCTTCAAATCTTTCATGATTTTCACTTGTTTTCACTTTGTTTTGAAGATTTTCGAGTATAAAGCAAGTTTTGGAGCTTTGAGGTTCAAGAAACTCAATCTCTCCCATCTCCGAGCAAGGGTCGTTTTTCTCTCGATCTTCAAGAGGCAAGGGCCGATCTTGAGCTCACTATGTATTTTAAACAAGTTTTAAGTTGATTCCTAGGGTAGAAATGTATGTTTTTGTTAGTTGATGTAACGACCCCAAAATGGACCGTCACCGGCGCTAGGATTCAGGTCGGCTTAAGGCCGCCAGAACCCATAGCAAGCCTGCTATACTCTCTGTGTACCTGTAAATCTCATACATGTTCATACATTTTCTGTGAAAAAAATAAAACTCTTTTCTGTACCAAGGCTTAACCTGTGCATGCACTATCTCTGTACTCTGTACTCTGTACTCTGTACCCCTGACTAGAGCTTGCTCTAGATGGGTTAACTCATACCTGTTAAGCCTGATTTTTCACATACTCTGTACAACAGTTATATAAACAAACCATGTATACAAAGATTTACAACCACAAACATAGCTAAGTCAAGCACAACTGTAACTGTATACATAACTAATACATCTCCTTAATATTACATGTCCATTCTAAACTATTACAAATCTCTTTACTCTTTCTGTCCTCTGCTGATCTCCTCTGAACACTGTACACTGAACCTGCAAGACTGGCATTAAGGGAGTGGGATGAGCTCTATAGCCCAGTGAGTAGAACAGTAAAACATATCATTCAAACATGATCTTATGGAATGCATCATAACACAGACAATCCACATCAAGGGTAAACCTGTCACCAAATAGTCCCAGTATCTCATACCAGGGCATAGTCAAAGGCACCTGGATTTCCTGTCTCATATATGTATATGTGTATATAACACCTGTACTTACCATTGCCAAGGTGTAGTCAAAGGCTCCTAGACTTTACTATACCTGCCAGGGCGTAGTCAAAGGCTCCTGGACTTCTATACCTGCCAGGGCGTAGTCAAAGGCTCCTGGACTTATCGCAGTGACTATTGGATCATTCAGCATTCACCCACATCAACAAATAACTATGCAATGCAACATATTCGTGGATTCTAATGCAAGCAACCTACTGCATACCCATGATGCATGAAAGATGCTAAAACATTCCATTTCTCAATTAAAAGAATTAAGTTTAGTTCCACTCACCTCTGGCTATCTGGACTGACTCTGCAGGCGCTGTACACTCTGGAGCAGGACTCACTGCTGCTCTCTCTGGTTCCTCTGGTCTGTGTAGGCACAGATAAACGCAAATGAGGGACCACACTAGCTTATGACCAACTCTAGTAAACTCCCCAAGAATCCCCTTAACCTTACTCAAACATCCATACAAAGCATGCAAAGGAAGGCTGGACAGAACACTTTCGGCGGCAGGTTCGGCGGCCGAAAGTCCTCTCCAGAGCCAAAACTCATGCACCTTCGGCGGCCGAATCTCAACTTTCGGCAGCCGAACACTTTCGAGGGCAAGCTTCGGGGGCTGAAAGGCACTCCAAAGACGAAAGTCTCTCACCTTCGGCGGAACCTTCGGAGCCGAAAGTCCAAAAGCTCGGGGGCAAGCTTGGGCAGCCGAAGTCACCTCCTCTCACCTCCTCAAGTGTTCAGCGGCCGAATGTACCTTCGGCTGCCGAACCTGAGTTCATCAGTAGGGCAGAAACTTGCCCTGCCTCTCGCCAAATGCACAAAACACCCCCAAACTCAAACACCTCACTTCCTCAGCTACACCGAAGTATATGCTCAAAGGGGTTACAAACTACCTAAATACCCCAACAACACAACACATATAACACATAAACATGTTGTAGATCAACAAAACACCAAAACCCTCACTTTTACCCTTTTCATGCAACTCTACCCAAAACCCTTCTAAAACCTTCAAAAAACATGAAAACAAGCTCAGTGTAACAGCCCGGAAACCGATACCCCTCTGTAACGGCCCGAACCGCCACCGGCGCTAGGATCCAGATCGGCTTAAGGCCGCCGGGACCCGTAGCAAGCCAACATACATACAATTATCTGGTAAAATCCCATGCATGATCAAAATTTTAACGTAAAAACTTAAACATAAAACCTGTAATCTGAACATACACCAAGCTTGGTCCGTATGCTAAAACATAACTGTGAACATAACTTTCCCATGCTAGAGCCCTCATCAAATGCTCTGGCTGGGTCAACATTACAGACCTCAAGCCTGGTTCTCATCTCAACATTCAAAACATTACATAACCATGCATCAACAGGGATTAACCAATCTATAGGGCCAAGCACACTCTAATCCATAAACATTAACTCTACTATCAGTTACATACATTATCTCAATTACATTACATCAACTTATATTACATGTCCACTTGTAAAACTACTAAACTGAAACATAAACATAAACTACTACATTACAAACACACGTCACTTTATCTTTATCCTGCTGACTTCTGAGCTCTGACTTAAACCTGCAACACTGGGATTAGGGGAAAGGGATGAGCTAAAAAGCCCAGTGAGTAGAAACATAGAAAACAGTTCATTAATTACATGCTTTCATGAAATGCAGCATAACACAGAGAAATCACATAATCTTGTCCGCCTCGGGGCTTATGCAATATTTATTCCCCACGGACCCTGGTTTCTGAGAGTCTGTCTTTTTGCATGCATCTTTCCTCTCAGAGGATGGACATGACATCAAAAATCCCTCTGTCGGTGCCCGGCTCCCCCATAGGAGCTCACAAAGGCCTGTAACATACATGACATGGTGTCTGGTCCACAGAGAGCTCACATGGACTTTCCTACATGTACTTGTCCGGCTCTCAAAGGACTAAGACAAGACTCGTGACAGATATGGGCTATTGAAGTCGCCTCGGTCCACCCTTCCTCCATCAACATCAAATAATGCAATGCGTCATATTCGTGAAACTAGTGCAATCAACCTACTACATATAATCATGATGCATGAACATGCTTTAGGCATTAGATTTTGTGCATAAAAGATTAAGTTTAGTTCTACTCACCTCCTGGCAGACGCTGACTGACTCTGCAACTGCTAGCACTACTGGCCTCCTCGGTCCCTCGGGTCCGATCCTACACAGGTGGACTCGAATGAGGTGCCAAACACATCCTAACAACCCATAAACAACTCCCCAAAAACCCCTCTAAACATCACTTAAACATGCATGGAAAACACCCAAGAAACGGCTGGACAGGGCACTTTCGGCGGCACCTTCGGCGGCCGAAACCCTTAGACAGAAACGAAAGTCCCTCCTTCGGGGGCACATTCGGCAGCCTAAAGACTGCCTCCCATGCAGGTTCGGCGGCCGAAACTCCTTTCGGCGGCCGAACCTGGTCCCCTCTGGACGATAGGTCCGATTCTGCCAAGCCAAAAACCAAACTCAAATATACCCAAATCCTCACATACTCTCTCCCAAACATGCATTGTCACTCCCACATGCAAAAAGGAGCATAAACTAACATAAACTCCTCAACACAAACATCACATAACATACATTGGGTATAAAACCCACATAAACCTTAAACATGCATTTCTACCCAAACACAACCATCAAAACATCATTAATCTTCATGAAAACACTAGGGAAGCAAGGATCTACACTTACCTCTTGAAGATCGAGGGTTGCGTGATCTCTAACTCGGAGGTGTGGAGAATCCAAGCTCCAAAAGCTCCAAGCTCCCAAACCTCCCTTTAAGCTTTAAATCTTCAAACACAAGGGTAGAAATCATGAAAAACTTGAGAGATGGGTAGAGAAAACACGAAAACGACCAAAGGAAGGCATAAACTCACCTGAGCTCGAAAATGGGGAGAAAACTCACCCATTTCCGATCTGAGGGCCCTTTATAGGTGGCCTGGTCGAAGACCTTCGGCAGCCTAACGTGCCCCCTAAACTCATGCATGTTCGGCGGCCGAACCTCACTTTCGGCGGCCGAACCTTGGCTTGCTCCCACAAGACTTTCGGAGGCCAAAGGCGCTCCCGAAGCCTTTCCATGTTCGGCGGCCGAACTTCACTTTCGGCGGCCGAACCTGGCAAACGCCTCCTTGGTCTTTTCTTTTCAAAACTCACTTCTTTTTCATTTAAAACCATGAAATCAGTAGAAAACATTTTAGAAACACATTTTACCCTTCTAGAAGCCTCTGGCATCTTCAGAAATTCTAGATTCCAACGGAGATTCCGCCGGAAGGTAGGAATCCCGATGCCGGATTCTAGCCGGGTATTACACTCAGGATCTTCACTTACCTCTTAAAACCAAGAAGATGAACGATCCCAACGTGGAGTTTTGGAGCAACTCTCCTTCAACCTCTCCAAACTTCACAACTTTGTGTTTTTAGCTTAAAATCTTCCAAATAACATAAAAACTAATCAAACCTTTGCAAGATTTGATGAAAACATGATAAAAACTCAAGAAGGACAGAGTCTCACCTCAGCAATTGAAAGGAAGCGGCGTGCCTTATCCGTTCAACCGACTGAGGGCCTTTTATAGGTGGCTGGCTAGACCACCTTCGACGGCCTATCGTGAAACCGAAAGCCATGCATGTAATACCCGGCTAGACTCCGGTATCGGAATTCCTACCGTCCGGTGGAATTTGGGTGTCGGAAACCTCTAGAAGGGTAAAAGCATGTTTTTATTAAATGTTTTCATGTATTTTAATGTTTTAAGTATGATTTTAAATAAGTTTTTGCATGAAAATTCTTTAAGGAAAAACCCAGGTTCGGCCGCCGAAACTCACTTTCGGCCGCCGAACATCCATGGACTTTGGGAGGCACGTTAGGCCCCCGAAAGTCTAAGTGAGGGAAGTGCAGGTTCGGCCGCCGAACCTCATGTTCGGCCGCCGAACATTGCATGGATGCGGAGGCACATTCGGCCCCCGAACGTGGCCTGGCCAGCCACTATAAAAGGGTCCCCTTGGTCCGCACGGGCGAGCTTTTTCTCTCCCATTGTCGGCCAAGGTGAGTCTCCACCGTTCCTCCCTCGATCTTGAGTGTTCCCTCTAGATCTTTCATGGTTTTAACAAGTTTATAACTTTGTTTTGAAGATTTGTGAGCTTTGAGCAAGTTTTGAGTGCTTGGAGGTTCAAAGAGCTTAATCTCTCCATCTCCAAGCTAGGATCGCTTTCCTCTCGTTTCTTCAAGAGGTAAGGGTCGATCTTGAACCCTTTTTATGTTTTAAACAAGTTTTAAGTAAGATCTATGGGTAGAAATGCATGTTAGGACATATGTTGAGTTTATGGGTTTTGATGATGTTTGAGCAATGTAGCTTGATTGTGTGTGAATGAAGTGTTGTAGATGGGGTATATGCATGTTTGAGACCCCTAGGAACTTGTATGTGTGTTTTGGTTGAGAAATATGCATGATCTATGGTTTTGGGAGGCAGGAGGTTCATTTGAACCAAGTTTCTGCCGTTTGGCAGAAACCAGGTTCGGCAGCCGAAGGGAGTTTCTGCCGTTTGGCAGAAACCAGGTTCGGCAGCCGAAGGGAGTTTCGGCCGCCGAACCCCTCTTGTGAAGGCAGCTTTCGGCTGCCGAAGGTGCCCCCGAAAAGAGACTTTCGTCTCTGTCTGGCACTTTCGGCCGCCGAAGGTGCCGCCGAACCTAGCTGAGTTTCGTCTCTGTCCAGGACTTTCGGCCGCCGAAGGTGCCGCCGAAGGTGCCCTGTTCAGCCGTTTCATGCATATTTTCTGTGATGTTTTCATGATGTTTTAGGGGGTTTTTGGGGGATGTATTAGAGTTGTGTTTATATATGTTTGGTCCCTCATTGGAGTCCACCTGTGTAGGTTCGGACCCGAGGAACCGAGGACCCCAGCAGTGAGTGAGCTGCTTCAGTGTCTGGTCAGAGCTAACCAGAGGTGAGTGGAAACAAGCTTAATGTTTTAAATCAAGCAATTAAATGTTTTGAGCATGTTTCATGCATCATGATGACATGTAATAGGCTGATTGCATTAGTTCACGAATATGTCGCATTGCATTTTATTTTGTGGTTGTGGGTGAATGCTGTATGATCCAATTAGTCCACGAGGCTTTATATATGATATGACAGGAAGACCAGGACCCCATGCTACGGCCTGGCACGAGGCTTTATATATGATATGACAGGAAGACCAGGACCCCATGCTACGGCCTGGCACGAGACTTTATGTATGTTATGACAGGAAGACCAGGACCCCATGCTACGGCCTGGCACGAGACTATGTTGGGACTAATTGGTGACAGGTTCACCCTTGATGTGGATTGTCTGTGATATGATGCATTTCATGAAAACATGAACTTTAATATAATGTTTTTAGTTTCTGCTCACTGGGCTTTTAGCTCACCCCTCTCCCCTAACCCCAGGTTTGCAGGTACGGGAGTGATAGAGAAGAAAAGAAGAGAAAAGTCATATGTATGTAATAGCTAGAGTATGTGGACATGACAAATGATAAGAATGTAATGTAATTATGTTATTGAGGATAGAGTTGTGCTTGACCATAGTATATGTTAATCCCTTGGTATGTACATGATCTTGTGTTTTGATATTGATGTAAACCAACTCACCATATGATGTATAGCCCTTGAGGCTTTGATGAAATCCCACAGAGGGATTAATGTTTATGTATATGATGAATATAGTGCATGCACAGGTTGAGTTTGGTGAATGAAGAAAAAGAAAAGTTTTTAATTCTTATGTATGTTTGTTGATCATGTATGGGATTAAACAGGGAACAGGATGTATGTAGGCTTGCTACGGGTTCCGGCGGCCTTAAGCCGACCTGAATCCTAGCGCCGGTAGCGGTCCGGATTTCCGGGTCGTTACAGAGTGGTATCAAAGCCCTAGGTTCATATGGTCGGACCTAGAGTGTCGGGCTCATAGATGTTATAGAAGGTCAAGCACAATAGGCAAAAATCATGTCCACTAGGATAGGATGTAGAGTCCTGTCTTGCTATGATTGTATGATATACCATGATGATATGCTATGTGTGTAATGTAGCTGTGAGGTTCATGCTTGCCGACATGAACCATTTAATGCTAATGTTTATGTGATGTTTACTGTTTCTCAGAAAACAGGATGAGAGGAACCCGTCGATCTGCACGATTGACTGGAATACCACCTCAGGACGAGGGCATTGGTGCCCGTCCTTCAACATTGCCTAGGGCAATGTCAAGTAGGTCCAACAGGGACCGAGCAGTGAGAGACCCTAGAAGGTCTTTAGATCTGGGAAGAAGCAGATCAGTCAGAGGAACAGTGCAGGGAGGTATGTCAGAGGATATGGGGGATCAGATGGATGTTGATCAAAGGAGGGATGGCAGTTTGGGCGTCAGTATGTCAGAAGAGGGTATGGGAGAATCCCAAGGAGGCACTCAGGCCTCGGGATTTGTTCAGCCACCTCACTATCCGCCCTACACCCAAAATCCCGGGTATTCGATGGGAGGTACATCGGATTACCCTAGTTTTAACCCTTACTCCACACAGATGCCATACCCACCATACTACCCTCCATATCCACAGTACCCAATGTACCCACCTCCACCATATCATCCAAATCCAGCAAACCCTACCTCAGGGGATGCTGTACCTCCTCCACCACCAGCACCTACAGTCCCAGATACCCAGATACCTCAGCCTAGCTCATCTGGGGGAAGTAAGGCTAAAATGACAGATTACATGAAGTTGGGTGCTCCCCAGTTTGAGTCAGGCGATGACCCGTTCGTATATTTGGAGAAGGTCAAGATGATCACAGAGGAGATCGGAGCTGATGATAGTAGAGCCATTCAGATGGCTGGTTTCACCTTGAAATGCAAAAAGGCCCGTGAGTGGTTCAAAAACTATGTGAAGCCGAGGGTGGATAGCCTATCATGGGAGGAGTTCGCTAATGAATTTGCAGGATGGGCTTTCCCTGATAGTTCAAGGGAATTGAAGATGATAGAATTCGAGCAGTTGAGGCAAACCGATGACATGAGTGTAGACGAGTATACTGACAGGTTTATGGAGTTGCTGCCTTTTGCTGGGCAAGACCTTAGCACAGACCAGAAGAAGTCGAGGAGGTATATCATGAAGCTCCATCCCAGGTATTCCTCCTTGGTACAGTCAGCAGATAGAGAGAGTTTTCACGCCATAGTAGACATGGCTAGGAGAATGGAGGCTAGTGCCATCGTTCAGGGGACAGTCAAACAGACAGTGGCACAAGCTTCTGGTTCTAAAACTCCGGGAGGGGGAAGGTTAGATCCCTCTACCTTGAGTGCAGCAGCTTCAGGCAGTAAGAGATGGGGTAAGCCCAAGGGTAAGAAGAATAAGTTCTGGAACAAGGTCAAGTCTAGTCTGGGGTTTGGCAGTGGTTCTAGTTCTGGGGCAGATAATGCAGCTTGTGCGAAGTGTGGTAGGCCACACAGGGGTTTATGCCGGTATGGGACGACGACCTGCTACAGATGTGGGCAAGAGGGGCATATGTCATGGCAATGTCCTAAAGCAGTTCCTATGGCACAGACACAGCAGACAGCTTCAGGAAGTGTGGCACAGCCAGTAGCTCCAGCTGCTACACAGGCCAGTGGCAGAGGCAGAGGGAGAGGGTCAGCCTCTTCTTCAGCAGGGTTCAGAGGTGAGGGTCCGTCAGCTCCAGCCAGGATCTTCACCATGACGCAGCAGGAGGCTAACACATCCAACACCGTGGTGTCAGGTAAACTCATCATAGGGTGTTCTGATGTGTATGCATTAATGGACCCGGGTGCATCTCACTCTTTTATTGCACCGAGAGCCGTTCAGAGGTTAGGATTGATGGTCTCTGAGTTAGAGTGTCCCCTATGGGTCAGTGGACCCAAGTGTGACCCGTCAGTTGCAGAGTCAGTCTGCCAGTGTAGTCCAGTTTTTATAGAGGGAAGATGCTTGTCCGCCGACCTTGTGGTTCTAGATTTGACAGACTTTGACGTCATTCTAGGGATGGATTGGCTATCTACCCATGGTGCTACCTTGGACTGCAGGGACAAAGTAGTTAAGTTCAGATGTCAGGATGGGTCAGAGGTCGTCTTTAGAGGAGACAATAGGGGTACACCTAGAGGTCTAATTTCAGCTCTTCAGGCTCGTAGGTTGCTTAGGAGGGGATGTCAGGGGTTTCTAGCTCATGTGAGGGAGTTGGATAGTCATGTTAGAGAGCCCGCCTCAGTGCCTGTGGTGAGTGAGTTCTTAGACGTTTTCCCAGACGAGCTGCCAGGGTTACCACCTGCTAGGGAGATAGAGTTCGAAATTGAGTTAATGCCTGGTACCAGACCGATCTCTACCCCTCCCTACAGGATGGCACCAGCCGAGATGAAAGAGTTAAAAGAACAGTTGCAGGAACTGGTAGACAAGGGTTTCATCCGACCGAGTACCTCACCTTGGGGTGCTCCAGTACTCTTTGTGAAGAAAAAGGATGGATCCCTCAGGCTTTGTATCGACTACAGGCAGTTGAACAAAGTCACCATCAAGAATAAGTACCCATTGCCAAGGATCGACGATCTATTCGACCAGCTAGCAGGAGCGGGTTGTTTCTCCAAAATAGATCTGAGATCCGGGTACCATCAGTTGAGAATCAGAGAGGAGGACGTGCCAAAGACGGCCTTCAGGACCAGATATGGGCACTATGAGTTCCTTGTGATGCCGTTCGGGTTAACTAACGCCCCTGCAGCATTCATGGACCTCATGAACAGAATATTCAGACCATACCTGGATCACTTCGTTATTGTCTTCATAGATGATATCCTAGTGTATTCCAGGAATGCAGAGGAGCATGCCCATCATCTGAGGATAGTTTTGCAGACCTTGAGGGAACATGGCTTGTATGCCAAGTTCTCCAAGTGTGAGTTCTGGTTAAGGAGCATATCATTCTTGGGGCATATAGTGTCAGAGAATGGAATAGAGGTAGACCCCAAGAAAGTAGAGGCTGTGACTAACTGGCCCAGACCCACCTCAGTGACAGAGATCAGAAGTTTCTTGGGTTTGGCTGGTTATTACAGGAGGTTCGTACAGGACTTCTCCAAAATTGCAGCTCCTTTAACCAGATTGACCAGAAAGAATCAGAGGTTTGAGTGGACCGATCGATGTGAAGAAAGCTTTGAGGAGCTCAAGAAGAGGTTGACTTCAGCACCAGTGTTAGCTCTGCCAACCAGCAATGAGGACTTCACAGTATTCTGTGATGCATCCAGAGTAGGCTTGGGTTGTGTGTTGATGCAGAATGGTAGGGTGATCGCTTATGCTTCTAGACAGCTAAAGAGGCATGAGATGAATTACCCCACACACGATCTGGAGATGGCAGCAGTTATCTTTGCCCTCAAGATGTGGAGGCATTACCTCTATGGGGTAAAATGTGAGATCTTCACAGATCATAAGAGCCTGCAGCACATCTTGAGTCAGAGAGATTTGAACTTGAGGCAGAGGAGATGGGTAGAACTGCTCAGTGACTATGATTGTAAGATACAGTACCATCCGGGTAAGGCTAATGTAGTAGCTGATGCCTTAAGCCGGAAATCACTTGGCAGTCTATCCCACATCACGGCAGAGAGGAGACCAGTGGTGAAGGAATTTTATAAGCTCATTGAGGAGGGTCTACAGATGGAGTTGTCTGGTACAGGTGCTTTGATTGCACAGATGAAAGTAACCCCCGTGTTTCTGGAGCAGGTGGCTCAGAAACAGCACGAGGACCCAGAGTTAGTGAAGATTGCCAGGACTGTTCAGTCAGGCAAAGATAGTGAGTTCAGATTCGATGATAAGGGGATCCTCCGCTATGGGAACAGACTATGTGTACCAGATGACATCGGGCTTAAAGGAGACATTATGAGAGAGGCTCATAATGCAAGATACAGCATTCACCCTGGAGCCACCAAGATGTATCAGGATCTGAAGAGGGTGTATTGGTGGCCAGCTATGAAGAGGGAAGTGGCACAATTCGTGTCAGCCTGCGAAATATGTCAGAGGGTGAAGCTGGAACATCAGAAGCCGGCTGGAATGCTTAACCCGCTACCTATTCCAGAATGGAAATGGGAGAACATAGCTATGGACTTTGTAGTGGGGTTACCGGCAACATCCAACAGACTAGACTCCATATGGGTGATTGTGGACAGACTCACCAAATCTGCTCACTTCATTCCAGTTAGGAGCAACTACTCTGTGGATAAGTTAGCGCAGGTTTATGTGGATGAAGTCGTCAGACTACATGGGGTCCCGGTATCTATAGTGTCAGATAGAGGGCCCCAGTTCACCTCCAGGTTTTGGCGGAGTCTGCAGAGTGCTATGGGTACCAGGTTAGATTTCAGTACTGCCTTCCACCCCCAGACTGATGGACAGTCAGAGAGGACCATCCAGACCATAGAAGATATGCTCAGAATGTGTGTGCTAGATTTTGGCGGTTCTTGGAAGCAACATCTACCTTTGGTGGAGTTTGCCTACAATAACAGCTATCATGCTAGCATAGGGATGGCTCCCTATGAAGCTTTATATGGGAGGAAGTGCAGGTCACCCGTTTGTTGGGAAGAGGTAGGAGAGAGGTCCTTAGCAGGGCCTGAGCTTGTTGAGATCACCAGCAGGGTGGTGCCCATTATCAGAGAAAGGATAGAGACTGCCACCAGCAGGCAGAAAAGTTATGCAGACATCCGCAGGAAACAGGTAGAGTTTCAGGAGGGGGATCTTGTATTGCTCAAGGTGTCTCCGATGAAAGGGGTGGTTCGATTTGGTAAAAAGGGTAAGCTAGCTCCGCGGTACATTGGACCCTTTGAAGTCCTGCAAAGGATTGGGAATGTATCATACAAGCTGGACTTGCCTGCTTCTATGGAAAGAATCCATCCGGTTTTCCATGTTTCCATGTTGAGGAAGTTCGTGTCAGATCCGGGCAAGGTTCTTAGCGAGCCTGATGTGGAGATCCAAGAGGATCTCACTTATGTTGAACAGCCAGTGCGGATTCTTGACACTCAGATCAGAAAGTTGAGGAACAAGGAAATCCCGATGGTGAAAGTCCTTTGGAACCACCACAATTTGGAAGAATGCACTTGGGAGACCCGGGAGTCCATGCTCCAGCAGTACCCCCACCTCTTCTAAGGTTAGTTGAGATGTGTTCCATGTGCTATATGTGTGTATGTTATGTTTGTTTCGCTATGCATGTACTAGTTGAGGAACATTCGGGGACGAATGTTCTTAAGGGGGGGAGAATGTAATACCCGGCTAGACTCCGGTATCGGAATTCCTACCGTCCGGTGGAATTTGGGTGTCGGAAACCTCTAGAAGGGTAAAAGCATGTTTTTATTAAATGTTTTCATGTATTTTAATGTTTTAAGTATGATTTTAAATAAGTTTTTGCATGAAAATTCTTTAAGGAAAAACCCAGGTTCGGCCGCCGAAACTCACTTTCGGCCGCCGAACATGCATGGACTTTGGGAGGCACGTTAGGCCCCCGAAAGTCTAAGTGAGGGAAGTGCAGGTTCGGCCGCCGAACCTCATGTTCGGCCGCCGAACATTGCATGGATGCGGAGGCACATTCGGCCCCCGAACGTGGCCTGGCCAGCCACTATAAAAGGGTCCCCTTGGTCCGCACGGGCGAGCTTTTTCTCTCCCATTGTCGGCCAAGGTGAGTCTCCACCGTTCCTCCCTCGATCTTGAGTGTTCCCTCTAGATCTTTCATGGTTTTAACAAGTTTATAACTTTGTTTTGAAGATTTGTGAGCTTTGAGCAAGTTTTGAGTGCTTGGAGGTTCAAAGAGCTTAATCTCTCCATCTCCAAGCTAGGATCGCTTTCCTCTCGTTTCTTCAAGAGGTAAGGGTCGATCTTGAACCCTTTTTATGTTTTAAACAAGTTTTAAGTAAGATCTATGGGTAGAAATGCATGTTAGGACATATGTTGAGTTTATGGGTTTTGATGATGTTTGAGCAATGTAGCTTGATTGTGTGTGAATGAAGTGTTGTAGATGGGGTATATGCATGTTTGAGACCCCTAGGAACTTGTATGTGTGTTTTGGTTGAGAAATATGCATGATTTATGGTTTTGGGAGGCAGGAGGTTCATTTGAACCAAGTTTCTGCCGTTTGGCAGAAACCAGGTTCGGCAGCCGAAGGGAGTTTCGGCCGCCGAACCCCTCTTGTGAAGGCAGCTTTCGGCTGCCGAAGGTGCCCCCGAAAAGAGACTTTCGTCTCTGTCTGGCACTTTCGGCCGCCGAAGGTGCCGCCGAACCTAGCTGAGTTTCGTCTCTGTCCAGGACTTTCGGCCGCCGAAGGTGCCGCCGAAGGTGCCCTGTTCAGCCGTTTCATGCATATTTTCTGTGATGTTTTCATGATGTTTTAGGGGGTTTTTGGGGGATGTATTAGAGTTGTGTTTATATATGTTTGGTCCCTCATTGGAGTCCACCTGTGTAGGTTCGGACCCGAGGAACCGAGGACCCCAGCAGTGAGTGAGCTGCTTCAGTGTCTGGTCAGAGCTAACCAGAGGTGAGTGGAAACAAGCTTAATGTTTTAAATCAAGCAATTAAATGTTTTGAGCATGTTTCATGCATCATGATGACATGTAATAGGCTGATTGCATTAGTTCACGAATATGTCGCATTGCATTTTATTTTGTGGTTGTGGGTGAATGCTGTATGATCCAATTAGTCCACGAGGCTTTATATATGATATGACAGGAAGACCAGGACCCCATGCTACGGCCTGGCACGAGGCTTTATATATGATATGACAGGAAGACCAGGACCCCATGCTACGGCCTGGCACGAGACTTTATGTATGTTATGACAGGAAGACCAGGACCCCATGCTACGGCCTGGCACGAGACTATGTTGGGACTAATTGGTGACAGGTTCACCCTTGATGTGGATTGTCTGTGATATGATGCATTTCATGAAAACATGAACTTTAATATAATGTTTTTAGTTTCTGCTCACTGGGCTTTTAGCTCACCCCTCTCCCCTAACCCCAGGTTTGCAGGTACGGGAGTGATAGAGAAGAAAAGAAGAGAAAAGTCATATGTATGTAATAGCTAGAGTATGTGGACATGACAAATGATAAGAATGTAATGTAATTATGTTATTGAGGATAGAGTTGTGCTTGACCATAGTATATGTTAATCCCTTGGTATGTACATGATCTTGTGTTTTGATATTGATGTAAACCAACTCACCATATGATGTATAGCCCTTGAGGCTTTGATGAAATCCCACAGAGGGATTAATGTTTATGTATATGATGAATATAGTGCATGCACAGGTTGAGTTTGGTGAATGAAGAAAAAGAAAAGTTTTTAATTCTTATGTATGTTTGTTGATCATGTATGGGATTAAACAGGGAACAGGATGTATGTAGGCTTGCTACGGGTTCCGGCGGCCTTAAGCCGACCTGAATCCTAGCGCCGGTAGCGGTCCGGATTTCCGGGTCGTTACAATGCATGTTCGGCGGCCGAACCTCAACTTCGGCGGCCGAACCTGGCTTTTCTGCCTTGGTTCTTTTCTTTTAAAAACACATTTCCTGAAGCGTTAAAAGTATGAACATATCAAAACGTTAGAGAAAAACATAAATCTAACCCTTTTAAAGACTTTCGGCATCCTGGACTCCACCGGAAAGTAGAATTCCGATTCCGGACTCTAGCCGGATATTACATTCTCCCCCCCCCTTAAGAACATTCGTCCTCGAATGTTCCTAAACAAACAAAGAAACACATAAAAGGAGGAAAATTAACCTCAAAACAGATATGGATATTGCTGAAGCATAGACTCCCGCGTCTCCCAGGTGCATTCTTCTAGATTATGGTGGTTCCACAGAACTTTCACCATTGGAATCTCCTTGTTCCTTAGCTGTCTGATCTGTGTGTCAAGAATCCGCACTGGCTATTCTATATACGTGAGATCTCCAAGGACCTCCACATCAGGTGCACTCAGAACCTGATTCGGATCTGACACAAACTGCCGTAGCATAGAAACATGAAATACCGGGTGAATTCTCGCCATAGAAGTAGGTAAATCCAGCTTATACGACACATTGCCGATCCTCTGCACAATCTCAAAGGGACCGATGTACCGTGGAGCTAACTTACCCTTCTTCGATGAGCTTGTAAAGCTCCATCACTACTGGTCTCCGCTCTGCTGCTATATGGGATAAACTGCCTAGTGACTTCCGGCTTAGGGCGTCTGCCACAACATTCGCCTTACCCGGATGATACAGGATCTTACAATCATAATCACTGAGCAATTCGACCCATCTTCGCTGCCTCATATTCAGCTCTCTCTGACTCAAGCTGTACTGTAAACTCTTGTGATCAATGAAGATCTCGCATTTCACCCCGTAGAGGTAATGCCTCCACATCTTGAGTGCAAAAATAACTGCTGCCATCTCTAGGTCATGGGTGGGGTAATTCAACTCGTGCTTCTTCAACTGTCTAGAAGCATAAGCAATGACCCTATCACTCTGCATCAAAACACAACCCAATCCCATTCGAGATGCATCACAGAACACTGTGAAATCCTCGTTACTAACAGGCAGAACTAACACTGGTGCTGATGTCAATCTCCTCTTGAGCTCCTCAAAGCTCTCTTCACACTGGTCTGACCAGATAAACTTCTGGTTCTTCTGAGTCAGTTTGGTCATAGGAGCCGCTATCTTCAAGAAGTTCTGAACGAACCTCCTGTAGTAACCTGCCAGTCCTAGAAAGCTTTTAATCTCAGTCACTGTCGTGGGTCTGGGCCAGTTAGCTACAGCCTTTATCTTCTTGGGGTCTACCTCAATCCCTTCTGCTGATACCACGTGTCCCAAGAAGGAAATGCTCCTCAACCAAAACTCATACTTAGAGAACTTGGCATACAAACCATGCTCTCTCAGTGTCTGCAGAACTATCCTCAGATGCTGGGCATGCTCCTCTGCATCTCTGGAATACACTAAGATGTCATCGATAAAAACAATAACAAAGTGATCCAGATACTCGCTGAAAACTCTGTTCATGAGATCCATGAATGCTGCAGGGGCGTTAGTTAACCCGAACGGCATCACTAAGAACTCATAATGCCCATATCTGGTCCTGAAAGCTGTCTTTGGCACATCTGCCTCTCTGACTCTCAACTGATGATATCCAGATCTCAGATCTATTTTAGAGAAACAACCTGCTCCAGCTAGCTGGTCGAATAGATCATCAATCCGAGGTAACGGATACCTATTCTTGGTAGTGACCTTGTTCAACTGTCTGTAGTCGATACAAAGTCTGAGGGATCCATCCTTCTTTCTGACAAAGAGCACTGGAGCACCCCAAGGTGATGTACTAGGGCGGATGAAACCCTTATCTACCAAATCCTGCAACTGTATTTTCAACTCCTTAAACTCTGCTGGTGCCATCCTGTAGGGAGGAATAGAGATAGGTCTGGTCTCAGGCAGCAATTCAATTTCAAACTCTATCTCCCTACCAAGTGGTAGTCCTGGAAGTTCGTCTGGGAACACATCTAGGAATTCTCGAACTACTGGTACTGTGGCTGGTTCCCTAACCTGACTGTCTAGCTCTCTCACATGAGCTAGAAACCCCTGACAACCCCTCCTAAGCAAATGACGAGCCTGAAGGGCTGAAATCAAACCTCTGGGTGTACCTCTCCTGTCTCCCCTGAAGACACACTCTGACCCATCCTGGTCTCTGAGACTCACTACCTTCTCTCTACAGTCCAAGGTCGCACCATATGCAGATAACCAATCCATTCCTAGAATGACATCAAAATCTGTCAAATCTAGAACCACAAGGTCAGCTGGAAGGCATCTACCCTCTATGAACACTAGACTGAAACGACAGACGGACGCTGCCACTGATGGGTCACACTTGGGTCCACTGACCCAGAGAGGATACTCTAACTCAGAAATCATCAAACCCAACCTCTCTATGGCTCTTGAAGCAATAAAGGAATGAGAAGCATCGGGGTCCATCAAAGCATACACATCTGAACACCCAATGATGAGATTACCTGACACCACTGTGTTCGACGTGTTAGCCTCCTCCTGTGTCACTGTGAAAATCCGTGCTGGGGCTACCGGATTTCCACCTCGGGAACCTGCTGCTGAAGTAGAGGCTGATCCTCTCCCTTTACCTCTGCCACTACTCTGCGGTACGGCTGGAGCTGCTGGCTGTACAACACTGCCTGAACTCATCTGCTGGGATGGTGCAAAAGTCACCTGAGGACAATCCCGAGCAAAATGCCCTTCCTGTCCACACCTAAAATAGGCTGAAGATCCCAACTGACAAGCTCCCTTGTGTGGTCTCCCACATCTTCTACATACTGGACTGCTTGCGCTAGAGCTTGAGCCACTACCCATTCCCAGACCTGACTTGACTTTATTCCAGAACTTACTCTTTGTTCCTTTTGCTCTATCCCATCTCTTACTGCCTGAAGTTCCTGAACTGGGGGCCTTAGAACCCGAAGCCTGTGCCCTTGACTGTCTCTGAATATTGGCACTTGCTTCCATTTTCCTGGCGGCATCCACAATAGAATGGAAACTCTCCTTTTCTGCGGGAAGAATCAAGGAAGAATACCTGGGATGCAATCTCATAGTATATCTCCTTGCCTTCGTTTGATCAGTATCATAGGCTTGACCCACATATTGAAGCAAATCCAGGAACTTATCTGTAAACTCGTCAACACTCATCTTGTCTGTCTGTCTGTCTCAACTGCTCAAATTCTATTACTTCCATCTCCCTAGAGCTATCAGGAAAAGCCCACCCTGCAAACTCATTGGCGAACTCTCCCCATGACATACTGTCCATCCTCGGCTTCATATAGTTCTTGAACCATTCTCGAGCTTTCTTACACTTAAGTGTAAACCCCACCATTTCTATGGCTCTGCTATCATCTGCTCCCAACTCATCAGTGATCATCTTCACAGTTCTCAGATACTCAAATGGATCATCTCCTGGATTGAATTTCGGAGCATCCAATTTCAAATACTCTGTCATTTGCACCTTACCTCCAGATGAGCTAGGTTGATGTCTTTCCACAATAGGGGCTACTGGTTCTGGTTGTGGTGGTGGAGGTACTGGTTCATTTAGTTCTGGGTGTGCTGCACTTGGCTGGGTAGGAGAAGATGGATACATAGGATATGGTGGGTAATAATGAGGATAAGGCATGTATGGCATGTAAGTAGGATATGGGACAAAACTAGAGTACTCCGACATACCTCCCATCGGATACCCTGGGTCCTGAGGAAAGGCTAGATACCCAAACCCCGAGACCTGAGCACCTCCCTGAGACTCTCCCATACCTTCATCAGATCTGCCTCCACCCATGCTTTCTTCCACTAACTGGTCAACCTCCATAGCCTCTCTCCCTTCCTCTGATCTCCCTCCTCTCGCTATTCCTCTTCTGCTCTCGTCCACAGACCTTCTAGGGTCTATTAACGTACCTTCCCTGCTCGATCTCTGAGACCTTGCCCTTGGCAATGCAGGAGGACGAGCATCTCTTCTCTCACTATCTGGTGGGACTCCAGTCAATCGAGCTGATCGACGAGTTCCTCGCATTTTATCTCTGGAAAACAATGCATAACATAGCAACATATAAGTAACTCATATACCAATAAAGCACATGCATATCATGGCATTTCATAGCATCAAATAGACAGGACGCATCATCCTATCCTAGTGAACATGATTTCCTACTGTGCTTGACTTTCTCTAACCTCTATGAGCCTGACACTCTCTCTATGGGTCCGATCTTATTGAACCTTGGGCTCTGATACTAATCTGTAACGACCCCAAAATGGACCGTCACCGGCGCTAGGATTCAGGTCGGCTTAAGGCCGCCAGAACCCGTAGCAAGCCTGCTATACTCTCTGTGTACCTGTAAATCTCATACATGTTCATACATTTTCTGTGAAAAAAATAAAACTTTTTTCTGTACCAAGGCTTAACCTGTGCATGCACTATCTCTGTACTCTGTACTCTGTACCCCTGACTAGAGCTTGCTCTAGATGGGTTAACTCATACCTGTTAAGCCTGATTTTTCACATACTCTGTACAATAGTTATATAAACAAACCATGTATACAAAGATTTACAACCACAAACATAACTAAGTCAAGCACAACTGTAACTGTATACATAACTAATACATCTCCTTAATATTACATGTCCACTCTAAGCTATTACAAATCTCTTTACTCTTTCTGTCCTCTGTTGATCTCCCCTGAACACTGTACACTGAACCTGCAAGACTGGGGTTAAGGGAGTGGGATGAGCTCTATAGCCCAGTGAGTAGAACAGTAAAACATATCATTCAAACATGATCTTATGGAATGCATCATAACACAGACAATCCACATCAAGGGTAAACCTGTCACCAAATAGTCCCAGTATCTCATACCAGGGCGTAGTCAAAGGCACCTGGATTTCCTGTCTCATATATGTATATGTGTATATAACACCTGTACTTACCATTGCCAGGGCGTAGTCAAAGGCTCCTGGACTTTACTATACCTGCCAGGGCATAGTCAAAGGCTCCTGGACTTCTATACCTGCCAGGGCGTAGTCAAAGGTTCCTGGACTTATCGCAGTGACTATTGGATCATTCAGCATTCACCCACATCAACAAATAACTATGCAATGCAACATATTCGTGGATTCTAATGCAAGCAACCTACTGCATACCCATGATGCATGAAAGATGCTAAAACATTCCATTTCTCAATTAAAAGAATTAAGTTTAGTTTCACTCACCTCTGGCTATCTGGACTGACTCTGCAGGCGCTGTACACTCTGGAGCAGGACTCACTGCTGCTCTCTCTGGTTCCTCTGGTCTGTGTAGGCACAGATAAACGTAAATGAGGGACCACACTAGCTTATGACCAACTCTAGTAAACTCCCCAAGAATCCCCTTAACCTCACTCAAACATCCATACAAAGCATACAAAGGAAGGCTGGACATAACACTTTCGGCGGCAGGTTCGGCGGCCGAAAGTCCTCTCCAGAGCCGAAACTCATGCACCTTCGGCGGCCGAATCTCAACTTTCGGCAGCCGAACCCTTTCGGGGGCAAGCTTCGGGGGCTGAAAGGCACTCCAGAGACGAAAGTCTCTAACCTTCGGCGGCCAAACTCCCCTCCAGAGCCGAAAGTCCAAAAGCTCGGGGGCAAGCTTGGGCAGCTGAAGTCACCTCCTCTCACCTCCTCAAGGGTTCGGCGACTGAATGTACCTTCAGCTGCCGAACCTGAGTTCATCAGCAGGGCAGAAACTTGCCCTGCCTCTCGCCAAATGCACAAAACGCTCCCAAACTCAAATACCTCACTTCCTCAGCTACACCGAAGTATATGCTCAAAGGGGTCACAAACTACCTAAAAACCCCAACAACACAACACATATAACACATAAACATGCTGTAGATCAACAAAACACCAAAACCCTCACTTTTACCCTTTTCATGCAACTCTACCCAAAACCCTTCTAAAACCTTCAAAAAACATGAAAACAAGCTCAGAATCTTCACTTACCTCTTGAAACCAAGAAGATGAACGATCCCAACGTGGAGTTTTGGAGCAACTCTCCTTCAACCTTTCCAAACTTCACAACTTTGTGTTTTTAGCTTAAAATCTTCCAAATAACATAAAAACTAATCAAACCTTTGTAAGATTTGATGAAAACATGATAAAAACTCAAGAAGGACATAGTCTCACCTCAGCAATTGAAAGGAAGCGGCGTGCCTTATCCGTTCAACCGACTGAGGGCCTTTTATAGGTGGCTGGCCAGACCACCTTCGGCGGCCTATCGTGAAACCGAAAGCCATGCATGTTCGGCGGCCGAACCTCAACTTCGGCGGCCAAACCTCAACTTCGGCGGCCGAACCTGGCTTTTCTGCCTTGGTTCTTTTCTTTCAAAAACACATTTCCTGAAGCGTTAAAACTATGAACATATCAAAACGTTAGAGAAAAACATAAATCTAACCCTTCTAGAGACTTTCGGCATCCTGGACTCCACCGGAAAGTAGAATTCCGATGTCAGACTCTAGCCGGGTATTACAGTTGAGCATTGTTAGGTTTTATGTGTTTTATGGACAATGTATGTTGGATATGCATGTTTGATGTGTTGTAGATGGGGTTTAGGATAGTTTGAAGCCCCTAGGAGCTGATGTATGTATCTATGCATGTTTTGGATGAGTTGTAAGCTTGATTGAAGGTTTTGGGAGGCAAATGTGCATGAGGAGCCGAGTTTCTGCCCTTTTGGCAAAAACCAGGTTCGGCAGCCGAAGGACTTTCGGCCGCCGAACCTGCCTGGGAGGCAGGCCTTTCGGCTACCGAAGCTTGCCCCCGAAAAGAGACTTTCGTCTCTGGAGGGCACTTTCGGCCGTCGAACCTGCCGCCGAACCTGCCTGACTTTCGGCTCTGGAGGGACTTTCGGCCGTCGAACCTGCCGCCGAAAGTGCCCTGTTCAGCCTTCCTTTGCATGTTTTACATGATTGTTTTGAGGTGTTTTAGGGGGTTTTTGGGGGATGTTTTTAGAGTCATGTTATAGTTGTTTGGTCCCTCATTTGAGTCCACCTGTATAGGTTCGGACCCGAGGAACCGAAGACCCCAGCAGTGAGTCAGCTGCTTTAGTCTTTGTCAGAGCTAGCTGAGGTGAGTAGAATAAACCTTTATGTTTTAAAGCAAATAAATTATTAAGTTTGAGCATGTTCATGCATCATGAATGCCATGTGATATCCTAGGTTGTTTGCATTAGAATTCACGAATATGCTGCATTGCATAATTCTATGATAGATGTGGATTGGTTATTGGATGATCCTTTAGTCCTCATATGATATGATATGATGATGATACGGCATGATATGGTATGGAAGTCCGGTTGACCCATTCTACGTCCCGGCACTATATAAGAGAAAGACCGGTTGACCCATTCTACGTCCCGACATCTTGGAATGTTATGTATGTTATGTTTAAGAGAAAGACCGGTTGACCCATTCTACGTCCCGGCACTTTGGAGTGTAGAGGACTACTGGTGACAATACCATCCGTGATGTGATTTGTCTGTGATGTGTTGCATTCCATTATGGCATATGACCTAAATGTTTTATTATTCTGCTCACTGGACTCTAGTAGCTCACCCCTCTCCCTAATCCCCCAGGTTTGCAGGTACGGGCTAGGCAGAGAAGTCGAGATGAATGAAGTCATGTGTATGTAATAGATAGAATGTGGACATGATAAATTGTAAAATGATGTAAAGTTATGAATAGTTATGTTATGTAATAAATGATATTGAGGATTAGAGGTTGTGCTTGACCCTATGTGTATGGTGAATCCCTTTTGTATACATGATCTATGTTTTATGATGTTTATGTTCCACCAAGCTTGTGTATGATGAGATGCCCCATTGGAGCATTTGATGAGAGCTCCAGTGTGAGGTTTATGTTTATGTTTATGTATATGTTTATGAGCATGCACAGGTTGAGCTTGGTAAAAGAAAAGTTCAAATTTTTATGTATGTTGTTGATCATGTATGGGATTAAATAGGATCACAGGATGTATGTCAGGCTTGCTACGGGTCCCGGCGGCCTTATGCCGATCTGGATCCTAGCGCCGGTAGCGGTCCGATTTTCGGATCGTTACAGTAATTGCCAAGGCTGTCCTGTAGTTCCAGTAACAGCATTGCCATCAATAGGCAATCCAAATATCAGTCCCATATCTTGAAGTGTAACAGTACACTCTCCATGGGGTAACATAAAAGTATGTGTTTCTGGTCTCCATCTCTCAACCAAAGCCGTTATGAGGTGGTGATCTAAGTGGAAGAAGCCTAATCTAACAGCTCCGTAAAATCCACTAGCACGGAGATAAGGGATAAGTCTGTCATCAATATCATGACTGTGTAATACGGTAGAGGATCGTCGGCATGTGATTACACCAGCCTCTTGTGGATCATCCCACATGACTTAGGACCTATGAGATGCTTGGAGATATAGCAATGAAGTATCACGTGGTCCTGGGTTGATGAATAATCTACTGTTATTTGAGCCCTCCATTCCTGCAAAGGGTTGTTACAACTATCAATTCCTTATGTCAATAATTTGAATTGCTAGACATGAGGATAACATAACAGAAATAAAAGAATAATGTGAATTTACAAGGCAATTCTTTGTTTTGGTACAAGTGATGAAGACATTAGTTCCATAAACTATAAACCATAAACCCTAAAATCAAAAATAGATATCCTAAACCCTAAACTCGATTGTCAAAATGTTAACATATTACATAACACGATAAATGCATGTAGACATTTCAACAGCATTTCGGTAGACAATGTGACAAATATTTTATAAAATTGCCACAATCATTGTCACTATAATTAGATAGGTCATTATCGTGTACGTTGAAATTGCTGGAACATGATAATTGACTATCGTCATATACACTTAGAAATTTACTTTGTTCAGCATGATATTTATCTAGCCTCATTTCCATAAGCCTAATTTCCTTAAATAGCTGATCCTTGAGTTTTCTTAACTTCTTTACATGTATTGCGAGCCATGTCTGCCGATGTAGCTTTTGGAATAGGCAACTCATGGTAGCCACAATAAGCTTCCAATTCGCATCGAATCTCCCACAAACGTTGCCAATTAGGTTGAGGAGCAATTGTCGCAATTCCAAAATCAGAAATTTTTTTGGAATGATATCCGACAAATATATGGTTAGCAAAATCTTGTTTCCAAACAAGCATTAATTGGTTGATTTGAAAAACATCGCTTGTGAACATACCATGAACAACTGTTTGGATCAATATATTTGTCTATTAGAGTGTTATGACTATTATATTTTCTCTTTCCTCTGCTTGATTGGCATGCTGATGACTCATGAAGATCTTTGGAGGATGACATTTTCTGGATATAACATGCGTATGATCAAATGGTTAAATGTCATAAACAATCAAGGAATCATAACAAATTATAGATATTTGCAGAAAATAGGCCATGTGAAAATCATAAATTTTTATTCACAGTACATGACTTTTTATTATGTTCCGATTGGCCACATATAGAACAGTGATTTTTTTCGGGAATATTAACTTTTGCAACCCTCCAATCCATTTCATTCTGGATCCTCGATGACTTTGGTTGCCCTTTTTCCTGATTCGGTTCATGTTTGGAATTAGTGGTAATTCATAATCTGCAAGCCAATAGTCTGAATTACCTAATGGAATGAACATGTCTTCGTAACATTTAATTGACATTTCGAGAGTGTAGTAGCTATCAACGAATTGCTCATAATCCATAGACCTCGACATGCATGCTGCTATGGCATGTGAACATGGGATACGCATCTCTTGAAATTTACCGCAAGTACAGGTCCCTTCTATAAGCTTAACAACTTGTTTTTTACCTAATTTTACACTTTGGACTTCGACAACCAAATCATCACGATTAAATATAGTAACACGATGGCCATTTGTTGACTGTGCATTTTTTTGTATGATTTCACCAGTTGACTAGGTGAATCTATAGCTATCTTGTTGCTGCCGAAGAAATTGACTTCTTCTAGTATCGAAGTAATGTGCACATTGATAAAATATTTTTTCAACCATTGCTGTAATAGGCAAAACTCGAAAGCCTTTCAACATTTCATTGACAGACTCAATGGTGTTAGTCGTCATTGATCCATATCGCTTTCCACAATCGTGGGAACGAGTTCACTTCTCTAAAGGAATCTTCACAGCTCATTCAAAGGTCTGGAGATTTACTTCCTTAATTTTATTCATCGCGTCATAGAATTTCCTCTTTTGGTTATGATTAGCTGTTACGGTAAAAATATATTATTGAATATGAATAGGTTATATACAATAAAAATTTAAATTTAAAATAAGTACTCGCAAATGAAGTTTTACCAGCCTTTTGCAAACATTCCTTCATTGTTGCATTCTTGAATTTTGTGTTGTAATTGCTCAAAATGTGCCGTATGCAGTATCGATGGTGTCCACTTGGTGGTTGCCACCAATCTTGTTCCATAGATTTCTTAATTCCAATGTGACGATCAGAAATGACACATAAATCTTCGCGTTCTATGACATAAGCTCTCAAACAAGACATGAACCATCCCCAATTATCTGAATCCTCCTTCTCGACAATTGCAAAAGCCAATGGAAATATCTGATTATTTCCATCAAGCCCTGTTGCACACAATATACACCCACTATATTTACCGTATAGGAACGTACCGTCAACAAAAATTACTGGTCGACAATGCTTGAATCCTTCAATAGATTGACGGTAAGCCCAAAACATGCGATCAAATACATGAGAAGTACGATCCAAACGATTGTTTATGTAATAGGAATCATCTTCAATTACGAAGATTGAACCAGGATTGAAGTGGCATACTGCATTTATGTACTTACGGAGCCTTCCATACGATTCATCCCATCCACCAAAAATTTTCCTAATTGCAAATTGCTTTGCCTTCCATGTCTTTGAATACGTTGGTTCATATCCAATTTTATCTCTAACTTCTGCCTGAAGTGTTTTTATTTTAATGTGTGGCTGTTCTTCTATCATAGGCAAGATAAAATGACATATAAATTTATTATCCAATTGAGGATCGTCTTTTTCAACCATTGGATTAGAACATGTATGTGGCCCATCATACGATATAATTCGTCAAACTTCAGATCCCTCCTTCATTGATGCACGCAAATGTCATTTATAGTTATGTTTTTTATATTTGCATTTAATACTATATGTTTTTTTCTTGGTCTCATCAGAATAAAACTTATGATGTTTACGCAAATGATACTCCTTTGCTACAGCTATGACAGCATCTCTGTTCGGAAAAATCATCCCAACAGAAAACTCTTTATTCGGATTCCAAAACATTTCAGTCGGTGGCTTTACATAAGGGTCTACACGCATCAATTCAAAATCTATTTTTGAAAATGGGAGTGGATGCACAAGTGGCAAAATATGATTAGTATACTGAGAAACAACATTATCATCAGCTGATAATAATTCGTCGTCCTCAATCCAACCACTTTCATACTCGTTAATGTCAGAATCAGATAACCTCTCTGAATCAACATATTCATCATCTTCATCAACAACTTCATTGATAATATTATCAACACTATTCAGGTTAAAGTCTTCAGTACAAAATGGATTAGTTGCACATACTATAATTTCATCTTGCTCTTCAATATTCGGACGCAAAATACAGGGTGAATTCTCTAAATCATGAGTATAAGAGGGACCAGCACAATCATCTTTCTGATTTCTGTGAATATCTCTAACGACATCGACATAAAAAATTATGCTTTCAGATCCTAGTATACATACGTAATCGAACATCAACTCTACATTGTCATCATTGAGCAGCTGAACTAGTTCAAATTTGTAATAGTTATTACTAATAATTGGTTTCCTATATTCAATCTTGTATATAAATTGATTATGGTCTGACAAATTTGTACAGCGAACTATTTTCAAAAGAAGATCCTCATAAGTCAACTTTCGTTTCATACGGAAGAAATTGTGCTGACCACCAACATAGTCGTAACCTAATTCGGTTCTAATAACATGACCATCCCAGTGTACAATGCCATAAGTCGGACAACTCATTTTTGTTAAATCTAGTTCACATTTCAAACATAACAAATATAGAATAAGTATTTAATTAACATTAAAATTTAAGTGCAATATAATTACGCATACCTGTTTGTTGTAATCAATGCGATCTAATAGCCTTAGTTTGAAGATTGTCTATCAAACTGCAATATAAATTTTAATTTTATGTTTAGCACCAAAAATATAATATCGTTAAAATAAATAACATTAAAATAAATACATTATATCTTAAAAATTATCAAATAATAAAAATTATATTACACCACATAAATTGTTAAATAAATATATTAAATAATCTAACTAACCTTCACAGATTCTTTCAAATTGAAAGGAGGGTGTATTGAGATTAGAAATGGAAATTGTAATTCAAGTTGAGTAGAGTGGAGGAGAGTAAGAGTTGAAAACTAAGGTGAGTAAGGGCGGGGCGGGCTGGGGCGGGGTATTTATAAATAGAAACCTGGCGCCGCTTTAAATGGCGTCAGGCTTATCGAAGACCGCATCCTGGTGCCACTTAAAGTGGCGCCAGGATGCGGTTTTGCAGCAATACCGAAACGTCTTCCAGACTGGAAGACGCCTTGGGACTTAACCATCCTAACACCATTCAAAGAGGCGCTAGGTTCAGGTCTTCCACCAGTCCTGTTGCGCGTCTGGAAGACGCCTCGGGACTTAACCATCATGGCGCCATTCAAAGAGGCGCCAGGTTCAGGTCTTCCACCAGTCTTGTTGCGCGTCTGAAAGACGCCTCGGGACTTAACCATCCTGGCGCCATTCAAAGAGGCGCCAGGTTCAGGTCTTTCACCAGTCCCGAGGCGCCGCGTGCCCCATTACTGGTGCACCTGTCCTTGGTGCCACTTAAAGTGGCGCCAGACTTCTCTTCACGGCAGAGAATCTCTGCCGTGAATAGAATTATCTGCCGTGAAAAGACCTTGGCGCCATTATAAGTGGTTCCAGGTCCTCTACGCCATATTTTATTTTTACTTTTTGTTTCTGAAATATATTTTTTTTTAATTTATTGATGTTGTATTTTTTTAATTATAATATTATCAAATAAAAATTTCAAGATAACTAAAAATTTAGTTATATCGTAATATGGCTTATAAAATGAATAGAGCACTCAACTTTTTTTTTCTTCATATTTATCAAAATAACAAATATAATTTAATATAATGACGTTGTTTTATTAAAAATTTAATATTTTACATATGTAAATCAACTGGTAATTTTTAATATACTTTAAATTTTTTATGCATTTATAATTAATTACAATTAAATTAACTATATTTTTTTATTTTAAATCTTATAATTTAAGATCAATTACCTACATATTATATTTTATACATTTTAATCTAAACCCAATTTTTAAATAATTATTAAATAAAATTTTTACTAATAAATTAATAATAAAAATATTAATATTAAATATATGTAACACAACAAAATAGATATTTATAAAAAAAATGATATTATAATTTTAAAATACTAACTAATTACATATATTTTAATGTATTTATTTATTTTTACATTTTCCGAATTTGCGCCCTTCGCTTAAACGTTTTGCAGATTTAAATGTTCTTCCCCTTTTTTGTTCTAAATAATCATACATATTCGCTTGATAATTGGTACGTTCACATCCTCCTGAAATTAATAAGTCAGTAAGTATATTGATTAAAATATACATCAAAATTAAATATTAAGATTAACTAAATACATACCTCTTAATCTTCTATTCTCTCTTTTACAGAATTCCTTTTGCGAAATAGGAAGACTGTATTGGAGGCGCATCCAAGGTGCATAATCCAATTTTTCATAAATCCGAAAATAATAATTTACTATATCTGTAATACCCGGCTAGATTCCGGCATCGGAATCCCTACCTTCCGGCGGAATCTCCGTTGGAATCTGGAATTTCTGAAGATGCCAGAGGCTTCTAGAGGGGTAAAATGTGTTTTCTAAAATATTTTTACTGATTTTATGGTTTTAAATGGAAAAGAATTGAGTTTTGAAAGGAAAAGACCAAGGAGGCGTTTGCCAGGTTCGGCCGCCGAAAGTTAAGTTCGGCCGCCGAACATGGAAAGGCTTCGGGAGTGCTTTTGGCCTCCGAAAGTCTTGTTTGAACGAGCCAAGGTTCGGCCGCCGAAAGTCAAGTTCGGCCGCCGAACATGCATGAGTTTAGGGGGCACGTTAGGCTGTCGAAGGTCTTCGACCAGGCCACCTATAAAGGGCCCTCAGATCGGAAATGGGTGAGTTTTCTCCCCATTCTCGAGCTCAGGTGAGTTTTTGTCCTCCCTTGGCTGTTTTCATGTTCTTTCTTCATCTCCTTCATGTTTTCATGAGTTCCATGGTTATTTTGAAGAGTTTTCAAGCTTAGATCAAGTTTTGGGAGCTTGGAGCTTTGGGAGCTTGGATTCTCCACACCTCCAAGTTAGGGATCACACCACCCTCGATCTTCAAGAGGTAAGCGTAGATCTTTGTTTCCCTAGTGTTTTTATGAAGTTTTATGAAGGTTTTAATGGTAGAGTATGGGTAGATATGCATGTTAGGATTTATGTGGGTTTTATGCCCAATGTATGCCAATGTATGCTTATGCTTATTTATGTGATGTTATGTTGAGGGTTTAAGTTAGTTTATGCATGTGGGAGTGAGTATGCATGATGGGGAGAAAGTATGTGAGATTATGGGTTGTTTTGATGGTTTTGGCCTATGTGGGTCATAAGCTATCTATGTATGTTTTGTTGTTGATTTTGGAGTTTAATCAAGTTGTTAAGCTCCTTTGTGTATGGTTTAAGGTTTATGCATGCTTTGGTTAAGTTGGGTGCTTGTTTTGGGGTGTTTGGAAGGTTTGGGAGGCTTGAATGCATGAAAAGCTGAGTTCTGCCCTTCTGGGAAGAACTCAGGTTCGGCCACCGAAAGTGGCTTCGGCCGCCGAACCTGCCTTTGGATGCATGGTTTGGCCGCCTAACCTTGCCCCCGAAAGTTGAGTTTTGGCTTGAAAGCAGACTTTCGGCCGCCGAAGGAAGGATTCGGCCGCCGAAAGTGCCTGACTTTCGTCTCTGGAGTGGGACTTTCGGCCGCCGAAGGTGCCGCCGAAAGTGCCCGAGTTTCGTCTCTGGAGGGAGGGTTCGGTCGCCGAAGGTGCCGCCGAAAGTGCCCGAGTTTCGTCTCTGGAGGGAAGGTTCTGCCGCCGAAGGTGCCGCCGAAAGTGCCCTGTCCAGCCGTTTCTTGGGTGTTTTCTATGCATGTTTTCGTGATGTTTAGAGGGGTTTTTGGGGGGTATGTTTATGAGTTGTTTAGAGTATGTTTGGCACCTCATTCGAGTCCACCTGTGTAGGATCGGACCCGAGGGACCGAGGAGGCCAGTAGTGCTAGCAGTTGCAGAGTCAGTCAGCGTCTGCCAGGAGGTGAGTAGAACTAAACTTAATCTTTTATGTACGAAATCTAATGCCTAAAGCATGTTCATGCATCATGATTACATGTAATAGGATTGATTGCACTAGTTTCACGAATATGGCGCATTGCATTATTTGATGTTGATTCAGGAGGTTTGGACCAAGGCGACTTCAATAGCCCATTTCTGTCATTGAGTCTTGGGTAAGTCCTTTGAGTGCCGGACAAGTACATATAGGAAAGTCCCTATGAGCTCTCTGTGGACTAGGTACCCTGTCATGTATGTGAAAGTCCTGTGTGAGCTCCTTTGGGGGAGCCGGGCACCGACAGAGGGAATTTTGAGGTCATGTCCGATCCTTGAGAGGAAAGGATGCTAGCAAAGAAAAGAACTCTCAGAAACAGGTCCGTGGGGAGTAGATATTTGCATGAACCCCGAGACAGACAAGATACAGTTATGTGATTTCTTTGTGTTATGACGCATTTCATGAGAGCATGTAATTAATGAACTGTTTGCTATGTTTCTACTCACTGGGCTTTTTAGCTCACCCCTCTCCTCTAACCCCAGTGTTGCAGGTTTGAGGTTGATCGGGAAGTCTCAAGAGCAGAGGTTTTGCTTTTGTAATAGTATTAGCTTAGTACTTTTAGTGTGGACATGTATTATAATTTGATAATGATTTGTAAGAGTATGTAATGTAAAGTAAGTGGAGTTATGTTTATGGTTTAGTACTGTGCTTGGCCCTGAGACTTGGTTAGCCCCTGTTTAATACATGATGTATGTTATACTAGAGGTTGAGTTGTGTTTGAACTAATCTTGTGGCATGTGTTGTTTACCACGTTATGTTATTTGATAAGGACCTTAGTGGAGGTCGTATGTTTGTGGTTTGATGCATGCACAGGTTAGGTTCTAGTTCTTTGGATGTGACTCCGGCTTGATATATGTTATGTTGACCCAGCTAGAGTTATGATGAGGACTCTAGTAGGGGATCCTTTTTTGTTTTCAGTTATGTCGCGTACAGGTCAAGCTCGGTATTTACATCAGATGTTTCAGTTTTTATGTTTAAGTTTTGATCATGTATGGGATTTAACCAGGTGATAGGAAGTATGTTTGGCTTGCTACGGGTCCCGGCGGCCTTAAGCCGATCTGGATCCTAGCGCCGGTGGCGGTTCGGGCCGTTACGGTAGGGTATCGGTTTCCGGGCTGTTACAATATCAGAATAATTTTCTATTTCGGGTTTTGAGCAAATAAAACTTAAAATCTTAAAATAACACAACGGAACAGTTTCAATCAAAATATCAACCATTTCTTTATTCCGTATGTTATAGCCAGAACAAATTATTTCTTGCAAATAATAATTAAGACATAAAATATGTTGAAAAAAATTGCTCAGAGAATCTATTCTTAATTTATATATTTTTTGTAATACCCGGCTTCTTCAGGCATCGGAATTCTAATTTTCCGGCGGAATCTCCGTTGGAATATGGAATTTGAGGATGTCAGAGGGTTCTAAAAGGGTTAAAATGAGGTTTTTCAACTTGTGTTTACGTGTTCCATGGTTTTGAATGCAAAGGATTGGAGTTTTGAAAGAAAAGACCAAGGGGACAAAGTGCAGGTTCGGCCGCCAAAGGATAAGTTCGGCCGCCGAAAATTGTCTGGTTTTGCCCGCCGAAGGAGACATTTAGTTGCCGAACGTTGTATAGTTTTGCATGCAGGTTTGGCCGCCGAAGGAGAGGCGGTCAGCCAGCTATAAAGGACCCTCAGTCGGTGAAATGGATAAGAGGTGCTTCCCTTTCACTAACAGAGGTGAGGTCTTGTTCTCCTTGGATGGTTTTCATGGTTTTTCTTCAAATCTTTCAAAGTTAAACAAGTTTTAAGTAAGTTTTATGTTGGTTTTGAAGAGTTTAGAGCTTGGCGACTTTTGGAGCTTGGATCTCCATAACTTCAAGTTTGGGGTCACACCAGCCTTTGATCTTCAAGAGGTAAGTGTAGATCCTTATGTGTTATAGTGGTTTAGATGAGTTTTATGAAGGAAAAGGGGTAAGTTTGCATGAGTTTGCATGGTTATGCAGAATAGGGTTTATGTACCCTTTGTGCATATTTGATGTGTTTGAGGTTGTTTATTAGAGTTTAAGCTTGGTGTAAGCTCCTTTGTGCTTGGTTAGGGGTTTATACATGTGTTGGAGAGGTTGGATGTATGTTTTGCGCGTTTGGAGGTTTGGAAGGCTTAGTTGTTCACGAGGCTGAGTTCTGGATGAACTCAGGTTCGGCAGCCGAAAGTAGGTTCGGCCGCCGAACCCCTTGTGGAGGTAGTTTCGGCTGCCTAAGCTTGCCTAAGCTTGCCCCCGAAAGTTTGGACTTTCGGATCTGGAGAGGGATTTCGGCCGCCGAAAGTGCCGCCGAACATGCATGAGTTTCGGCTCTGGAGGGAACATTCGGCCGCCGAACCTGCCGCCGAAGGTGCCCTGTTCAACCTTCCTTTGCATGATTTTTATGCTTGTGCTAGGATGTGTTAGGGGGTTTTTGGGGAGTTATGTAAGCAGTGATTATGAGTTGTTTAGCGTGTATTTGGCACCTCATTCGAGTCCACCTGTGTAGGATCGGACCCGAGGGACCGAGGAGGCCAGCAGTATTAGCTGTTGCAGAGTCAGTAGTCAGTCCAGCGTTGGCCAGAGGTGAGTAGACCTAAATGTAATCTTTTACTATGAGAACTTAAATGCTTGTAGCATGTTCCATGCATCATGATATGTACTAGGGTGATTGCATTAGAATCACGACTATGATGCATTGCATTATTTACTGTTGATGTGGATTGGACCCAGGCGACTTCAATAGCCCACGGATTTGTTATGTCTAGATAAGACCTGTGTGAGCTCCATAGGAGGGGCCGGGCGCTAGGACATGTAGTGACCTGTGAGAGCTCCTTAGGGGCCGGGCACCGACAGAGGGAGTTTTGAGGTCATGTCCATAAAAGCATTCCATAAAAGCATGTAATTAATGAATTGTTTTATGGTTTCTACTCACTGGGCTTTCTAGCTCATCCCTCTCCCTTAACCCCAATTTTGCAGGTTCAGAGGTAGCTATGGGAAGTCAGAGTCAACAAGAGTAAAGAGTAAAGTTATGGCTGGATGTATGTGTGTAATAGAGTAGTGGACATGATGTAAATTATAGGACTGTTGTAATAGAGTCGTGGACCTGATGTAAATTATAGGAATGTTTATGTATAGCTATGTGATATCATGTACTGGATAGAATTGTGCTTTACCCTAGTGTCTTTGCTCTAGTGTGGTGTATGATTAATCCCTTTGTGCATGGATCCTGTTTTACGTTTCTTGATGAGAAATGTGTTGACCAGGCTTAATGTATGGCATGCTTGATGAGACGCCAGTGGGTTGTGTTTTGGGAAGAAAGGGTAACCAATTCCTTGACCACTGAGAGGGAAGAAAGGGTTCCAATCCCTTGACCCAACCGTGAGGGAAGAAAGGGTTTCAATCCCTTGACCCACAGCGGTCAGTAGTCACTGGTGTAGGCCCTGAGGGCTGTTTCAGATTTGTATAAATAGTAGTTAAGCCTGGTAGTTTTACAGGATTGTTGTTTATGTTTGATTATGTATGGGATTTATCAGACACGCAGAGTAGTTAGTAGGCTTGCTATGGGTGCCGGCGGCCTTAAGCCGACCTGGATCCTAGCGCTGGTGGCGGTTCGGACCGTTACAGTAGGGTATCGGATTTCGGGTTGTTACATTTTTTTTCCACATTTTTTTACTCTATTTTTAGCAAATTTACCTCGTAAAACTTTTGGAACAACATAAATGTCAGCCATAGATAAATTAAAACAGAAAGAGAAAGAGGATAAAGAAGTTAAAAAATAAATCAACAGGAAAGAAATAAGTAAAAGCAGGCGTGGCAGAGATGAAATCGAGCAGAGATGAAAACGAGCGCAGCATTTATAGGGTGAAGGTGGTGCCTCTTAAAGAGGCGCCAGGATGGTTGGGTTTTCCTGATGCGTCAGGATGGTTGGCGCCTCTTAAAGAAGTGCCAGGGCGATGGGTTTTTTCGAGGCGATGGGTTTTTCCGAGGCACCAGGGTGAGGCTGGCGCCTCTTTAAGAGGCACCAGCCTGTCTGCGAAGCGTCAGGCCACGCTTGGCGCCTATCAAAGAGGCGCCAAGACTTCATCTGGCGCTTCTTTGAGAAGCGCCAGGGCCTGGCGCCTTTCAAAGAGGCGCCATACACTCTTTTCGCTTGCCAGAACCTCAAATTGGCAAATAAAATTTTTTCCATCCCTAATTTTGTAAAAAGACCTAAAAAGACAGCCGCCCAAACACCGATAAAATAATGAAACTCAACCTCAAATCAAACCCTCACATTGCTTTACTACTGTTCCCTTCTCGTTCTCCCATCCCTTTCTCTCTCTTATTATCATTTGGATAATTCAATGTGTTACAAAATCAAAAGAATTTTACATTCATCCTTACTATAATTTATTATATACACATATTATTATTGAAAAATATTATAACAACCCCAGCTTTAATTTTAATTTAAAATTTAAAATATATTAATAAAATTATATATATATATCTCAATAATATAGAAAATGACTTTTTCTTTTAAACTATGAAAGTCATTTTATTTATAAAAGTATAAGAAAAACACATAGAAAGTATATAAATCTAAAGTGAGAGTTTATTTTATTTTTTAAAAAATTAAAATTTTATTTAATTATTTTTAAGAATCTCTATATGCCTTAGTAGCTTATACTATATATTTTTAAAATTTAAACATTTCATGTTATCCTAACGGTTGAATTATGAAAAGCAATATGAAATAAAAATAAGGATTTATTTTGATATATTTTTAAAATTAAAAAAATTACTTAATATTTCTTTAGTTTATTTAATCTAATTTTAAATTAAAATATCTTATTTAATCGATTTTAATAGTTAAATAATTTATTTAAATTAAAAAATTAAAGAATTTATACAAATGTTTACGCATGGCTTTAACATCTCAACAGAATTTAAGGGGGAGGGGAAGGGCTGGAGGGGCACCGCAGCGTCAGCCAAACAGAGGCCATAGTGTAACACGCTCCCAAACCATCGCGAAATCGCAATTGACCAAAATAACCTTATACTCGGCCGCCTCAATGTCTTTCTACAGCTAGTGGACCTATAAGGGTAATATGGGAATAGTGGAACTAGCATGTAACTTCTCACTATAAAAGGACGCTATTATCACAAACAGAGAGTAAACACTTATTAGTAATAATAATAATAATAATAATTAAGCGCTCCTTAGTTTAAGAATGAGGCTTTGCTCTCGGACAGGCGGACGGGTTTTCTTGGTAGGGTGGTTGCCAGCCTCTCCGAATGCATGCGGAGCCGATGATTTCAACGCCGCTTCTGTAAAATCAACCGCTCTATATGTTTATTTATTTGTTTATTTATCATCTTCTGCTGCTGCTGCTTTATTTACGAAATCGAATCGGAAGAGGCTGTGATGATTTTTTTTTTCTGAGTGCGAAAATCAGACGTTAAAGAACGCTTTGAATTTTTGGCGGGGCGATATCTATGTATTTCTGTGGAGATGGCTTTGCCTGCCTTCATGGAGATCTTCTTTGTTGCAGCCATAGCCATTGTGTTCCTTTTCTTGTCTGATAAAAGGCGAATCTGAGCCTCCATATGCTTTTCCCCAAATTCTTTTGGTTTCACTCGGAGTTAGGTCTAATTGTGATTTTCAAGTATTTTGGGCTTTCTTTTTTAGTATATTGATTGATTAATTCAATATAGACAGTCAGTTGGGGAGAAAAAGGATCGATTAATGTATATGGTTAATTTGATTTTTAAATGAGTCGTATTAATTTTATTAAAGAACCTAAATTTAATAAAAATAAAATATTTGGTTTAATCTTGTCCGTAAAAATATTTTGGTTAATAATTTGAGATATTTTTTATTTTGAACTTTAGATTTCAAAGAACAGAAGATAAGAGCTAATAGATTCTACTGGAAAGGTGATTTTTGGCATGATCATAATTTTAATTCAATTGCAAACAAAATTACAATCTACCGGTAAAACTTCTGTTTCCAGCATATCAAATTGAATGGATACAATTCTTCTTATCAAAATTGTAAGAACCAAATGGATACTCAAAAAATAATAAAACAAGGATTAAATTGTTGTTTATATTTATGGTTATTTTATGGGTTGAGAGCTCTAGAAATTGTGAAGCTAGACATGCACAAGGAAGAAATTTTAACACGATGGTTTTATTATGAACATTGCATATAGTGGGACAGTTAAATCTTTTATTTTCTTTACACAATCTAATGCAGAGGAGTGAGAGAGCTTTAGGAACTTGACAAGTATTGCAGAATTTTCTTTGTTTTGACATGCAGGTATCCCATCCACGTTTGAAGGACTCATCAGCTATCCACATATGTTCTGCATCTTATCTATGCTTGGTGAAACTTGTTTAGTTCATTGCTGATTTGTCTATTATCCAATCCACGAATGCTGTGTTTTTTATCTACTCATCCATTAAAACTGATATCAATATGCCACTCTTATATCAATCTCATAACTATTTACTACAGATTTCTCAAGGGATGGAATAAGGCTAGCAACATCAAGGTTAAATATCAGTTTCCAAGTCAATTTATGCGTGCTTCTTTTTAATATCCTTTACAGAGAAAGCCTAACACCAAACTTGCCACCAGAAAAGAACCCAAAACATCTGCATTTAGTAGAGCACTTGAAGATTTTTTATCACTGCCTGGAGCAGCAGGGGTGCTATCAGCGTCGGTGATTTTGGCTACTGGTGGTAATGCTGGGTCAACAACATCTGCAGGTTTCAGAGGCGGATTAGGAGCACTTGCTGGTCCTGGTATGTTACCAAGGAGCTGAATTAGATATGGTGGTTGAATCGCTATTACGTAGGGAGTAGTGTCGAGATCTGAACATACATTAGCTGCAAGACCAAAGCAAAAACCATTGTTATCTGTTGGATAGATTAAAACTCTGATTCCTACAAAGAAAAAAAAAAACTCTGATCAATAAGAAAGAGCTTGCATTTGTAATACTTACTGAAATATCTGTTTACAGTTGCTGGGTACTCGCTTACAAGCCCATCCATGTTGAATTCAGCAAATGTAGCAATTTCTACTGTAGGATCAGCCATATAATCAAATGCAAGAGAAAAGAATTCATTTCTCATGACTGAGATGTATACTGTTAGATTTGCTCTTTTCAGTTCTTCTACAACATTGGTTACAGATTTAATAAGGCCTTGCGTTCTAGTACCACCTTGGTTTACTACAATGACGGATTGTCTAAGGATATTAACTGCATCAGCAAACTTCTTGATTTCATCTATAGACTGCATGGGTGCATCACCTATGTCGTTTGTAATGGCAAACACTCTTTGGTATGAGGGGACAGTCTTAAATTTGGACAATACTGAAGTGTCATCTGATTGGATTAGGACTTGTAGTGTTGACTCCTTGTCCAAAGAGGCTTTGCTCAAGGCAGCGTTAACGGCGCCGATTATATCAAGACCCTTCTTTGCAGCTAGGTAAGCAGCATTCTGCAGGTACATATTTGTAAGCATAGCAGGGTAGCAATTTGAATGAATCACATCAATTTTCCATGTGAAGTGAAAAGAAGAAATGCTTACCTCTATGTTGATTAATATTCCATATGCTGCCTTGGTTTTCGCTAATTCCAGAAACTGACCCAGAGTCACCAATTTACCTGCGTTCTTGTATGCAGGATTTCTTGGATATTTTTGTTGCATTCCAAAAGGGCTTCCCAATTGAGCTGCGATAAGAGATATTTAACAACTGTTACAGAGGGATTACCAGAAACATCATGCAACTGTATGCAGTAAGAAGGCCTTACGTTTCAATGTCTGAACTTCACTCCATGTGAGGTCAAAAGAAAAGATTCCAGGACGGACTTGAATTTCTGGGATGGTGGCAACTCGCGTTTGGAAGGTAGCCACTGCGGTAGTTTCTCCTGCAAGATCTGCAGAACCCATACAAAATGCCATCCCATCCTTTGTCATTTGAACTTTGCAATCTATTATGTCAGCTCCATCGGTTAATGCTTCTTCATAAGCAAGATCTGTGCAGTTAGAGTAAATTCCACTCGCTCCATTATGTGATATGATCAAAGGTTTATCTGCACAAGTACAAATTTTTTTTATGTTAAAAAAATTTTCTACTGCTAATCAATTGTCCCCACTACATTAGAATAGGAACTTACTCTTCTTAGTGAAGTTTACATCTCTGTAGGTTGCAAAGCATTCTGCATAAACCAATCAGAAGTTAGATGGCAAAAAGAGTTATCCAAAATCACATATCGAGTTGTTTTCTTACAACCCTTTTGTTTAAATTAGATGCATATTGGTAAGAAAATGACAGATGAATATAGAGACATGGTGATAATACATTACCAATAGCTGATGCTGCTGTGTTAGCGAAATCTGTAATCACTCCATCAACAGAAAACTGGGGAGCATCAATGAAATTCAAGTACTCGGCTATAGGATCATAAGAATAATTAAAGACGTTGAGAAAGTCATTAGCAAAGCCAGTAGCATAGACTTGTAGACCCAGTTCATGAGCATCAGGGACAAGAGTAGTGGGATCCTCCAAATACTTGGCTTTGTTTACAGGCCAAATGTAATCTTTTGGGACAACAATCCCAGATGCAAATGCCTTGACTGAAGCAAGATTTTCCAATATTGAACCATATGTTTGGTTTGTTGAGGGTTCAATTTCATCTTTTCCCCGGAAAACAAAGATAAGTTGAGTCCTGACCTTGTTCACTTTCCCATTCATTGTCTTCAAGAAATCTATCTCTGCACAAGATATGTACTTGACCTTCCGAAATGATTTTTCCCCTTGAATATATGATGCCAGATTTAGTTTTTGTTGTGAATAGAACGCAGCATTCTGCATATTGAAAAGTTAGGAATTATTACAACCAGTTGTATCTATATATGGAAATAAATAAAGAAAGAAAAATTTACTATCCAGTTCCTTAGGTATAAAAAATAATTAATTATCTGAAGTTATGTTGTATGAAAATTTATTAATTAATTCATCAATTTTGTAAAAATATCTACTAATTAATTTGATTGTATTTTAAATTTTTTTAAAAAAAATTTTAAGAATGTTTTAATTTATGTTTTAGAATAGAGGGATTTACTAGTTAATTTTTTTGTACCATAGGGACTAAAAACTAATTTTTCAATCAATAAATTCATTCAACACAAGAAGGTTACCTGAACATTCAACCAAAATGAAGAGAAGTCATTTTGGAAAATTTCTTCAACGGTGAGAAGGGGAAACATATCGTCAAGAAAATCCGGCCGATTTAATACAGTTTGCATCCCTGAATAGACCAAAACATTAAACAAACTCTGAATTCAAACAACACCCAATTGTTCATTAAAGGATTTGTGACTCAAACTTTACCTGTTACATTGGCTTTGAGCATATCATCAATTGTATAATCCACAGCAAACCAGCCTTTCACATCCTTGCCATTAATTTTATAGGTTTTTTCATCATTTGGAAACTTCATATCTATATTTGTTGAAACTTGAAGATTCATGTCTTCTTGGCATAATCCAACCCCATCTTTTGTTAATTGTAAATTGCAGTACAAAACTGTCCCTTTTGTCCCAAAATCCATTGCCATTTGAATTGCCAAGAAAGATGATTCAGGGAAAACCCCTGAAAGCCCTCCTCTTGCCATTATAGTAGGTGGCCGGCCTGCATTAAAAAAAAAATTAAAAAATTTTACAGTTTCTTTTAGAATATCAAAGTTAAAAACCCAAGAAAAAAACTTAAAAAAGTCATCCTTTCTTCTTGTTTACCATTTAGAGTTAGCCATTTCTTGGTGCTTGCTGGTTTTGAAGATACATGAATCAACAAGGAAATGAGAATAAAAAACCTGATCATTTTCTTCATATCCTGATTCAATCAACACCCAAATATTAAAATTTCTTTCTCTATTTCTTTCTTCATGATCATCATAATCCAAAGCAACAACAACTTACAAATGAATCTTGAAGGTTTTTTTAGATTATAGAAAAAAGCAAATCAGTCATTCCCTGTTGGAGTTTCAATATAAAATTGAAACTCTTCAAGGGAATGAAATAACCCAGAATAAAAAGGTAAGAGAGAGGATTGAATTTGCTACGTTGTCTTTAATTTTCTCCCACACATTTATCGCATTAACTGGTGGAATACCGTTTCTTTTTTAAACCCATGTAATAACTTTAAAGCTCTTAATTAATGGTGTTCAATTAATTTATGATCTTTGTAACTACTATTTTTTATTCCTGAATAATAGAAAAAATCAAGTAATTTGTACTTTTAAAGTAGGATGTAAATGAGTAAATGAGTAGAGTACTATGAAAATTAAAATACTCTCATTTAAATTTAATTTATGTCAATAAAATATAAATTCATTTCAAACTTAATATAAAAAATTCATTCCAAATTGAATTATTATTATTGGAACAAAAAATTTAACTCATATATTTTAATTAATAATTTATATAAAAACATTTTTTATTAATAATTTTTATTTAAAAATTTTAATATTTTTTAAAGATATTTAATTTTTAAATAAAAATATATAAAAAAATTTTATAAATATTATTATAAAAATATATTTTTATATTGAATTAATTATTTATTAAATAAATTCAAATGCTGAATATTCTATAAATAAAACATCAAGTCGATCTGAATCATCACACAATATTATTTTTTTTTTAATTTAAATTCATTTCAACTTAATTATAACTATTCATATCAGTTCGATTCAGTGGAGTATCTGAAAATACCTTATCGTCCTTTGATATAGTGAAATTTTTTAGTTGGATACTTAATTTTAAAAAATATTAAAATACTTGTTTAAAAAAATATATTAAAATATAAAAATAATTGTTTTTAAATTTTAAAAATCCTACTGATGACCTCTGGACTCATCTCACCCAAGTCTAGGGCCAGGCCCATGACTTTAGCCCATTACCAAGAGATCCCCAAGCCACTCACGCCAACTGGGTCCAGTCCGCTCAGCCTCACCGCCAGGCCGGCCTCGTCTTTACTGTACCTCGAGCTGATCCCGTTTGAGTCCAGCCTTGTTCCTATCCTCCGGCCCAACCCGGAACCCGAAGAAGGATCCATCCACCCGCCTCGTAGACCCGCCTACACGCGCACAGGGAGAATCAGAGGCCGTTACGCATGGGGCAGAAATCTGATTCCCTCGTACGTCCGTATCAGCGTAGCAGGAACAGATGGCCTAATGATACTCGTTCTGTTGGCACGTCACTAGCAGACAAAAGGAAACATATAAAAGGGGAAATGCTCCTCTCTATGTTTAAGCTTTTCCTAAGTTTTACAAAGCCCATTGTAAAAACCCTATTTTCTGGATCTCAGATCATCAATTGGCGCTGTCTGTGGGAAACGAAGGAGATCTTTTCATCACCGGAGTTTCACTCTTAACAAAACCCACTGAGATCCACGATGGCTAATCACAACGAAAACAACCTTAACATCCCAAATGACCTAAGCTCTGCCCAAGAGGGGTAGCAGTTCTCCTTTTCTAGCCCTACAACACTAAACAACCAAACACCCATTCCTCTCAATCCCTCGCCAAGTTTGGCAGGGAATGCTCCCACCGCTACCTTATCCAACCAGGACCTTCAAACCATGGCCCTCCAACTACAGAACACCGCCCACTGGTTGGGGCAGATAATGCAACAAAGGGGCCTCAGCACCCCGATAAATACACTCCCAGTGGTAGAAGAACCCCAAACCAATGAGCCCCAACCTACCCCTGATCGCCTTCAAACCAGCAGCCGCGACGCCGGGGAAAGGGAGAGAAGGGCCGGAGAAGAGGAAGAGCCGGAGGCCCGAGTCCACGGAAGAAGGGTGAGGGAGATGATAGAAAATGAGGAGGCTGACAACTATTCCGCCGGGACAACCAGGTGGACCAGGAGTGAAGCAGAGGAGGAGGAATATCGCCTGGAGAAAAAGCCCAGGTCGGAAGATGGGGATGTGGACCAAAAACTGCAGAAGTTGAGAGAGCGGCTTTTGGTCGAGCTGGGAAAGAAAGATCAAAGCCAAACCTTCCTGCCCACTTCTTCGCCTTTCTCGAAGTGGGTGCAGCAGGAAACTGTCCCTAAGAAGTTTATGATGCCATCAATGGCAGCCTACGATGGAGCTGGTAACCCGAGGGAGCACGTCATGAATTACAAGACCTTCATGGAACTGCAAACTTTATCGGATGCCTTGATGTGCAAGGTATTCCCAACGACACTCTCAGGGCCAGCGCGAGCGTGGTTCAACAGCCTGGAGACTGGAAGCATTGGGAGTTTTGGAGACCTGGCGACTCGTTTCATCAGCCGGTTCATCGCCGGGGTGCCAGCGGATAGGAAGACGAGCTATCTGGAAACAGTAAGGCAGAGACGGGAGGAATCGCTTAGAGAGTACGTAGCTCGTTTCAATACAGAAGCCCTGCAGATTCTCGAGCTCGATGAAGGAAGGGCGGTGGAGGCCATGCAGAAGGGGATATGACCTCCGTCGAGTTTTTCGGTTCATTAAGCAGGAAGCCTCCGACCTCACTGGCCGAGCTAATGAAGAGGGCTGAGAAGTATATAAGACAGGATGATGCTCTGGTGACAAGCCGATTCGCCAAGGGAGAGGCAGGCAAGGAGAAAGCCCCGGAGGAAAGAAGGCCGGAGAAGCATGAAAAGAAACATGGCAAAAGGTCTGAGCCTTACAGACAGCCTTGGGAGCGAAGGGACCAAAGACCTTTTCCCCCTCGGGCCTCAGAGCAAAGGCCACTCCCTTCATGGGTTCCGGAGAAGCCGACCCCACTTAATGCCTCTAGAGCCGAAGTGCTCGTAGCCGTCCAGGACAAAGAATTCTTACAATGGCCCAAGCCCCTGAAATCGGAAGCCGACCAGCGAAATCCTGACAAATACTGTCAGTTCCACCGAACTCATGGTCACGACACCAATAACTGTTTCCAGTTGATTGCAGAAATTGAGAGGTTGATAAAGAGAGGGCACCTAAAGAACTTTGTAAAGAAACCGGAAGGACAGAGACCTCAACCCAATCCGGCAGCCCAAACGCCGAGAAGAACAGGAGCTAACATTGTGAATGACGGGTCCAGTGGAACTATCAATATGATCGTAGGAGGCACGGGAGGTCGGATGAGCCGAAGGGGGAAAAAGAGAAGCAGAGAAGGAGAAACTAGCAGTGCTGAGGTCATGCAGATCGTTGAACACTCTTCAACAACCATCACTTTCTCCTCGGAGGACGCTCAGGGTATTCAGATGCCTCACGATGACGCCCTTGTCATTGAAGCTGTTATTCACAACTACCGGGTAAAGAAAATCTTGGTGGATGACGGAAGCAAGGTAAACCTGTTGCCTTATCGAGTCTTCCAGCAGATGGGAATTCCTGAAGAGCAACTGGTTCGGAATCAAGCCCCGATTAAAGGGATTGGAGGAGCACCAATCACGATGGAAGGGAAAGTAAAACTAGCCCTTACTTTGGGAGAGGCTCCGAGGGCTCGCACCCATTATGCGGTATTCTTGGTGGCTAAACTCCCCCTGAGTTACAACGCGATTCTGGGATGACCTGTGCTGTTCGACTTTGAGGCTGTCACCAGTATCAGATATCTGGCGATGAAGTTCCCAACAGAAGCAGGGATGGGGATAGTTCGGGGAAGCCAAGAAGAAGCAAGGGCAATATACCTGGCTACGGTGGCAGAGCCGAGCATAACGGAGGAAGGGCTGGATTCAGAAGTCTTAGAGGTCAGGGATGAAAAAACGGAGGCCAGGACAGAGCCAGTAGGGGAACTGGAGACTTTTCCATTATCAGAGGTGGAAACAGATAAGGTCTTTAGTCTCAACGCCGGCCTGACAAAAGAGCAGAAAATCGAGGTCATGACTCTGGTCCGAAGTCACGCACCAAGCTTCGCCTAGAAGCCTTCTGACATGCCCGGAATTGATCCCGAAGTGATGACACATAAGCTGAATGTCCTCCCCGAATCCAAACCAGTAAAGCAGAAGAAGAGGGTGGTAGGAAAGGAAAAGCAACAGGCTACCAGGGAGGAAGTACAGAAGCTAGAAGAGGCAGGCTTCATCAGAGAAGTCATGTACCCGCAGTGGTTAGCTAATCCTGTACTAGTCAAAAAAGCCAATGGCAAATATAGGATGTGCATAGATTTCACTGACTTGAATCAAGCTTGCCCAAAAGATTGTTATCCCCTCCCTGATATTAATAAAATGGTCGATTCTACGGCCGGTTTTGATTATATGTCGTCTTTGGACGCAATGTCTGGTTATCATCAAATTCCAATGGATAGGTCGGATGAAGAAAAGACCTCGTTTATAATAGAAGATGGGACCTATTGTTATAAAGCCATGCCTTTCGGATTGAAAAACGCCGGGGCAACTTACCAAAGACTGATGAACAAAATCTTCAAAAAACAGATCGGCAGAAACGTAGAAGTTTATGTAGACGATATGGTGGTCAAGAGCCTAACTTTCCAACAGCACGTGAAAGATTTGAAGGAGGTGTTCGGAGTATTAGATCAGTACAGAATGAAGCTGAATCCAGCAAAGTGCGCCTTCTTCATCAGAGGAGGAAAATTCCTGGGATACATGGTGAGTGGGAAAGGCATCGAGCCCAATCCGGAGAAGGTAGAAGCCATACTAAATATGTCAGAACCGACCTGTGTAAGGGAAGTCTAGAAACTAACCGGGAGAGTAGTGGCACTCAATCGATTCATGTCACGGTCGGAAGAAAAGTGTTTACCGTTCTTCAGAAAGTTGAGGAAAGTGCCAAACTTCGAATGGACAGAAGACTGTCGTGAAGCCTTCAAAGAACTCAAAAGTTATCTCAGCTCGCCTCATGTGCTTAGTAGTCCCATAGAAGGTGAAGAACTTCTGATATACCTGGCAGCCTCTGAACAAGCAGTTAGCGCCATACTAGTAAGGGTGGAAGAAGGAGAGCAGAAGCCCGTTTTCTATGTCAGCAAGGAGCTTAAAGATGCCGAGGTCAGATATCTGAATATTGAGAAAATAGCGTATGCTCTACTGCTGGCAGTCCGGAAGTTCAGGGTTTACCTGGAAAGCCACCAAGGAGTAGTGATGACAGATCAACCATTGAAGAAGATTCTGCATAGACCAGAGACCTTAGGTCGGATGCTCGCATGGTCCCTCGAGATCAGTCCTTACTGCCTAGAGTACCGACCTCGAACAGCTATAAAATCTCAAGCCCTTGCCGATTTCATAGCAGAATGCACGTTCAGTAAGGAACAAGGGGAATCATCTTCAGAAGCATCGAGGAAGGAGAGGAAGGAAGAACTCTTCCAAAAGTTCAACTGGAAGTTATATGTGGACGGGGCTTCAGGCGCCGGAGGCAGCGGTGCAGGAATAATGCTTAAGGGGCTTGGAGAATTTAAGGTTTGCTACACCCTGTGCTTAGGATTCAAGGCTTCCAATAATGTGGCGGAGTATGAAGCCCTAATAAACGGAATGATGGTGGCAATGGAGGTAGGGGCAACCGACCTCGAAGTAAATAGCGACTCACAACTGGTGGTCAATCAGATAACTGGGGCATATCAGGCCAGGGATCCAACCATGCAGAGTTATCTGGCAAAAGTAAAAGCAATAGAGGCCGAGTACATAGATCAGGGAGTTACCATCAAGTTCCAAAGAATACCACGAGAAGAAAATGAGGAAGCAGACCTGCTTAGCCGGTTGTTTAAAGAAGAACTAGAACAGCTTCCTGACGAAGTGTACATACAAAATGTCCTTACGCCCGCTTTCAGTAAAACAAGCACGGTGCTACAGGTGGAACAAAGCCCAACTTGGATGACCCCATACCTAGAATACCTAGAGAAGGGAAAGCTCCCCGAGGATAACGACGAGGCCAGAAAGATAGCAACTCGTGCCGCCAACTATCAAGCAGTAAGGGGGACCTTGTACAGAAAAGGGAAGTCCAGCCCATGGCTCCGGTGTGTGAGCCCGGTGGAGGCTATAAGGGTGATGGAAGAGATACACAGGGGAATATGTGGAGCTCACGAAGGGGCAGGGACCTTAGCCAATAAAATATTCAGGCAAGGATACTACTGGCCCACTGTCAAAAGGGAAGCAGAAGAGTTCGTCAGAAGGTGTGACATATGCCAAAGATTTGCTAATGCCATCAGAGTCCCAGCCACTCCTCAAGCCAGCATATCCAGCTCATGGCCATTCTCACAATGGGGAATAGACATCCTGGGACCCTTCCCCAAGACCACGGGGCAGAGGAAGTTCGTAGTAGTGGCTGTAGAATACTTCTCAAAATGGCCAGAGGCAAAAGCAATAGCCACGATCACAGCTCGCAAGATGATAGACTTTGTATGGGGAAACATTATCTGCAGATTTGGCATACCAAGAGTGCTTATCTCAGACAATGGCAGACAGTTCGACTGTAGTACTTTCAAAGCATTTACAGCAAACATGGGCATATGGCACAAATTCTCCTCCGTGGCCCATCCCCAGACTAATGGCCAAACAGAGGTTACTAACAGAGCTATCCTCCAAGGATTAAAAAAACGGCTAGATGGAGTAAAGGCGAACTGGGCAGAAGAGCTCAACAGTATCATGTGGGCACTCCAGACTACCCCCAGGACGTCTACTAAAGAAACACCTTTTGCACTTGCCTACGGCACAGAGGCTGTAGTCCCAGTGGAGTTGCAAATCCCCACTCATCGAATCCAATTCGTTAGTGAAAACACTAATGATGATAAGTTAAGAAGCAACCTGGATGCTCTCGAAGAAATCAGGGAAGAAGCTCAAGTCCGAACTGCCGCTTATCAACAACAGGCAGCACGATATTACAATCAAAAAGTCAGAGAAAGAAGCTTGAAAGTGGGAGACATAGCCTTGAGAAACCTGGAGGCTACAGGAAAAAGAGCGGCAGCGGGCAAGTTAGCACCAACCTGGGAGGACCCATTCAGGATAACAAAGATAGTCAAACCGGGAGTATACTGAATTGAAGATATGCAAGGAAATCCGGAGCCTCACGCCTGGAATATCCAGCACCTAAAAAGGTACTTCCCCTAGTATATTTGTAAAAGAAAAGCACTGTACTTTGACAAACATAAATGAATAAAACAACACCATTGTTCACACAGTGGGATTATCTCTATTATCATTATGCATAACAATCCTCCATAGAAAAGAAGACCGGGATCCCCTAAGAACTCCCGAGAAAACAAAACAAAAAAACGGCCGGTGAGGATCTTAAAGACCTCCCGGAGCATGAAGACCGGGATCCCCTAAGAACTCCCGGGAAAACAAAAAAGACCGGGATCCCCTAAGAACTCCCGGGAAAACAAAATAAAAAACGGCCGGTGAGGATCTTAAAGACCTCCCGGAGCATGAAGACCGGGATCCCCTAAGAACTCCCGGGAAAACAAAGAAGACCGGGATCCCCTAAGAACTCCCGGGAAAACAAAACAAAAAACGGACGGTGAGGATCTTAAAGACCTCCCGGAGCATGAAGACCGGGATCCCCTAAGAACTCCCGGGAAAACAAAGAAGACCGGGATCCCCTAAGAACTCCCGGGAAAACAAAACAAAAAACGGCCGGTGAGGATCTTAAAGACCTCCCGGAGCATGAAGACTGGGATCCCCTAAGAACTCCCGGGAAAACAAAGAAGACTGGGATCCCCTAAGAACTCCCGGGAAAACAAAAAAGATCGGGATCCCCTGAGAACTCCCGGGAAAACAAAGAAGACTGGGATCCCCTAAGAACTCCCGGGAAAACAAAAAAGACCGGGATCCCCTAAGAACTCCCGGGAAAACAAAGAAGACCGGGATCCCCTCAGAACTCCCGGGAAAACAAAGAAGACCGGGATCCCCTAAGAACTCCCGGGAAAACAAAGAAGACCGGGATCCCCTAAGAACTCCCGGGAAAACAAAGAAGACCAGGATCCCCTAGAACTTCCGGGAAAACAAAGAAGACCGGGATCCCCTAAGAACTCTCGGGAAAACAAAGAAGACTGGGATTCCCTAGAACTCCCGGAAAAACACAAAACAATCGGAGAAGGCCTTAAGGACCTCCCAGAGCAAAAATTCCCAATATCATCTGCAGGGACAACTCCTAAAAATACAGTTCCGACCTCACACGAAAGACGAGTCCTGAGCTACCAATGAAAAACAAGACCCCGACCTCTCAAAGGAGCTCGGGGCACAATAACCAAAAGCGCCACAGCCCCAGGCCAATCTTCAAAAGCGAGCTCGGTACAACATCAACCTCACAAATCAACTTCTAGTGCTGAACTAGCTAGCCTAGAAAGAGGTCCGAACAGCAAAGCGTCCGGACAATACTCAAAAGTACAGGACGCGCTGCAGATTGTAGGTATAAAAGCCTAAGCAAAAAGCAAAGAACCGATCTCCCAGCTCGGATAGACTCGCAATATGTGACATTCAGAAGGATAGATACAGGCAAAAGATCATGTTCCTAGCTCGAGCCAATTGGTCATAAGCAAACATTTAACAAGAACAACCCAAACAGAAAGAAAACGACAAAAGCCGACCTCCCCGTCCCAGTGGAGCACGTAGAAAGGCAAGGACCAGACAGCCGACCTTACAACTAAAAAAGCAAAGTAAAATCGCCTAAGGGGAGGCCATGCGAGTACAAATAAAATACAGAGATCCACTCCCTCACTACTCATGTAATAAATATTGAGGAAGTAAAGGAGCAATCCGAGGGAAATCCAATGGCATGAAACAGAGAACACCTCAGCTCCAATCCCCGTCAAGACAGAACTAAAGGCAAAAAGTCAGCCCTGTTATTCACCATTAAAAGGTACGTGATCCGACTTTCCATAAGATCGAACAACTAGCTAAAAAACGAGCTCATGGCTAAAAACTAGTTTAGCTCGACTAGTTCCGATCGGAAAAAGCTCATGAATAAAGATTTCTTAGTGAAATATCTTAGTAAAATAGATAAATCTACAAGCCAGAATTTCAGTGCCGATCCAGAATTTCAGTTCTGATGGATCTAAAGGCAAAAAGAGGAAGACATCACAGAGGACCTTTCAAGAAAATCACGAGATATGAAAATTAAGTGCTCCAGTCACGATAAGAAAAGATAAGTTCAAGAATGAAATAAAAGCAACAATAGTCCAAGTAAAAGCAATTAAAATTTCATTAGAAGAAGAAGATAGTACAACTTATTTATCTGATGAATTTGAAGGAAACACAGTCCTCAAGGGACTTACATCTCTCGGAATGTCATCACTTATAGTATCTTTATTTACATTTACATCCGGAGGAGATCTGGCACCCTCCAACTCTGGGCCAGGGTCCCCCTCTTCAGGCTCGGGGTCTTCGCCTTCAGTCCCGAAGTCCTCCATATTGTCCCCCTGTTGCTCGGACTCTTCCCCAGAAGACCCAGCTGCAGCGCGAGAGGTCCCTCTAGGCAAGGGGAAATCATCTTCCCCATAAAGAACATCCTCGCCATCGGAATCCACTTCTCTAGCTCGAAGTTTTGCCATAGGAGTATCAGGAGCACGTCTGGCTTCTCTTAAACCCCTATTGTAGCCAAACCTGAACATGCGAAAGGCTTTCTGCCAGATAGCAGTCTTCATCTCCGCAGAGGCTTTATACTCGTCCAGATGCGACTCACAGGCCTCAGCTATAACTGCCTTCAATTCAGAGGAATCCTTATAGTCTTGGAGGTGAGCTTCACAGGCCTGCTCAATCTTTCTTTTCAGCTCATCCGACTCCTGATACTCCTCCAGACGTCTCTCGCACTCTAGCTGGATCTTATCCTCAGCCTGTCTAGCCGCCTCGAGCAGGGCCGAACATTTACGTTCTAAAGCCCTGACTTCATGGCTAAGCTGTTGATTACGAAGCGTAGACTCCTCGGCCGATGAAGCCAGGTCTCTGATACGCTCAGAACTCGTGCTCAGCTCCTGCTCGAGGATCTCCACCCGAGCCAAGGCCCCCTCCTTTTGAATATTCACCTTATTCAGGTGAACTTGAAGCCCTTCAAAATCAGCCTTCAAGGCCTCATACCGGCACTGGACCTCCTCCTTCTGGCTTATAGCCTCATCCCTTTCACGAAGGGTCTCCACCAGGGAGGACAGCTGCTTCAAAACCTCTTCACTTCGAGCCTCTGCTACAGCCGCCCTCTCATCAGACTCCTTGAGAACCCTGCGAGTATGAGACAACTCTGTCTCCAGGGACTTGATATGCTCTTACGCCCCAACCGTTCTCTCGTCGGCTCTTTTGAGGGCCTCCAACGCAAAATGCAGCTCCGCCTGGAGGGACTGGGTATGAGCTCGAGCTGCTGTGAGGTTGCCCCTAGCATCGCTAGTTGCAGACAAATTCTCCTCCAGACGTGCTTCCTCTATCCGGCGGTCCACAGATTCTCGAAGGGAGTGATCGCGAGCATCCACCTCCATGAAGAGGTCCATCACCTAAAACAAAGGAAAGAACTGTTAAAACAAAGAAAACCAGAATGCAAACAAAGGAGGTACATTAGCTTACCATCAGAAGCATCTCCCTGATGGTGTCTCCGAGCTCCCCGCGAGGTCGTGAACGGAACGCTGCTTGCTCCCTAGTAGAGCTGGCTAAAAGACCGGTGAGGGCAAGCAAGCGCGAATCCGAAGCCTCCAAGATGCCACCGAACATCCGTTCCTTGACGATCTCAGCAACCACGCTCACTGGGGACTGATGAGTGATATCCTCTGCATTCAGAATGTCGTTATCAGAGCGGACAGCAGTGGTATCACAGGGACTTCTTTCTCTTTTCCAATCGGAGGGAGAGCTGGAGCTGATCCCTTGGAAGCTTTGGACTTTTTCTGAGCCGGAGCTGGGGAGGGCACTTCGAGGGAGGCAGGACGTTTGTCCCCTACCTTCTCTATGGCATCCTCGTCCTGGGCAAGGTCAGACCCCATCTCTTTAGGGGCATCTCTGGTAAGAGCCTCCGGGACACTATCCTCAACAAGAATGATTTCCATTCCTGTCCCGGGAACCTCCTCTTCAATAATAGGGGATTCAAACCTTCCCCCTGGTACCTCCTCAACAGGAAGAGCAGGATCCGTCCTTGTCTGTCCAATATCTCCTGCCTGCTTCACAACAGCTAGAGGAGCTCCCTCCGCATCCTCCGTAGAACCCTGACCAGAGTTAGCCTCCTGAACAGGTTTCAGGGCAGGGGCCGACCTGCCACGACCAGATGGCCGAGAGGGTTTGGCGCCATGGGAGCTCGACTTTGGAGCCCGAGAAGAAGCTTTAGTAAGAGGTCGGCTAACCTTCTTAGCAGAAACAACCTGAGCCACCTCTGCAGTGACCTCAGACATGCGGCGCCCAGCCAGAAGGGCATCTAAGGCGGCGTGCATACTCTCCCGGGACAGAACTAAGTTCTTCGGGGGCTTGATCTCATCCATTTTAACGTTAGAAGCTGCCAAGAAACACAAAACCAGAAAGAGTTAGCGTACTTTCTAATATCACTTACGAGAAAAAAGCGGAGTTGCTAAACAAGGCATTATACCCGTGTCCCAGATATCCCTAAGGTTAGACACGAACATACACCTCTCGACGTCATACTTCTTGTCAACAGAAGTCAGTCGAAGATACCCCACCTGCTCGGTGAGGCTTAGTTGGGGCAGGTCATTGATGCCCGGGGGGACATCCTCCCAGTCTAGCCCCACTCCCCACGACAGGCTGGTCTCTTTTCTCAGCTCCGCCACAAGGAAATTCTCTACCCATCCCTTTATTGAGTCCTTGTAGCCCGTGAAAAGAGACAATCCATCACGGGGGGAAAAATAGTAAAAATTCTGAGTCGCCCTAACAAGGCGGAAGAAAGTGACAAATAGACACGCTGTGGGTGTAAAACCCCAACTCAAGCAAATGGATTCAAAACAAGCCATGAACAAAATGGAGTTTGGGGACAGCATCCGAGGGGTTATCCCAAAGTATCGGAAAACCTCAATGAAGAAAGGGGTAAAAGGGAAAGTCAGACCGAAATCCCTCTGCTTAAGGAAGAAGATTATGCAAAGGCCCCTTTGGGGATCTACCAAGCCAGGAGGGGAAGGGTTTGGAAGAACTATCCTTTCATTTCGGAGAGGAGCTCGAAAAAGATAGAGTGGAGTGTCTAAATAACTCCGAGAAATATACTTGGTTATGGAAGAAGGAGTAATGTGCGACTCGAGATTAGCAACATCGGAAAGTTTAGGACCCTCCATGGAAGAGTGAGAGAGCGTACCTGAAACGCAATAAGGTTGAGAAAGCAGAAGAAGTCGAAGGAAAACAGAGAGCAGACGAGAACAAGTTTCTTCAGAAGACAGAAAGAATTCGAAATGAAAGGCAATAATGAGACGAAGCGTTGCTCTGCACAATTTTGTCTTGGAGCGGCGCAGTCATTAACTACTCTCGAAGTTTACCCCCTCACCAGTTAGACAATAACTGACGAGAAGGTAAAGGGGCAATGCTGACCGCTGGATTCTCCTCACCCAGTCTAGGGCCAAGCCCATGGCAATAGCCTATCACCCGAAGGCCCACATGATATCTGCATAAAACAAGCCCAACTTGCTCAAACATTAAGACCAGGCTCCACTTGAACCTCTCACTCAGCAATAAAGACCAAACCTGCTTATTACCTAAGAAGGTCAAGAGCTCGGCTCACAGGTTAAAAACAGAGCTCACGAGTACGACTAGCTCAAAGACGCAAGCAGATGGAAGCATGATACAGACCAGACCTGCTCATTACCTAAGAAGGTCAAGAGCTCGGCTCACAGGTTAAAAACAGAGCTCACGAGTACGACTAGTCCAGCTCGGAAAAAGTAAGTCGAAAGCTCAGTTGGCTAAATGAACTCTAGTTCTGAACGACCAAGGGGGCGAGAGGGAAAAAGCAATACAGCAGATCCCCTGGGAAAAGTTACGGAGCAAGCAACCTAAATACTTCATTTATGACAAGGAAAGAACAGCTCGAGTATGAACGCAAAACAAAAATTTCATTAAAAGAAAAACACATTACAGCATGTCACAAATACCAACACTACGGAATAAAAGGCTATCCTTAAAGGATTTACATGCCCAGGTACATCATCATCTACGTTTACACCACTATCTTAGTTTTCGATTTTAGAAGAATCTCGTAGTTCGGAAGATGAGCTTCGTAGGTCGGCTAAGCTCCGTCTCGTTATTATAGGAGAACTGAACAAGTCGATCCCCATGAGCATCATTCACTGTTCCGTCATAGATAGGCGTTTTGAAGAGCAATGGAACAAGTGAATGTTGCAAGCCTACACCCAAGTGTGATGCGCGATACACTCGTGCACACCCAGGAAAATCAGCGAAACATTCTGAAGAGCAATGGAACAAGTTAAACTTTCAATATCTTGAAACACATGTGGAAAGGCATCATCAGGAAGTGGGGCAGGCTTTGTTCCTGCCAATCTGAAGTCCTCGATTGATCTCAAAGTCTGAGAGGACCTGAGAATTCGAACAATTAGAGCACTTGAGACTGACTTGACACTGATGTACAGCCTTGAAGATTCGGAACCTCGAGAGCTCGGCATGGAAGCCTGAGCTGGAGCCAGGGAAAGACAAACCATACTCCTTTTGCACAACAAAGAAAACTAAACCCTCATCTTTCGGGAGACCGGTTGAACAAGAGGAAGGAAGATCGAAAAGAGAAATCTCGCTGTCTCGTTAAAGATCCCAAGGATGAGAAGGAAATGTCAGTAATATATAGTCAGAGGCTGAGTCATTAATGTGAAACGGGGCGACTCTATACTCTAGGCTAGCAGCATTAGAATCCTTAAAGGCTATTCACCAGAAATGAAAGAAAGCGTACCGAGAAGATAAAAGTAAGAAAGCGAGGATAACAGCGCGCACAAAGAGCAGAGGAAAGCTAAAAATAGAAAAAAGACAGAGAAGATTTAAAGCTACAAGTGACAATAAGATGAAAGGGCAAGCCGAATTCAAACAGACGCGGTCATAATGGTTCTAGGGGTTTACCCCCTCGACAGTTGGGGCAATAACTGCCGATAAGGTAAAGGGGCAATTGATGACCTCTGGACTCATCTCACCCAAGTCTAGGGCCAGGCCCATGACTTTAGCCCATTACCTAGAGATCCCCAAGCCACTCACGCCAACTGGGTCCAGTCCGCTCAGCCTCACCGCCAGGCCGGCCTCGTCTTCACTGTACCTCGAGCTGATCCCGTTTGGGCCTAGCCTTGTTCCTATCCTCCGGCCCAACCCGGAACCTGAAGAAGGATCCATCCACCCGCCTCGTAGACCCGCCTACACTCGCACAGGGAGAATCAGAGGCCGTTACGCATGGGGCAGAGATCTGATTCCCTCGTACGTCTGTATCAGCGTAGCAAGGACAGATGGCCTAATGATACTCGTTCTGTTGGCACGTCACTAGCAGACAAAAGGAAACATATAAAAGGGGAAATGCTCCTCTCTATGTTTAAGCTTTTCCTAAGTTTTACATAACCCATTGTAAAAACCCTATTTTCTGGATCTCAGATCATCACCTACTAATTAATTTTTTTTAATAATTTTAACTATTATTTATTCTCTCTTCTATTTATAAAATATAAAAAAAATTATTTATTAATTTTTTTATTTTAAAAAATATATGTAAAATGTCCATGAAATTATAAAAAAAGTCTATTATTTAAGTACTGTGTTAATTTTAACTGTTAAAATAATTAAAAATAATTTATTTTTTTAATATTTAATAATTAAAATTAATGAGATAATTAAAGAATAGATTTTTTAAAATCTTACCTATGTTTTTTTTTTTTTTTGAATCAAGAAAATCTTACCTATGTTTGTAATATATCTTTTAAAAAATATATAATTTTTTTAATAAAAATATATTTAATATAGTTAAAACAATCATTTGTGGTTATAATAAATTTTGTGATGTGTTTTTAACAGGCTTTTTATTTATATTGTTCAATTATTAAATTATTTTTAGAATTAATAAATTTTAATTTTTAATACATTGTTAAACGGAGTATGTTATAAAATTAATAAATAAACTACCATCTGCAATGACCGGTAAAAAAAATCTAAATGTTTAGAATTTTTTTATATTTATATTATAAACTTAAAATTTTAAATAATAATAAGGGTAATTTTTTTCCATTCATTTTAGAACCGTAAATGAAATAAGTTATTTGTGAGTTATTTAAAATTCATTTCGATAAAAATTCGATAAGACTCTATTTGATTTCTAAACGAGTTAAATTCGAACTTAATTTTTAGCTTTGTTTATTAAACGAGCCAAATTGATTTTTATAGTATTTCTCGTTAAAGTTCATGAGCTAACTTGTTAAGATACTCATGAATCGTGAACAAATTCATTAAAAAACTCGTTAAAAGACTCGTGAACAGATTTGTTAAGAGACTGGTGAACAACTCGTTAAAAGACTTATGAACAGATTCGTTTAAGATACTTATGAATAGACTCCTTAATATGCTCGTTGAGTAGATTCCTTAAGAGACTCAGTTGAATTCGATTATATTTTCAAGCCACTTAATTATTGTTAATTTTTATATTTTTATCCTTTAATTATGTAATTATATTATTTATTTATTATTTATTTTTCGCTATATGTGTAAACACTCTTTTTAAATTATTAAATTTTTTAATAAATTATTGTTATTATTATTATTTAATAAATTAATTTTATAAATTAAAATTTTTATATAATTTAAATATAAATAAATATGATTTTATTGATAAAATTTGAGTATTTTATATATATATATAATTATATAATTTAAATTAATTATATTTATATTAATATATTTATTTTATGTAATAATTTATATTTATATTATATCTATAGTATTTTTTATATAATAAAATAATTTAATATAAATTATAATATATTAATAAATTTTTTATAAAAATATCTATTGATACTAATAATAAAATTATACAGATTTAATTAAAATTATATAATTTAATAAAATTATGCAGATTTAATTAAAACTATATAATTTAAAAAAATAATATAATTTAAAAAAATCTCTTTGAATATTAAAAGTTAAATAATAAAAAAATAAAATATTAAAATATTAAATTTTAAATAATAATAAAAAAATCATTTATTGTCAATGACAATAAAATTACTTTTGATTTTACACGTTATGTTATATATAAAATATTAAAAATTACTGAAATAATATTTCATATTTCACATCTATAAGGATAGGGAATAAAATTTTTCTATAAATAAAAAATTTAATTTCTATTATATTTTAATTTAAGAATTTAATTATAATAAAATTTAATTAAATTATATTTAATTCTCTTTTAATTTTTTATTTTAAAATTTTAATATTTAAAAATTTAAATTAATTAAATTTTATTAATAAATTTTTTAATTGAATTTTTGAATTTCAATTTAAATTAAACTCGTTATTAATTTAAACAAATATTTCAATCGAATTTTCGAATTCAAACTTCAATTAAACTTATTATTAGTTTAAACGAGTTGTTTATGAGACGAACTCGATTATAGTATTTAATTTTTTAATCGATGTCGAATTTAATATTTGAACTCGAGTTGAGTGTAATATTAAAACTCGTCGAATTCGAACTCAATTTTATAAAATTTTTTAATAAACGTGTTTAAACTTTAGAAAGGTAGATTTCATACCATTAGATTACACCTTTAATTCATTTTAATTTTAATTATTAATTTCAATCAATTTTAATATCTATGTATGTGAATTATAATCTTACGTGTATTAAATAAAATATTTTAAATATTTAATATATAAAACTTTAAATTTTAAATAATAAAATATAAAATTTAATAATAAATTATAATAAAATCTCTTTTACTTAACTATAAAATAATTTTTAAAATTCATATTTTTTTAATAATATTCTTTTGTAATAGTATTATTTATTCCTTTTCTTTTTTATATACACAGTAGCTTAATTAAAATTTAAAATGTACAGTAACTTTATAGATTAAAATATTTAATATTTTAGTTTATTTAATATTATTAATATAAAATATAATTTTTTATATACTAAAAATATACATATAATTTATAATATTGAATATAAATATTTAATAAAATTTGATTCAAAAAAAAATATTTAATAAAATACTATAATATATAATATTATATGTGCTATTTTATATGATTGAAAATTTATTTGTAATAAATATTTATTTAATATATAAAATAAATTTACTTTTAATATAAAATTTAAATGAAAAATTATGTATTTTATTAAGGTAACATTTTAGAAATTATATTCTAATTTATAGAGACATGAGATCTCGTGACAAATTACAAATCATTTAGACGTATTTTAAATAATTTTATATATAGCATAAAAATTATCATTAGCTCCCTGTATATTTAAAAAAATTATTAATTAGTTTTTATTCTGAAATCATTTGAAAATATTTTCTATTTTATAAAATTAAAATTTTTAATTTTTTATTAAATAAATCCTTATCTGCATTCAATATTATTTAGTTCATTTAATTTTAATTATTTATTTTATTTTTCCCTCATATTTTTAATTTTTCAATTCATAAAATTTATTTTTTATTTTTAAAATTTCAACTCCAATACGTAACTATTTTTTAAAAAAAATTATTCATTTATTGCATAATTTAATTTTATATGCTATTTTTATTATTAAAAAGTAAGTATTTTACTTAATTTATTTATATAATTAAAATTATTTATTAAACTATCTAAATTTAGAGAAATAAATTTTAAATTTTTATAAATAAAAGTGTTTTATGATTAATATTTTATTAATTAATGAGTTTCATTGATTATTTAAATTTAAAAATAATTTAATTTTAAAAATATAAATTTAGTGGACAATAGGTTAGATAATTTAAGTTTAAAAATACTTAAATATAAATAAGTATTATTTTTTATAAATAATAGATTAGATTATTTAAATTTAAAAAATAAAATGAAAATATTATTTTTATAATTAATGGGTTAGATAAATTAATTTAAAAAAAATGAAATTTATAGTAAATATTATATTAAATTATTATATTACTTTAAAAATTTATAATAAAATTTTTTTTATAATAAATATTATTAAAAGTTGATTTTATAATAAAATGAGTGATAAGCTATTGATTAAATTTATTATTAACAAAAATATATTTTTAAATATTAAAAATAAAGTTGTTGTTAATATATTTTAATTAATAAATGAATTATAATTTAATTATAATATTTTATTAATATTTATATATATATATTTATTTTATACATTTTATTTTTATTTACCATTCATTAAAATTGAACTCCTAAGTAAATTTTTTGAATCCATTAACCATTATCTTCTTCTGATTCAATTTATTTATTTTTATTATAATTTTAACAAAGTTGACGGAGATTTAATTTTTTATTAAAAGTTTAAAATTTTTTATATAAATATAAATTAAGGTAAATATTTAAATTTTTTTATTAAATTGACTTTAAAAATAAAAATTGATGTAGTATGATAATATGAATTAAAATTTTTTTTATTAAAATTAATTGAGTTTAATCACTAAAATAAGTCAAATGTGAAAATATTTTAAAATTTTAAATATAAATATTCATAAAATTTTAAATTTTTTTATCCAATAAATCATCATAAATATGTTTAAAATTTGATATGATTACAGCTAGTCAAAATTGAATTTGAAAAATTAAAAATAAATTATAAAAATCAACATATAACATATCATTTTTTCATAATTTTTTCATTTTATTTATTCATATATATATTAGAATGAAATTTTTTTATTAATTTTATAATTATATTTATTTTAAAAATTTTAAATTTTATTAAATATTCATCTATATTTTGAATACATATTTAGAAAAATAATAATTAATAAAAAATTTATTAAAAATAAGATAAAATTAAATAAATTTAAATTTTTTTACTATTTAGTTTTAATAATATAAAAAAATTCAATAATTTATTAATTTTATAAAAATATTTACTCATTATTCTCTCAGTCTATTTTAAATTTTTTAAATGAAAATTTACGTGATATGAAATAACTTATTAATTAATTTTTTAATTTTAAAAAATATATTAAAAATCAGAAAAACATAAAAAAACATTAATTATTTCTTTTATTAATTTTGTCTTTAAATATTTTATTATTTAATTTAAGAAAAAGCCATTATAATATTTTTTAGGGTCCCAGAAAGAAGAATAACCCACTCAATAAGGACCCCACTACCAAATCATTTGCCTCTTTTCTTTTCTATGCAGTACACGCATGATTTATTTTTATATGCAACTATTTATAAAATCATTTGTATTTTCATTTTATTATTAAATATCATGTTTAAAAAAATATTTTATTACTTATTTTTTATATAAAAATTTATAAATTTATTTTTATACAAATAGTTTTTAAGAAATAAATAATAAAAATACAAAAAGAAATTTTATAATATTACCAAACACATCCTAAATTATTTAATTTTAAAATGACAAAATTAATTATAATAATTTTTAAAAATTTAATTGATACTGACTAATTGAGTGATCGATCATGTGATCACAGGCGTAATCGAAAATCTGTTGGATTGTTTTTTAATTATCTTGAGCTAAAATATGGGTTTATTGACGATTAATTTTTTCGCTTTGAATTTCATCTCAATTATACATATTTTCCTTTTCTTCTATATTTTCTATATATTTTTCAACAGTTTTCTATATTTTTTATATATTTTTCAACAGTTTTCCTTTAAATTCAATATAATAGTACACAATATTCGATTTAAATTAAAAAATTTAATCGAATTAAATTAATTCAAAATTTTTTTTTTTTTTCAATTCGATTCAATTTTTATTTTCAAAAATTTCAATTATTTCAATTTAATTTATCAGAAAAAGTCAATAAAATCAAATAGATTAGTGACAATAATATATTATTTTTTATAATATAAAGATATTATACCATAATTAAAACTGAAATACTTTAATTAGATTTTAAAATATTAAAAATAAAATATAAAAAGTAAAAAGTTCAATCGGTCAAATCGAATTGAACCGAATTAAATTAGATCAATTTAATTCAAATTGATTTCTGTTTAAAATCGATTCGATTTGATTTGATTTATATAAATATTAAAATTTTAATTTTGGATTATTTGATATAGTTTGATTTTAAACTAAATTAACCGAATGCTCACCTTTAATTTGACCGGTTTGATTTGTCTTTTCAATTTTTTTTTTTTTTTTTCATTCTTTGACGGGTCTTCTTCATTGATTTCTTGGGTTTTTGGTCTTAGAACTCAGTCTTTTGATTAGGTCTTCCTCACTTAGTTTTTCATCTTTAGATATCAGTGAGCCATAAGTTTTTAATATTTTTATTTGGCTTGTAGTTTATAAGTAAAAAATAACAAATTTGAATTTACGTATTTAATTATTAGCTTGGTTATGTATCGATTTTAAGTGTTATAATTTATTAGATGATTTAACAGGCGTAATCGAAAAGCTGTTGGATTATTTTTTTTAATGGTAATTTTATGTAAAGACTTATTCAGCAGAAAGTGAATTTTGATAAAGAATTGAACACTATAGTGTCTAAATTTTCATTTTCATGTATAGTACCATATATTGAATTATCAGACTCTTTCATGTGGATTTGTCTTATAATAATATAACATATGATTTATTTTAGATAATTGTTGTATTATATTAAATATTTTTTTATTAAAAAATATTTTTTATTAATTAAATTATTTAAATAAAAAATATAAAATATCGGCAAACAAACGAGGCTAAAATCTTTAAATCTTTTCATCGGATAAGCGTTAGGTTACAAATAGTTTAAGGTTGGTATCATGAAGTCGTATAAACCTCTAATCATGTTAAAATGTTGGTATATGTGTATAACTTGATTTGATGATTACAAAGGTTTCATCAAATCAAAGTACGGAGGACAATTTTTGTGAGATCATTTGAAAGCTCTTGCCAATGATGCTTCAATATGATGAAATTGTCTACAACAAATTGAGAAATTAAGGTTTTCAAGAATTAAATGCGTGAATCTTGAAACCAATAAATGTCTTAATCTAAGTAATGATGTTAGATAAATCGTTATTTGCAAATTCAGCATACGCCTCTCTCCTTGTATTTTTTATATTTCAAGATGATACTAGGTTCCCAAGACCCATCAAGGAATAAAAAACTTGCTAATAATTAAAAATTATTAGTTATAGAATTTTTATTAAATTAAGACTTTAAATGAATTATAGTGACTTTTATATATAAATTTATTATAAAAGGTAATTTACATTAATAATAATTTTATTTTAAAATTATCCTTGTGGTTTATCTATTTATTTTAAAATTATCCTTCCACGAAATGCAAGGCTTTAATTACTACGTGTTGATCAAAAAAATTAATATTTTCCTATTTTTAATACTATCACTTCATTATATAATTTTAAAAGATTATTATTTACTTTCTATAGTTTTAAAAAATATATTAATTATTTATGAAATTTTAAAAATTTTATTTATTAGCCATTTTATTAATTTTAACGGTTAAATATTTTATTATTTAATTTAATATAAAAAAATTTATCATTTAATCCCTTTGCAAAAATTTTACCAATTAATCTTTTATATTAAAAATATTTTGAATTTTTAACAATATATTTAACGATTAAAATGAATGAAGTTGTTAATTAATAAATTTTTTAAAATTTTAAAAATATTTAATATATTTTTAAAATTTAAAAATTAATTAATGAATTTCTATGTAACCAAATAATAATTTTCCCAATATTTTTTTGTCATTTTAATACATTATACCTTGTAACCAAATAGTATTTCATTTAAAAGTTATTTTTAAGTAATTTTATTAAATAATTACTTTGATAAATTAAAAAATATATTTTAAGTGGAAAATTAAAATTAAATAGTGAACCAAAACACACAATAACTAATCCTTGGTTTTCCACCACACAAAGTTGTTTTCCAAATTTTGAGGTTTTTTTTTCTACTGAACTCATTCAAGATTTATTCTAAATTGAGACACATACCAGATATAGAAAAACAGTTCCCCTCTTAACAAGGGATGCATACGTAACCACCCCATATTACAAACAAAAAACAAACCATACAAAAAAAAAATTAAAAAAAAATAAATAAACAATTACATAATATAATCTACAAAACCCAAATTTTCTCTTATATTCTCTTCTATTCTCTCCCTTTCTTTTAACAAGAAAAGCAGAGAACCAAAAGAAAAACCCACATAAGAAATTCATTTTTCTTTTGAAAATACAATATATAAAATCAAATGAATCTCAAGTTCTGGCAGATACTCATCCTTTTAGCCATAGCCATTGTAGCTAAATCTGCAACATGTGAAGCTGCATTTGCCAACCCCAACCATACTGATGCGGTGGGAGATTCTATCAACGACGAAGAAGAAATGATGATGGATTCAGAAACAAGCCGTAGGGTTTTGGCTGGAAAACCCAGAACCATAAGCTATGCTGTACTCAAGGCGAGTACCACTCCTTGTAATAAAAGAGGAAGATCTTATTACAACTGCAGGGTTGGTACTGGAGCCAACCCTTACAGACGAGGTTGTCAAGTTATTACAGGTTGTTATAGGTTTACCTATTAAACATAAAAAATAATATTTTATATTGATATTATTATTAATATAATATTGATCATATCTTATATGATTATCTATGTATGTTTGTGGCCAGATATCTGTATTTTGCAAACATTTCAAGAACAATTGAAATCTTTGCAGGGTGTGGCTATCTACTCTTCTTGAGTAGTTTATTTTTATGTTTTCTTTTTCATGGGTATGCTTTCTGAATCAATTCTTATGTAATTAATATCAACTTTTGTGTTTCTGCATTTCTTTTTTTTTTTTTTAATTTTGTTCAACATCTTTTTTTTTTCGTTATATATATATATATATATATATATATATCTAATATTGTCCAATTTGTCTTTATTTTATTATTAAATTTAAACCCGCACGGAACTTCAGTAATATTTTAATAAATATTATTAATTAATCGATATTTTAATATTAATATTAAATAATTATAGTATAAATTAAGTAAAATTAATTATGATATATTTTATACACAACATCCCATTCAAATGAAAAATTGTGTTAACATGATCGGCGTTATTACGAAAAAATTATAAATTGGTGAGTATACAAAACCAAAAGGACCATAAAAATATACATAAATCATAATAAAAAGTAACAATTTATATTCTTTAATAGGCTTTATGCCTGAAAAATACATACAAAATCATACATTAAAACATTAATATTTCAGGAATAATGCATAAATAATTATCCGCAATTTGATTTGGATCTTTTAAATTCACAACCTCCCCTATAATACATTAAAATATGATTCTCTAAATAATAAAAAAATTACAATTAAGTGGGAGATACATTAAAAGCCGATTTTCTAATCAACAACATCTACACACAAATAGCCGATTTTCTAATCAACAACATGTACACACAAATTTTGTTTCTTTATTTCTAAATAGTAGAACGTAATTATTTTGAAGATTTTAAGTTTACTATTCTTTAAGCTGTTTCTTTTATCGAGACTATTGCTTGATAGACTATTATAAAAAAGAAAATTCATTTTAATATATTGTGATTTCTAGAAAATAAAGGGGAGACTCTACTTTTAGAATTCATTTCAATGTATTTTGAACACAATTATTTTATTTCTAAAGATTTTATATTTAGAGTTTTGACTGTGGGAGATTCTACTTTTAGAGTTTTTGGTTGTTAGAGATTTTACATTTATGGTCCTCCCAATCTAATATTTTGATGATCTTTCTTTTGAAA